>NC_090451.1:117256886-117559916 GCF_031143425.1 Pleurodeles waltl | reverse complement strand
GTTTGTGACTTTTGGACAGCCTGGAAAAGACAAGAAGGTGACTTTTATGACTCTGAGTAGGTGGATTAAGTTGTCAATTTTTCTGGCTTTGCAAGGCTTTTTAGAATATCTTCCAGTTCAGGGATGGTCTACGAGAGGAATGGCCACCTCCTGGGTTGAATTCCAGTGAGTAACAATCTAGGAAATTCCTAGGAGGGCTACTTGGTCCTCAGAGCATACATTTGTCAAGCATTATGGCTTAATAATTTTTCTGTTTTGCATTTGAGTACCAATGTTTTGAACTCTGCATTACCCTTAGTCCATCTTGTCTTTGTCACAAACATTACATCCTGCCCACCTTCCCATCAGTCCTTTGGCAAGGGCTTGGCACCCAGGTTGGGTGCATGGGGCTAGCATTTAAGGATCCTCCTGTTCTTTCTTCCTGTTGGAAGGTGACATCACCTTACTTTGTAATGACTGTCACAAGGACGCAATGGACTAAGGCTAATGAAGATTACCAATAAGTAACCAACGCATCACCATTCTTTCTGAATGTGCGTGGCTCATTCCGCAGGACTTGTTCTTTGTATGATTCCTGGATTTTCAGAAGCCCTT
Organism: Pleurodeles waltl; assembly: GCF_031143425.1. Classification (NCBI taxonomy): domain Eukaryota; kingdom Metazoa; phylum Chordata; class Amphibia; order Caudata; family Salamandridae; genus Pleurodeles; species Pleurodeles waltl. The sequence goes on along the minus strand of NC_090451.1, from coordinate 117,559,322 downwards.
TGATGGCAGCACCCCCACACTGAAAATTGTTTCAGCACCACTGTACAAGGGTCAGTTGTCATGCTAATCTTCGGCGTAAATTTGCATTGAAGTAGTCTAACTCCCCAAGCTTTGTCTTTTGCTCAATTTGCCTTTGTGAGTTTTCTCTCAATCACTGTCGACTTCCTTTGATCTTTCTTTCTTCTTTTACTTCACCTTCGCCTTCAGTGTATCTTTCGGCCCTCTTAAGAGACACACCCCCTTGTAGCCACTTCTATACTTCTGTCACCTAATTATTTTCCTATCCTTTCCCCTGTAACGTTGCTGATCCTAGCTATAGCATCACTATCCAGAATCTGTTCACCTGAGTTATGTTCCTCTTATCCCCACGCATCTAATAATCAGCTCTTGGTCTCCCTCCACCTCTCACGAGACATAGTCTGAGGCAGTGTCTCCATCTTGGAGAGACAATCCCTTGCACTTGTGTTGTTCTACTGGCACTGCCGGCTTGAGCTTTGGTCAGCAGTGGCAAAAGAAGGACTAATGGAATGTGAACGTATACTGGAGCAACAGAGTGTATGGATTTATAAGAGCTTGATTAAATGAGAAAAAAAGAGTTTAGTTGAGAGAAAAAATGCAACCTGGCCCGTACGTGGATTGAACCTGCGACCTTGGCATTATTAGCACCATGCTCTAACCAACTGAACTAACCGGCCATGAGTACTAAATATATCCTTTTTCCATGTAATGCAGATAGATAGAAGAGTTGGTCTCACTATCGCAATTCCTTCATACTTTTCTCCTTCCGCCCCCTGTCTGGATTTCAATAACAAGAGCTGTGGAGTGCTGCACGCCAGCCTCAGTGCCTCTTCTTTCACTCAATCTCACTGTGTGCTGTGATATCTTTGTAACATCGCTTGTTGCCGGAAAAAAAGGAAAGGATGGATAGTATTTTTATTCTTTTACAACAAAACCCAAAATGCATCGGCTTGCTTGCTCATTAAGATTACAAGGCCAGCTGCTTTTGAGATATTATAATTATAGTGGTTATTCGGCGTTGGAGGTAAGAGAGTTTTTTTTAGGTCTGGCCGTTCCTTCTGCTTCAAATTACTTGAGCTCATGTCAACAAAGTAACAACAAAACATAGCCAACGGTTCGTTGCTCAAGCCTTCCCTACTGCGCCTTCCCATGTCTCTCCTGCCGACCACAGTGCAGGAAATCTGAGTTTGCATTTGCGCGAAGAGACGTACAACACAAGAAGGCGTGCTTTTGTGCGCCGGGCACCACCCGGCCTGTGCATTCCTCACTGTCGTGAGATCAGTTTACTCAGCAGAGCATGACGCTGCAATTGGTTAGTAAGGCAGGCCTGACCAGAATAGTATATTTGGGGTCATGTATTTGATTGCATTTTTAAAACAGTAACAGAAATTAACTGCAATGTTTAAATAGGTCTAGACATATTTAAACAGTGTCAATTTAATAGAAGAATTGTGGACAATTCAGAGGGGAGGCACCAATGTTTTTTTTCCCCATTGGGTGAATGCGGCATTAAAGAGTTTGAAGACCACTGGTCTAAGTGGACACTAATATACCTGGATGCTCCTGAATCCTCGCAACAGATGCCAGCAAACCTGGCTGGAGAGCTACTGTGTTGGACTGATCCTGTCGATTCAAGTGGTCTTTCCTAGAGAGTCGGAGATCATGGAAATAGATGGAGTTGATGGTAATCTTCAGGGCTTTGAAGTTTTCCCATCATCATCTGTCTCAAAAAAATGTGCTAGTAAAGACAGAGAATAAGGTAGCTGTCTTTTACATTAACCAACAGTGAAGCATGCATTCAAAATCCCTCAATGCAATAGCAGAACAATTGGGTTATTGGGCAGAGATCAACCTGTGGCACACGTCGGCAGTACACATCAAGGGCACCGACAATGTGATGGCAGACAGCTGGAGGTTTCCAAATTTGCTGGAGTTGACGTTATCCAGGTCGGTGTTTTGAGAGATATGCCGAGAGTTTGTGAAACCCTTTCTGGATCTCTTTTCAAACAAGGCCAATGCTCATCTTTGTCGATTCTGATCCAGACTTCCGGAACAAGGAGCCTAGGTAGTGGACGTATTGGTGATAAAGTGGCTGAGAAGTCTCCTTTATACATTCCCCCACTTTTTATTGATCCAGATGGTTCTCTTCATGTCTCAGCAGGGGGGAGGGAACTTTATTCTTGTGGGCCCTTATTGGCCAGAGATGTCATGGTTTCCTCTTCTGAACCCCTGGCTCTTCTACCTCCTTGAGTACTGCTCAAGTGTGTCTCTCTCAGAACGTCGTCCCTGACCTTCTTGCTCCAACTCACTCTATTGCTTTGGAGGTTGAGAAGTCTGGACTGCTAGCAAAGGGTCTTTCCTCTTCCTTAGTGGAGTTAATTCAGCACTCCAGCAGGCCTTCTACTTCGAAGTCTTACTCAAAGAACTGGAAGTCTTTTGAGACGTGATGTTCTGCTCATGATCTTTTGGCACCTACCTGTAGTTTGTCTGCTATTTTGCATTTTCTTCTGAATGGGTTTCACTTGAATCTCTTTCCACTCTGAAAGCTCATTGCTTTGCGATAAAGGTTTTTAGGGACTTTTCTGTACCTTCGAAGATGTTACAATCTTTGGTGTCTAGACTGTTCTGATCTTTTGTCAATTGTAAGACCAGTCGAAAAATCCCTTTTCTCCAACTCAGAATCTTCCTACTCTTTTATAGGCTTTGCAATTTTATCTCTTTGAGGATCTGGATACTGTAGACATAAAGATTGTTTCCTATAAAGGTATTTTCCTATTTCCTATCACCTTGCTGAGAACAATTGGGGAGCTGGGAGCCTTAAAATGCTGTCCTCTCTTCATTTGATACTTTGGAAGATGGGGTAACTTTAAGGCCTAGCCTTACCTTTGCTGCAAAGGTTAAGTCTATTTTTGATAGATCTTAGGAAATAATTCTTCCTTCTTTCATTCCCTCTCCTTCCTCTCCGGAGGAACATTTTCTGAATACACTTGATGTTTGAAGAGCTCTTTTCATTTATGTCACCAGGCCTCTGCAGTTCAGGAAAACCGACTCCTTGTTTGTGACTTTTGGACAGCCTGGAAAAGACAAGAAGGTGACTTTTATGACTCTGAGTAGGTGGATTAAGTTGTCAATTTTTCTGGCTTTGCAAGGCTTTTTAGAATATCTTCCAGTTCAGGGATGGTCTACGAGAGGAATGGCCACCTCCTGGGTTGAATTCCAGTGAGTAACAATCTAGGAAATTCCTAGGGTGGCTACTTGGTCCTCAGAGCATACATTTGTCAAGCATTATGGCTTAATAATTTTTCTGTTTTGCATTTGAGTACCAATGTTTTGAACTCTGCATTACCATTAGTCCATCTTGTCTTTGTCACAAACATTACATCCTGCCCACCTTCCCATCAGTCCTTTGGCAAGGGCTTGGCACCCAGGTTGGGTGCATGGGGCTAGCATTTAAGGATCCTCCTGTTCTTTCTTCCTGTTGGAAGGTGACATCACCTTACTTTGTAATGACTGTCACAAGGACGGAATGGACTAAGGCTAATGAAGATTACCAATAAGTAACCAACGCATCACCACTCTTTCTGAATGTGCGTGGCTCATTCCGCAGGACTTGTTCTTTGTATGATTCCTGGATTTTGAGAAGCCCTTTGATGGCAGCACCCCCACACTGAAAATTGTTTCAGCACCACTGTACAAGGGTCAGTTGTCATGCTCATCTGCGGCGTAAATTTGCATTGAAGTAGTCTAACTCCACAGGCCTTGTCTTTTGCTCAATTTGCCTTTGTGAGTTTTCTCTCAATCACTGTCGACTTCCTTTGATCTTTCTTTCTTCTTTTACTTCACCTTCGCCTTCAGTGTATCTTTTGGCCCTCTTAAGAGACACACCCCCTTGTAGCCACTTCTATACTTCTGTCACCTAATTATTTTCCTATCCTTTCCCCTGTAACGTTGCTGATCCTAGCTACAGCATCACTATCCAGAATCTGTTCACCTGAGTTATGTTCCTCTTATCCCCACGCATCTATTAATCAGCTCTTGGTCTCCCTCCACCTCTCACGAGACATAGTCTGAGGCAGTGTCACCATCTTGGAGAGACAATCCCTTGCACTTGTGTTGTTCTACTGGCGCTGCCGGCTTGAGCTTTGGTCAGCAGTGGCAAAAGAAGGACTAATGGAAAGTGAACGTATACTGGAGCAACAGAGTGTATGGATTTATAAGAGCTTGATTAAATGAGAAAAAAAGAGTTTAGTTGAGAGAAAAAATGCAACCTGGCCCGTACGGGGATCGAACACACGACCTTGGCGTTATTAGCACCACGCTCTAACCAACTGAGCTAACCCACCATGAGCACTACAGATATCCCTTTTCCAGGAAATGCATATAGATATAAGAGGCGGTCTCACTATCGCAATTCCTTCATACTTTTCTCCTTCCACCCCCTGTCTGGATTACAATAACAAGAGCTGTGGAGTGCTGCACGCCAGCCTCAGTGCCTCTTCTTTCACTCAATCTCACTGTGTGCTGTGATATCTTTGTAACATCGCTTGTTGCCGGAAAAAAAGGAAAGGATGGATAGTATTTTTATTCTTTTACAGCAAAACACAAAATGCATCGGCTTGCTTGCTCATTATGTTTACAAGGCCAGCTGCTTTTGAGATATTATAATTATAGTGGTTATTCGGCGTTGGAGGTAAGAGAGTTTTTTTTAGGTCTGGCCGTTCCTTCTGCTTCAAATTACTTGAGCTCATGTCAACAAAGTAACAATAAAACATAGCCAACGGTTCGTTGCTCAAGCCTTCCCTACTGCGCCTTTCCATGTCTCTCCTGCCGACTACAGTGCAGGAAATCTGAGTTTGCATTTGCGCGAAGAGACGTACAACACAAGAAGGCGCGCTTTCGTGCGCCGGGCACCACCCGGCCTGTGCATTCCTCACTGTCGTGAGATCAGTTTACTCAGCAGAGCATGACGCTGCAATTGGTTAGTAGGGCAGGCCTGACCAGAATAGTATATTTGGGGTCATGTATTTGATTGCATTTTTAAAACAGTAACAGAACTTAACTGCAATGTTTAAATAGGTCTAGACATATTTAAACAGTGTCAATTTAATAGAAGAATTGTGGACAATTCAGAGGGGAGGCACCAATGTTTTTTTTTCCCATTGGGTGGATGCGGCATTAAAGAGTTTGAAGACCACTGGTCTAAGTGGACACTAATACACCTGGATGCTCCTGAATTCCTCGCAACAGATGCCAGCAAACCTGGCTGGAGAGCTACACTGTTGGACTGATCCTGTCGATTCAAGTGGTCTTTCCTAGAGAGTCGGAGGTCATGGAAATAGATGGAGTTGATGGTAATCTTCAAGGCTTTGAAGTTTTCCCATCATCATCTGTCTCAAAAAAATGTGCTAGTAAAGACAGAGAATAAGGTAGCTGTCTTTTACATTAACCAACAGTGAAGCATGCATTCAAAATCCCTCAATGCAATAGCAGAACAATTGGGTTATTGGGCAGAGATCAACCTGTTGCACACGTCGGCAGTACACATCAAGGGCACCGACAATGTGATGGCAGACAGCTGGAGGTTTCCAAATTTGCTAGAGTTGACGTTATCCAGGTCGTTGTTTTGAGAGATATGCCGAGAGTTTGTGAAACCCTTTCTGCATCTCTTTTCAAATAAGGACAATGCTCATCTTTGTCGATTCTGATCCAGGCTTCCGGAACAAGGAGCCTAGGTAGTGGACGTATTGGTGATAAAGTGGCTGAGAAGTCTCCTTTATACATTCCCCCACTTTTTATTTATCCAGATGGTTCTCTTCAAGTCTCAGCAGGGGAATGGGAACTTTATTCTTGTGGGCCCTTATTGGCCAGAGATGTCATGGTTTCCTCTTCTGAACCCCTGGCTCTTCTACCTCCTTGGGTACTGCTCAAGTGTGTCTCTCTCAGAACGTCGTCCCTGACCTTCTTGCTCCAACTCACTCTATCGCTTTGGAGGTTGAGAAGTCTGGACTGCTAGCAAAGGGTCTTTCCTCTTCCTTACTGGAGTTAATTCAGCACTCCAGCAGGCCTTCTACTTCGAAGTCTTACTCAAAGAACTGGAAGTCTTTTGAGACGTGATGTTCTGCTCATGATCTTTTGGCACCTACCTGTAGTTTGCCTGCTATTTTGCATTTTCTTTTGAATGGGTTTCACTTGAATCTCTTTCCACTCTGAAAGCTCATTGCTTTGCGATAAAGGTTTTTAGGGACTTTTCTGTACCTTCGTCGATGTTACAGTCTTTGGTGTCTAGACTGTTCTGATCTTTTGTCAATTGTAAGACCAGTTGAAAAATCCCTTTTCTCCAACTCAGAATCTTCCTACTCTTTTATAGGCTTTGCAATTTTATCTCTTTGAGGATCTGGATACTGTAGACATAAAGATTGTTTCCTATAAAGTTATTTTCCTATTTCCTATCACCTTGCTGAGAACAATTGGGGAGCTGGGAGCCTTAAAATGCTGTCCTCTCTTCATTTGATACTTTGGAAGATATGGTAACTTTAAGGCCTAGCCTTACCTTTGCTGCAAAGGTTAAGTCTATTTTTGATAGATCTTAGGAAATAATTCTTCCTTCTTTCATTCCCTCTCCTTCCTCTCCGGAGGAACATTTTCTGAATACACTTGATGTTTAAAGAGCTCTTTTCATTTATGTCACCAGGCCTCTGCAGTTCAGGAAAACCGACTCCTTGTTTGTGACTTTTGGACAGCCTGGAAAAGACAAGAAGGTGACTTTTATGACTCTGAGTAGGTGGATTAAGTTGTCAATTTTTCTGGCTTTGCAAGGCTTTTTAGAATATCTTCCAGTTCAGGGATGGTCTACGAGAGGAATGGCCACCTCCTGGGTTGAATTCCAGTGAGTAACAATCTAGGAAATTCCTAGGAGGGCTACTTGGTCCTCAGAGCATACATTTGTCAAGCATTATGGCTTAATAATTTTTCTGTTTTGCATTTGAGTACCAATGTTTTGAACTCTGCATTACCCTTAGTCCATCTTGTCTTTGTCACAAACATTACATCCTGCCCACCTTCCCATCAGTCCTTTGGGCTTGGCACACAGGTTGGGTGCATGGGGCTAGCATTTAAGGATCCTCCTGTTCTTTCTTCCTGTTGGAAGGTGACATCACCTTACTTTGTAATGACTGTCACAAGGACGCAATGGACTAAGGCTAATGAAGATTACCAATAAGTAACCAACGCATCACCACTCTTTCTGAATGTGCGTGGCTCATTCCGCAGGACTTGTTCTTTGTATAATTCCTGGATTTTCAGAAGCCCTTTGATGGCAGCACCCCCACACTGAAAATTGTTTCAGCACCACTGTACAAGGGTCAGTTGTCATGCTCATCTGCGGCGTAAATTTGCATTGAAGTAGTCTAACTCCCCAGGCCTTGTCTTTTGCTCAATTTGCCTTTGTGAGTTTTCTCTCAATCACTGTCGACTTCCTTTGATCTTTCTTTCTTCTTTCACTTCACCTTCGCCTTCAGTGTATCTTTCGGGCCTCTTAAGAGACACCCCCCCTTGTAGCCACTTCTATACTTCTGTCACCTAATTATTTTCCTATCCTTTGCCCTTAATGTTGCTGATCCTAGCTATAGCATCACTATCCAGAATCTGTTCACCTGAGTTATGTTCCTCTTATCCCCACGCATCTAATAATCAGCTCTTGGTCTCCCTCCACCTCTCACGAGACATAGTCTGAGGCAGTGTCTCCATCTTGGAGAGACAATCCCTTGCACTTGTGTTGTTCTACTGGCGCTGCCGGCTTGAGCTTTGGCCAGCAGTGGCAAAAGAAGGACTAATGGAAAGTGAACGTATACTGGAGCAACAGAGTGTATGGATTTATAAGAGCTTGATTAAATCAGAAAAAAAGAGTTTAGTTGAGAGAAAAAATGCAACGTGGCCCGTACGGGGATCGAACTCACAAACTTGGCGTCATTAGCACCACGCTCTAACCAACGGAGCTAACCAGCCATGAGAAATACAGATATCCTTTTTCCTTGAAATGCAGATAGACAGAAGAGTTGGTCTTACTATCGCAATTCCTTCATACTTTTCTCCTTCCGCCCCCTGTCTGGATTACAATAACAAGAGCTGTGGAGTGCTGCACGCCAGCCTCAGTGCCTCTTCTTTCACTCAATCTCACTGTGTGCTGTGATATCTTTGTAACATCGCTTGTTGCCGGAAAAAAAGGAAAGGATGGATAGTATTTTTATTCTTTTACAACAAAACCCAAAATGCATCGGCTTGCTTGCTCATTAAGTTTACAAGGCCAGCTGCTTTTGAGATATTATAATTATAGTGGTTATTCGGCGTTGGAGGTAAGAGAGTTTTTTTTAGGTCTGGCCGTTCCTTCTGCTTCAAATTACTTGAGCTCATGTCAACAAAGTAACAACAAAACATAGCCAACGGTTCGTTCCTCAAGCCTTCCCTCCTGCGCCTTCCCATGTCTCTCCTGCCGACCACAGTGCAGGAAATCTGAGTTTGCATTTGCGCGAAGAGACGTACAACACAAGAAGGCGCGCTTTCGTGCGCCGGGCACCACCCGGCCTGTGCATTCCTCACTGTTGTGAGATCAGTTTACTCAGCAGAGCATGACGCTGCAATTGGTTAGTAGGGCAGGCCTGACCAGAATAGTATATTTGGGGTCATGTATTTGATTGCATTTTTAAAACAGTAACAGAACTTAACTGCAATGTTTAAATAGGTCTAGACATATTTAAACAGTGTCAATTTAATAGAAGAATTGTGGACAATTCAGAGGGGAGGCACCAATGTTTTTTTTTCCCATTGGGTGGATGCGGCATTAAATAGTTTGAAGACCACTGGTCTAAGTGGACACTAATACACCTGGATGCTCCTGAATTCCTCGCAACAGATGCCAGCAAACCTGGCTGGAGAGCTACTGTGTTAGACTGATCCTGTCGATTCAAGTGGTCTTTCCTAGAGAGTCGGAGGTCATGGAAATAGATGGAGTTGATGGTAATCTTCAAGGCTTTGAAGTTTTCCCATCATCATCTGTCTCAAAAAAATGTGCTAGTAAAGACAGAGAATAAGGTAGCTGTCTTTTACATTAACCAACAGTGAAGCATGCATTCAAAATCCCTCAATGCAATAGCAGAACAATTGGGTTATTGGGCAGAGATCAACCTGTTGCACACGTCGGCAGTACACATCAAGGGCACCGACAATGTGATGGCAGACAGCTGGAGGTTTCCAAATTTCTGGAGTTGACGTTATCCAGGTCGTTGTTTTGAGAGATATGCCGAGAGTTTGTGAAACCCTTTCTGGATCTCTTTTCAAACAAGGACAATGCTCATCTTTGTCGATTCTGATCCAGGCTTCCGGAACAAGGAGCCTAGGTAGTGGACGTATTGGTGATAAAGTGGCTGAGAAGTCTCCTTTATACATTCCCCCACTTTTTATTGATCCAGATGGTTCTCTTCAAGTCTCAGCAGGGGGGAGGGAACTTTATTCTTGTGGGCCCTTATTGGCCAGAGATGTCATGGTTTCCTCTTCTGAACCCTGGCTCTTCTACCTCATTGGGTACTGCTCAAGTGTGTCTCTCTAAGAACGTCGTCCCTGACCTTCTTGCTCCAACTCACTCTATCGCTTTGGAGGTTGAGAAGTCTGGACTGCTAGCAAAGGGTCTTTCCTCTTCCTTAGTGGAGTTAATTCAGCACTCCAGCAGGCCTTGTACTTCGAAGTCTTACTCAAAGAACTGGAAGTCTTTTGAGACGTGATGTTCTGCTCATGATCTTTTGGCACCTACCTGTAGTTTGTCTGCTATTTTGCATTTTCTTCTGAATGGGTTTTACTTGAATCTCTTTCCACTCTGAAAGCTCGTTGCTTTGCGATAAAGGTTTTTAGGGACTTTTCTGTACCTTCGTCGACGTTACAGTCTTTGGTGTCTAGACTGTTCTTATCTTTTGTCAATTGTAAGACCAGTTGAAAAATCCCTTTTCTCCAACTCAGAATCTTCCTACTCTTTTATAGGCTTTGCAATTTTATCTCTTTGAGGATCTGGATACTGTAGACATAAAGATTGTTTCCTATAAAGTTATTTTCCTATTTCCTATCATCTTGCTGAGAACAATTGGGGAGCTGGGAGCCTTAAAATGCTGTCCTCTCTTCACTTGATACTTTGGAAGATGGGGTAACTTTAAGGCCTAGCCTTACCTTTGCTGCAAAGGTTAAGTCTATTTTTGATAGATCTTAGGAAATAATTCTTCCTTCTTTCATTCCCTCTCCTTCCTCTCCGGAGGAACATTTGCTGAATACACTTGATGTTTAAAGAGCTCTTTTCATTCATGTCACCAGGCCTCTGCAGTTCAGGAAAACCGACTCCTTGTTTGTGACTTTTGGACAGCCTGGAAAAGACAAGAAGGTGACTTTTATGACTCTGAGTAGGTGGATTAAGTTGTCAATTTTTCTGGCTTTGCAAGGCTTTTTAGAATATCTTCCAGTTCAGGGATGGTCTACGAGAGGAATGGCCACCTCCTGGGTTGAATTCCAGTGAGTAACAATCTAGGAAATTCCTAGGGTGGCTACTTGGTCCTCAGAGCATACATTTGTCAAGCATTATGGCTTAGTAATGTTTCTGTTTTGCATTTGAGTACCAATGTTTTGAACTCTGCATTACCCTTAGTCCATCTTGACTTTGTCCCAAACATTACATCCTGCCCACCTTCCCATCAGTCCTTTGGCAAGGGCTTGGCACCCAGATTGGGTGCATGGGGCTAGCATTTAAGGATCCTCCTGTTCTTTCTTCCTGTTGGAAGGTGACATCACCTTACTTTGTAATGACTGTCACAAGGACGCAATGGACTAAGGCTAATGAAGATTACCAATAAGTAACCAATGCATCACCACTCTTTCTGAATGTGCGTGGCTCATTCCGCAGGACTTGTTCTTTGTATAATTCCTGGATTTTCAGAAGCCCTTTGATGGCAGCACCCCCACACTGAAAATTGTTTCAGCACCACTGTACAAGGGTCAGTTGTCATGCTCATCTGCGGCGTAAATTTGCATTGAAGTAGTCTAACTCCCCAGGCCTTGTCTTTTGCTCAATTTGCCTTTGTGAGTTTTCTCTCAATCACTGTCGACTTCCTTTGAGCTTTCTTTCTTCTTTCACTTCACCTTCGCCTTCAGTGTATCTTTCGGCCCTCTTAAGAGACACACCCCCTTGTAGCCACTTCTATACTTCTGTCACCTAATTATTTTCCTATCCTTTGCCCTGTAACGTTAATGATCCTAGCTATAGCATCACTATCCAGAATCTGTTCACCTGAGTTATGTTCCTCTTATCCCCACGCATCTAATAATCAGCTCTTGGTCTCCCTCCACCTCTCAGGAGACATAGTCTGAGGCAGTGTCTCCATCTTGGAGAGACAATCCCTTGCACTTGTGTTGTTCTACTGGCGCTGCCGGCTTGAGCTTTGGTCAGCAGTGGCAAAAGAAGGACTAATGGAAAGTGAACGTATACTGGAGCAACAGAGTGTATGGATTTATAAGAGCTTGATTAAATGAGAAAAAAAGAGTTTAGTTGAGAGAAAAATGCAACCTGGCCTGTACGGGGATCGAAGCCGTGACCTTGGCGTTATTAGCACCACGCTCTAACTAACTGAGCTAACCAGCCATGAGTATTACAGATATCCTTTTTCCATGTAATGCAGATAGATAGAAGAGGTGGTCTCACTATCGCAATTCCTTCATACTTTTCTCCTTCCGCCCCCTGTCTGGATTACAATAACAAGAGCTGTGGAGTGCTGCACGCCAGCCTCAGTGCCTCTTCTTTCACTCAATCTCACTGTGTGCTGTGATTTCTTTGTAACATCGCTTGTTGCCGGAAAAAAAGGAAAGGATGGATAGTATTTTTATTCTTTTACAACAAAACCCAAAATGCATCGGCTTGCTTGCTCATTAAGTTTACAAGGCCAGCTGCTTTTGAGATATTATAATTATAGTGGTTATTCGGCGTTGGAGGTAAGAGAGTTTTTTTTAGGTCTGCCCGTTCCTTCTGCTTCAAATTACTTGAGCTCATGTCAACAAAGTAACAACAAAACATAGCCAACGGTTCGTTGCTCAAGCCTTCCCTACTGCGCCTTCCCATGTCTCTCCTGCCAACCACAGTGCAGGAAATCTGAGTTTGCATTTGCGCGAAGAGACGTACAACACAAGAAGGCGCGCTTTCGTGCGCCGGGCACCACCCGGCCTGTGCATTCCTCACTGTCGTGAGATCAGTTTACTCAGCAGAGCATGACGCTGCAATTGGTTAGTAGGGCAGGCCTGACCAGAATAGTATATTTGGGGTCATGTATTTCATTGCATTTTTAAAACAGTAACAGAACTTAACTGCAATGTTTAAATAGGTCTAGACATATTTAAACAGTGTCAATTTAATAGAAGAATTGAGGACAATTCAGAGGGGAGGCACCAATGTTTTTTTTTCCCATTGGGTGGATGCGGCATTAAAGAGTTTGAAGACCACTGGTCTAAGTGGACACTAATATACCTGGATGCTCCTGAATCCTCGCAACAGATGCCAGCAAACCTGGCTGGAGAGCTACTGTGTTGGACTGATCCTGTCGATTCAAGTGGTCTTTCCTAGAGAGTCTGAGGTCATGGAAATAGATGGAGTTGTTGGTAATCTTCAGGGCTTTGAAGTTTTCCCATCATCATCTGTCTCAAAAAAATGTGCTAGTAAAGACAGAGAATAAGGTAGCTGTCTTTTACATTAACCAACAGTGAAGCATGCATTCAAAATCCCTCAATGCAATAGCAGAACAATTGGGTTATTGGGCAGAGATCAACCTGTTGCACACGTCGGCAGTACACATCAAGGGCACCGACAATGTGATGGCAGACAGCTGGAGGTTTCCAAATTTGCTGGAGTTGACGTTATCCAGGTCGTTGTTTTGAGAGATATACCGAGAGTTTGTGAAACCCTTTCTGGATCTCTTTTCAAACAAGGACAATGCTCATCTTTGTCGATTCTGATCCAGGCTTCCGGAACAAGGAGCCTAGGTAGTGGACGTATTGGTGATAAAGTGGCTGAGAAGTCTCCTTTATACATTCCCCCACTTTTTATTGATCCAGATGGTTCTCTTCAAGTCTCAGCATGGGGGAGGGAACTTTATTCTTGTGGGCCCTTATTGGCCAGAGATGTCATGGTTTCCTCTTCAGAACCCCTGGCTCTTCTACCTCCTTGGGTACTGCTCAAGTGTGTCTCTCTCAGAACGTCGTCCCTGACCTTCTTGCTCCAACTCACTCTATAGCTTTGGAGGTTGAGAAGTCTGGACTGCTAGCAAAGGGTCTTTCCTCTTCCTTAGTGGAGTTAATTCAGCACTCCAGCAGGCCTTCTACTTCGAAGTCTTACTCAAAGAACTGGAAGTCTTTTGAGACGTGATGTTCTGCTCATAATCTTTTGGCACCTACCTGTAGTTTGTCTGCTATTTTGCATTTTCTTCTGAATGGGTTTCACTTGAATCTCTTTCCACTCTGAAAGCTCATTGCTTTGCGATAAAGGTTTTTAGGGACTTTTCTGTACCTTCGAAGATGTTACAATCTTTGGTGTCTAGACTGTTCTGATCTTTTGTCAATTGTAAGACCAGTTGAAAAATCCCTTTTCTCCAACTCAGAATCTTCCTACTCTTTTATAGGCTTTGCAATTTTATCTCTTTGAGGATCTGGATACTGTAGAAATAAAGATTGTTTCCTATAAAGTTATTTTCCTATTTCATATCACCTTGCTGAGAACAATTGGGGAGCTGGGAGCCTTAAAATGCTGTCCTCTCTTCATTTGATACTTTGGAAGATGGGGTAACTTTAAGGCCTAGCCTTACCTTTGCTGCAAAGGTTAAGTCTATTTTTGATAGATCTTAGGAAATAATTTTTCCTTCTTTCATTCCCTCTCCTTCTTCTCCGGAGGAACATTTTCTGAATACACTTGATGTTTAAAGAGCTCTTTTCATTTATGTCACCAGGCCTCTGCAGTTTAGGAAAACCGACTCCTTGTTTGTGACTTTTGGACAGCCTGGAAAAGACAAGAAGGTGACTTTTATGACTCTGAGTAGGTGGATTAAGTTGTCAATTTTTCTGGCTTTGCAAGGCTTTTTAGAATATCTTCCAGTTCAGGGATGGTCTACGAGAGGAATGGCCACCTCCTGGGTTGAATTCCAGTGAGTAACAATCTAGGAAATTCCTAGGGTGGCTACTTGGTCCTCAGAGCATACATTTGTCAAGCATTATGGCTTAATAATTTTTCTGTTTTGCATTTGAGTACCAATGTTTTGAACTCTGCATTACCCTTAGTCCATCTTGTCTTTGTCACAAACATTACATCCTGCCCACCTTCCCATCAGTCCTTTGGCAAGGGCTTGGCACCCAGGTTGGGTGCATGGGGCTAGTATTTAAGGATCCTCCTCTTCTTTCTTCCTGTTGGAAGGTGACATCACCCTACTTTGTAATGACTGTCACAAGGACGCAATGGACTAAGGCTAATGAAGATTACCAATAAGTAACCAACGCATCACCACTCTTTCTGAATGTGCGTGGCTCATTCCGCAGGACTTGTTCTTTGTATAATTCCTGGATTTTCAGAAGCCCTTTGATGGCAGCACCCCCACACTGAAAATTGTTTCAGCACCACTGTACAAGGGTCAGTTGTCATGCTCATCTGCGGCGTAAATTTGCATTGAAGTAGTCTAACTCCCCAGGCCTTGTCTTTTGCTCAATTTGCCTTTGTGAGTTTTCTCTCCATCACTGTCGACTTCCTTTGATCTTTCTTTCTTCTTTCACTTCACCTTCGCCTTCAGTGTATCTTTCGGCCCTCTTAAGAGACACACCCCCTTGTAGCCACTTCTATACTTCTGTCACCTAATTATTTTCCTATCCTTTGCCCTGTAACGTTGCTGATCCTAGCTATAGCATCACTATCCAGAATATGTTCACCTGAGTTATGTTCCTCTTATCCCCATGCATCTAATAATCAGCTCTTGGTCTCCCTCCACCTCTCAGGAGACATAGTCTGAGGCAGTGTCTCCATCTTGGAGAGACAATCCCATGCACTTGTGTTGTTCTACTGGCGCTGCCGGCTTGAGCTTTGGTCAGCAGTGGCAAAAGAAGGACTAATGGAAAGTGAACGTATACTGGAGCAACAGAGTGTATGGATTTATAAGAGCTTGATTAAATGAGAAAAAAAGAGTTTAGTTGAGAGA
Organism: Pleurodeles waltl; assembly: GCF_031143425.1. Taxonomy (NCBI): domain Eukaryota; kingdom Metazoa; phylum Chordata; class Amphibia; order Caudata; family Salamandridae; genus Pleurodeles; species Pleurodeles waltl. The sequence continues at coordinate 117,544,056 of NC_090451.1, read as the reverse complement.
AAAATGCAACCTGGCCTGTACGGGGATCGAACCCGAACTTGGCGTTATTAGCACCACACTCTAACAAACTGAGCTAACCGGCCATAAGTATTACAGATATCCTTTTTCCATGTAATGCAGATAGATAGAAGAGTTGGTCTCACTATCGCAATTCCTTCATACTTTTCTCCTTCCGCCCCCTGTCTGGATTACAATAACAAGAGCTGTGGAGTGCTGGACGCCAGCCTCAGTGCCTCTTCTTTCACTCAATCTAACTGTGTGCTGTGATATCTTTGTAACATCGCTTGTTGCCGGAAAAAAAGGAAAGGATGGATAGTATTTTTATTCTTTTACAACAAAACCCAAAATGCATCGGCTTGCTTGGTCATTAAGTTTACAAGGCCGGCTGCTTTTGAGATATTATAATTATAGTGGTTATTCAGCGTTGGAGGTAAGAGAGTTTTTTTTAGGTCTGGCCGTTCCCTCTGCTTCAAATTACTTGAGCTCATGTCAACAAAGTAACAACAAAACATAGCCAACGGTTCGTTCCTCAAGCCTTCCCTACTGCGCCTTCCCATGTCTCTCCTGCCGACCACAGTGCAGGAAATCTGAGTTTGCATTTGCGCGAAGAGACGTACAACACAAGAAGGCGCGCTTTTGTGCGCCGGGCACCACCCGGCCTGTGCATTCCTCACTGTCGTGAGATCAGTTTACTCAGCAGAGCATGACGCTGCAATTGGTTAGTAGGGCAGGCCTGACCAGAATAGTATATTTGGGGTCATGTATTTGATTGCATTTTTAAAACAGTAACAGAACTTAACTGCAATGTTTAAATAGGTCTAGACATATTTAAACAGTGTCAATTTAATAGAAGAATTGAGGACAATTCAGAGGGGAGGCACCAATGTTTTTTTTTCCCATTGGGTGGATGCGGCATTAAAGAGTTTGAAGACCACTTGTCTAAGTGGACACTAATACACCTGGATGCTCCTGAATTCTTCACAACAGATGCCAGCAAACCTGGCTGGAGAGCTACTGTGTTGGACTGATCCTGTCGATTCAAGTGGTCTTTCCTAGAGAGTCGGAGGTCATGGAAATAGATGGAGTTGATGGTAATCTTCAGGGCTTTGAAGTTTTCCCATCATCATCTGTCTCAAAAAAATGTGCTAGTAATGACAGAGAATAAGGTAGCTGTCTTTTACATTAACCAACAGTGAAGCATGCATTCAAAATCCCTCAATGCAATAGCAGAACAATTGGGTTATTGGGCAGAGATCAACCTGTTGCACACGTCGGCAGTACACATCAAGGGCACCGACAATGTGATGGCAGACAGCTGGAGGTTTCCAAATTTGCTGGAGTTGACATTATCCAGGTCGTTGTTTTGAGAGATATGCCGAGAGTTTGTGAAACCCTTTCTGGATCTCTTTTCAAACAAGGACAATGCTCATCTTTGTCGATTCTGATCCAGGCTTCCGGAACAAGGAGCCTAGGTAGTGGACGTATTGGTGATAAAGTGGCTGAGAAGTCTCCTTTATACATTCCCCCACTTTTTATTGATCCAGATGGTTCTCTTCAAGTCTCAGCAGGGGGGAGGGAACTTTATTCTTGTGGGCCCTTATTGGCCAGAGATGTCATGGTTTCCTCTTCTGAACCCCTGGCTCTTCTACCTCCTTGGGTACTGCTCAAGTGTATCTCTGTTAGAACGTCGTCCCTGACCTACTTGCTCCAACTCACTCTATCACTTTGGAGGTTGAGAAGTCTGGACTGCTAGCAAAGGGTCTTTCCTCTTCCTTAGTGGAGTTAATTCAGCACTCCAGCAGGCCTTCTACTTCGAAGCCTTACTCAAAGAACTGGAAGTCTTTTGAGACGTGATGTTCTGCTCATGATCTTTTGGCACCTACCTGTAGTTTGTCTGCTATTTTGCATTTTCTTCTGAATGGGTTTCACTTGAATCTCTTTCCACTCTGAAAGCTCATTGCTTTGCGATAAAGGTTTTTAGGGACTTTTCTGTACCTTCGTCGATGTTACAGTCTTTGGTGTCTAGACTGTTCTGATCTTTTGTCAATTGTAAGACCAGTTGAAAAATCCCTTTTCTCCAACTCAGAATCTTCCTACTCTTTTATAGGCTTTGCAATTTTATCTCTTTGAGGATCTGGATACTGTAGACATAAAGATTGTTTCCTATAAAGTTATTTTCCTATTTCCTATCATCTTGCTGAGAACAATTGGGGAGCTGGGAGCCTTAAAATGCTGTCCTCTCTTCACTTGATAGTTTAGAAGATGGGGTAACTTTAAGGCCTAGCCTTACCTTTGCTGCAAAGGTTAAGTCTATTTTTGATAGATCTTAGGAAATAATTCTTCCTTCTTTGATTCCCTCTCCTTCCTCTCCGGAGGAACATTTTCTGAATACACTTGATGTTTAAAGAGCTCTTTTCATTTATGTCACCAGGCCTCTGCAGTTCAGGAAAACCGACTCCTTGTTTGTGACTTTTGGACAGCCCGGAAAAGACAAGAAGGTGACTTTTATGACTCTGAGTAGGTGGATTAAGTTGTCAATTTTTCTGGCTTTGCAAGGCTTTTTAGAATATCTTCCAGTTCAGGGATGGTCTACGAGAGGAATGGCCACCTCCTGGGTTGAATTCCAGTGAGTAACAATCTAGGAAATTCCTAGGGTGGCTACTTGGTCCTCAGAGCATACATTTGTCAAGCATTATGGCTTAATAATGCTTCTGTTTTGCATTTGAGTACCAATGTTTTGAACTCTGCATTACCCTTAGTCCATCTTGTCTTTGTCACAAACATTACATCCTGCCCACCTTCCCATCAGTCCTTTGGCAAGGGCTTGGTACCCAGGTTGGGTGCATGGGGCTAGCATTTAAGGATCCTCCTGTTCTTTCTTCCTGTTGGAAGGTGACATCACCTTACTTTGTAATGACTGTCACAAGGACGCAATGGACTAAGGCTAATGAAGATTACCAATAAGTAACCAACGCATCACCACTCTTTCTGAATGTGCGTGGCTCATTCCGCAGGACTTTTTCTTTGTATAATTCCTGGATTTTCAGAAGCCCTTTGATGGCAGCACCCCCACACTGAAAATTGTTTCAGCACCACTGTACAAGGGTCAGTTGTCATGCTCATCAGCGGCGTAAATTTGCATTGAAGTAGTCTAACTCCCCAGGCCTTGTCTTTTGCTCAATTTGCCTTTGTGAGTTTTCTCTCAATCACTGTCGACTTCCTTTGATCTTTCTTTCTTCTTTCACTTCACCTTCGCCTTCAGTGTATCTTTCGGCCCTCTTGAGAGACACACCCCCTTGTAGCCACTTCTATACTTCTGTCACCTAATTATTTTCCTATCCTTTCCCCTGTAACGTTGCTGATCCTAGCTATAGCATCACTATCCAGAATCTGTTCACCTGAGTAATGTTCCTCTTATCCCCACGCATCTAATAATCGGCTCTTGGTCTCCCTCCACCTCTCACGAGACATAGTCTGAGGCAGTGTCTCCATCTTGGAGAGACAATCCCTTGCACTTGTGTTGTTCTACTGGCGCTGCCGGCTTGAGCTTTGGTCAGCAGTGGCAAAAGAAGGACTAATGGAAAGTGAACGTATACTGGAGCAACAGAGTGTATGGATTTATAAGAGCTTGATTAAATGAGAAAAAAAGAGTTTAGTTGAGAGAAAAAATGCAACCTGGCCTGTACGGGGATCGAACCCGTGACCTTGGCGTTATTAGCACCACGCTCTAACCAACTGAGCTAACCGGCCATGATTACTATAGATATCCTTTTTCCATGAAATGCAGATAGATAGAAGAGTTGGTCTTACTATCGCAATTCCTTCATACTTTTCTCCTTCCGCCCCCTGTCTGGATTACAATAACAAGAGCTGTGGAGTGCTGCATGCCAGCCTCAGTGCCTCTTCTTTCACTCAATCTCACTGTGTGCTGTGATATCTTTGTAACATCGCTTGTTGCCGGAAAAAAAGGAAAGGATGGATAGTATTTTTATTCTTTTACAACAAAACCCAAAATGCATCGGCTTGCTTGCTCATTAAGTTTACAAGGCCAGCTGCTTTTGAGATATTATAATTATAGTGGTTATTCGGCGTTGGAGGTAAGAGAGTTTTTTTTACGTCTGGCCGTTCCTTCTGCTTCCAATTACTTTAGCTCTTGTCAACAAAGTAACAACAAAACATAGCCAACGGTTCGTTGCTCAAGCCTTCCCTACTGCGCCTTCCCATGTCTCTCCTGCCGACCACAGTGCAGGAAATCTGAGTTTGCATTTGCGCGAAGAGACGTACAACACAAGAAGGCGCGCTTTCGTGCGCCGGGCACCACCCGGCCTGTGCATTCCTCACTGTCGTGAGATCAGTTTACTCAGCAGAGCATGACGCTGCAATTGGTTAGTAGGGCAGGCCTGACCAGAATAGTATATTTGGGGTCATTTATTTGATTGCATTTTTAAAACAGTAACAGAACTTAACTGCAATGTTTAAATAGGTCTAGACATATTTAAACAGTGTCAATTTAATAGAAGAATTGTGGACAATTCAGAGGGGAGGCACCAATGTTTTTTTTTCCCATTGGGTGGATGCGGCATTAAAGAGTTTGAAGACCACTTGTCTAAGTGGACACTAATACACCTGGATGCTCCTGAATTCTTCGCAACAGATGCCAGCAAACCTGGCTGGAGAGCTACTGTGTTGGACTGATCCTGTCGATTCAAGTGGTCTTTCCTAGAGAGTCGGAGGTCATGGAAATAGATGGAGTTGATGGTAATCTTCAGGGCTTTGAAGTTTTCCCATCATCATCTGTCTCAAAAAAATGTGCTAGTAATGACAGAGAATAAGGTAGCTGTCTTTTACATTAACCAACAGTGAAGCATGCATTCAAAATCCCTCAATGCAATAGCAGAACAATTGGGTTATTGGGCAGAGATCAACCTGTTGCACACGTCGGCAGTACACATCAAGGGCACCGACAATGTGATGGCAGACAGCTTGAGGTTTCCAAATTTGCTGGAGTTGACATTATCCAGGTCGTTGTTTTGAGAGATATGCCGAGAGTTTGTGAAACCCTTTCTGGATCTCTTTTCAAACAAGGACAATGCTCATCTTTGTCGATTCTGATCCAGGCTTCCGGAACAAGGAGCCTAGGTAGTGGACGTATTGGTGATAAAGTGGCTGAGAAGTCTCCTTTATACATTCCCCCACTTTTTATTGATCCAGATGGTTCTCTTCAAGTCTCAGCAGGGGGAGGGAACTTTATTCTTGTGGGCCCTTATTGGCCAGAGATGTCATGGTTTCCTCTTCTGAACCCCTGGCTCTTCTACCTCCTTGGGTACTGCTCAAGTGTATCTCTGTCAGAACGTTGTCCCTGACCTACTTGCTCCAACTCACTCTATCGCTTTGGAGGTTGAGAAGTCTGGACTGCTAGCAAAGGGTCTTTCCTCTTCCTTAGTGGAGTTAATTCAGCACTCCAGCAGGCCTTCTACTTCGAAGTCTTACTCAAAGAACTGGAAGTCTTTTGAGACGTGATGTTCTGCTCATGATCTTTTGGCACCTACCTGTAGTTTGTCTGCTATTTTGCATTTTCTTCTGAATGGGTTTCACTTGAATCTCTTTCCACTCTGAAAGCTCATTGCTTTGCGATAAAGGTTTTTAGGGACTTTTCTGTACCTTCGTCGATGTTACAGTCTTTGGTGTCTAGACTGTTCTGATCTTTTGTCAATTGTAAGACCAGTTGAAAAATCCCTTTTCTCCAACTCAGAATCTTCCTACTCTTTTATAGGCTTTGCAATTTTATCTCTTTGAGGATCTGGATACTGTAGACATAAAGATTGTTTCCTATAAAGTTATTTTCCTATTTCCTATCATCTTGCTGAGAACAATTGGGGAGCTGGGAGCCTTAAAATGCTGTCCTCTCTTCACTTGATAGTTTAGAAGATGGGGTAACTTTAAGGCCTAGCCTTACCTTTGCTGCAAAGGTTAAGTCTATTTTTGATAGATCTTAGGAAATAATTCTTCCTTCTTTGATTCCCTCTCCTTCCTCTCCGGAGGAACATTTTCTGAATACACTTGATGTTTAAAGAGCTCTTTTCATTTATGTCACCAGGCCTCTGCAGTTCAGGAAAACCGACTCCTTGTTTGTGACTTTTGGACAGCCCGGAAAAGACAAGAAGGTGACTTTTATGACTCTGAGTAGGTGGATTAAGTTGTCAATTTTTCTGGCTTTGCAAGGCTTTTTAGAATATCTTCCAGTTAAGGGATGGTCTACGAGAGGAATGGCCACCTCCTGGGTTGAATTCCAGTGAGTAACAATCTAGGAAATTCCTAGGGTGGCTACTTGGTCCTCAGAGCATACATTTGTCAAGCATTATGGCTTAATAATTTTTCTGTTTTGCATTTGAGTACCAATGTTTTGAACTCTGCATTACCCTTAGTCCATCTTGTCTTTGTCACAAACATTACATCCTGCCCACCTTCTCATCAGTCCTTTGGCAAGGGCTTGGCACCCAGGTTGGGTGCATGGGGCTAGAATTTAAGGATCCTCCTGTTCTTTCTTCCTGTTGGAAGGTGACATCACCCTACTTTGTAATGACTGTCACAAGGACGCAATGGACTAAGGCTAATGAAGATTACCAATAAGTAACCAACGCATCACCACTCTTTCTGAATGTGCGTGGCTCATTCCGCAGGACTTGTTCTTTGTATAATTCCTGGATTTTCAGAAGCCCTTTGATGGCAGCACCCCCACACTGAAAATTGTTTCAGCACCACTGTACAAGGGTCAGTTGTCATGCTCATCTGCGGCGTAAATTTGCATTGAAGTAGTCTAACTCCCCAGGCCTTGTCTTTTGCTCAATTTGCCTTTGTGAGTTTTCTCTCAATCACTGTCGACTTCCTTTGATCTTTCTTTCTTCTTTCACTTCACCTTCGCCTTCAGTGTATCTTTCGGCCCTCTTAAGAGACACACCCCCTTGTAGCCACTTCTATACTTCTGTCACCTAATTATTTTCCTATCCTTTGCCCTGTAACGTTACTGATCCTAGCTATAGCATCACTATCCAGAATCTGTTCACCTGAGTTATGTTCCTCTTATCCCCACGCATCTAATAATCAGCTCTTGGTCTCCCTCCACCTCTCACGAGACATAGTCTGAGGCAGTGTCTCCATCTTGGAGAGACAATCCCTTGCACTTGTGTTGTTCTACTGGCACTGCCGGCTTGAGCTTTGGTCAGCAGTGGCAAAAGAAGGACTAATGGAAAGTGAACGTATACTGGAGCAACAGAGTGTATGGATTTATAAGAGCTTGATTAAATGAGAAAAAAAGAGTTTAGTTGAGAGAAAAAATGCAACCTGGCCCATACGGGGATCGAACCCACGACCTTGGCGTTATTAGCACCACGCTCTAACCAACTGAGCTAACCGGCCATGAGTACTAAAGATATCCTTTTTCCATGTAATGCAGATAGATAGAAGAGTTGGACTCACTATCGCAATTCCTTCATACTTTTCTCCTTCCGCCCCCTGTCTGGATTACAATAACAAGAGCTGTGGAGTGCTGCACGCCAGCCTCAGTGCCTCTTCTTTTACTCAATCTCACTGTGTGCTGTGATATCTTTGTAACATCGCTTGTTGCCGGTAAAAAAGGAAAGGAAGGATAGTATTTTTATTCTTTTACAACAAAACCCAAAATGCATCGGCTTGCTTGCTCATTAAGTTTACAAGGCCAGCTGCTTTTGAGATATTATAATTGTAGTGGTTATTCGGCGTTGGAGGTAAGAGAGTTTTTTTTAGGTCTGGCCGTTCCTTCTTCTTCAAATTACTTGAGCTCTTGTCAACAAAGTAACAACAAAACATAGCCAATGGTTCGTTGCTCAAGCCTTCCCTACTGCGCCTTCCCATGTCTCTCCTGCCGACCACAGTGCAGGAAATCTGAGTTTGCATTTGCGCGAAGAGACGTACAACACAAGAAGGCGCGCTTTCGTGCGCCAGGCACCACCCGGCCTGTGCATTCCTCACTGTCGTGAGATCAGTTTACTCAGCAGAGCATGACGCTGCAATTGGTTAGTAGGGCAGGCCTGACCAGAATAGTATATTTGGGGTCATGTATTTGATTGCATTTTTAAAACAGTAACAGAACTTAACTGCAATGTTTAAATAGGTCTAGACATATTAAAACAGTGTCAATTTAATAGAAGAATTGTGGACAATTCAGAGGGGAGGCACCAATGTTTTTTTTTCCCATTGGGTGGATGCGGCATTAAAGAGTTTGAAGACCACTGGTCTAAGTGGACACTAATATACCTGGATGCTCCTGAATCCTCGCAACAGATGCCAGCAAACCTGGCTGGAGAGCTACTGTGTTGGACTGATCCTGTCGATTTAAGTGGTCTTTCCTAGAGAGTCGGAGGTCATGGAAATAGATGGAATTGTTGGTAATCTGCAGGGCTTTGAAGTTTTCCCATCATCATCTGTCTCAAAAAAATGTGCTAGTAAAGACAGAGAATAAGGTAGCTGTCTTTTACATTAACCAACAGTGAAGCATGCATTCAAAATCCCTCAATGCAATAGCAGAACAATTGGGTTATTGGGCAGAGATCAACCTGTTGCACACGTCGGCAGTACACATCAAGGGCACCGACAATGTGATGGCAGACAGCTGAAGGTTTCCAAATTTGCTGGAGTTGACGTTATCCAGGTCGTTGTTTTGAGAGATATGCCGAGAGTTTGTGAAACCCTTTCTGGATCTCTTTTCAAACAAGGACAATGCTCATCTTTGTCGATTCTGATCCAGGCTTCCGGAACAAGGAGCCTAGGTAGTGGACGTATTGGTGATAAAGTGGCTGAGAAGTCTCCTTTATACATTCCCCCACTTTTTATTGATCCAGATGGTTCTCTTCAAGTCTCAGCAGGGGGGAGGGAACTTTATTCTTGTGGGCCCTTATTGGCCAGAGATGTCATGGTTTCCTCTTCTGAACCCCTGGCTCTTCTACCTCCTTGGGTACTGCTCAAGTGTGTCTCTCTCAGAACGTCGTCCCTGACCTTCTTGCTCCAACTCACTCTATCGCTTTGGAGGTTGAGAAGTCTGGACTGCTAGCAAAGGGTCTTTCCTCTTCCTTAGTGGAGTTAATTCAGCACTCCAGCAGGCCTTCTACTTCGAAGTCTTACTCAAAGAACTGGAAGTCTTTTGAGACGTGATGTTCTGCTCATGATCTTTTTGCACCTACCTGTAGTTTGTCTGCTATTTTGCATTTTCTTCTGAATGGGTTTCAATTGAATCTCTTTCCACTCTGAAAGCTCATTGCTTTGCGATAAAGGTTTTTAGGGACTTTTCTGTACCTTCGAAGATGTTACAATCTTTGGTGTCTAGACTGTTCTGATCTTTTGTCAATTGTAAGACCAGTTGAAAAATCCCTTTTCTCCAACTCAGAATCTTCCTACTCTTTTATAGGCTTTGCAATTTTATCTCTTTGAGGATCTGGATACTGTAGACATAAAGATTGTTTCCTATAAAGTTATTTTCCTATTTCCTATCACCTTGCTGAGAACAATTGGGGAGCTGGGAGCCTTAAAATGCTGTCCTCTCTTTATTTGATACTTTGGAAGATGGGGTAACTTTAAGGCCTAGCCTTACCTTTGCTGCAAAGGTTAAGTCTATTTTTGATAGATCTTAGGAAATAATTTTTCCTTCTTTCATTCCCTCTCCTTCCTCTCCGGAGGAACATTTTATGAATACACTTGATGTTTAAAGAGCTCTTTTCATTTATGTCACCAGGCCTCTGCAGTTCAGAAAAACCGACTCCTTGTTTGTGACTTTTGGACAGCCTGGAAAAGACAAGAAGGTGACTTTTATGACTCTGAGTAGGTGGATTAAGTTGTCAATTTTTCTGGCTTTGCAAGGCTTTTCAGAATATCTTCCAGTTCAAGGATGGTCTACGAGAGGAATGGCCACCTCCTGGGTTGAATTCCAGTGAGTAACAATCTAGGAAATTCCTAGGGTGGCTACTTGGTCCTCAGAGCATACATTTGTCAAGCATTATGGCTTAATAATTTTTCTGTTTTGCATTTGAGTACCAATGTTTTGAACTCTGCATTACCCTTAGTCCATCTTGTCTTTGTCACAAACATTACATCCTGCCCACCTTCCCATCAGTCCTTTGGCAAGGGCTTGGCACCCAGGTTGGGTGCATGGGGCTAGCATTTAAGGATCCTCCTGTTCTTTATTCCTGTTGGAAGGTGACATCACCCTACTTTGTAATGACTGTCACAAGGACGCAATGGACTAAGGCTAATGAAGATTACCAATAAGTAACCAACGTATCACCACTCTTTCTGAATGTGTGTGGCTCATTCCGCAGGACTTGTTCTTTGTATAATTCCTGGATTTTCAGAAGCCCTTTGATGGCAGCACCCCCACACTGAAAATTGTTTCAGCACCACTGTACAAGGGTCAGTTGTCATGCTCATCAGCGGCGTAAATTTGCATTGAAGTAGTCTAACTCCCCAGGCCTTGTCTTTTGCTCAATTTGCCTTTGTGAGTTTTCTCTCCATCACTGTCGACTTCCTTTGATCTTTCTTTCTTCTTTCACTTCACCTTCGCCTTCAGTGTATCTTTCGGCCCTCTTAAGAGACACACCCCCTAGTAGCCACTTCTATACTTCTGTCACCTAATTATTTTCCTATCCTTTGCCCTGTAACGTTGCTGATCCTAGCTATAGCATCACTATCCAGAATCTGTTCACCTGAGTTATGTTCCTCTTATCCCCATGCATCTAATAATCAGCTCTTGGTCTCCCTCCACCTCTCACGAGACATAGTCTGAGGCAGGGTCTCCATCTTGGAGAGACAATCCCTTGCACTTGTGTTGTTCTACTGGCGCTGCCGGCTTGAGCTTTGGTCAGCAGTGGCAAAAGAAGGACTAATGGAGCAACAGAGTGTATGGATTTATAAGAGCTTGATTAAATGAGAAAAAAAGAGTTTAGTTGAGAGAAAAAATGCAACCTGGCCCGTACGGGGATTGAACCCGTGACCTTGGCGTTATTAGCACCACGCTCTAACCAACTGAGCTAACCGGCCATGAGTACTATATATATCCTTTTTCCATGAAATGCAGATAGATAGAAGAGTTGGTCTTACTATCGCAATTCCTTCATACTTTTCTCCTTCCGCCCCCTGTCTGGATTACAATAACAAGAGCTGTGGAGTGCTGCACGCCAGCCTCAGTGCCTCTTCTTTCACTCAATCTCACTGTGTGCTGTGATATCTTTGTAACATCGCTTGTTGCCGCAAAAAAAGGAAAGGATGGATAGTATTTTTATTCTTTTACAGCAAAACCCAAAATGCATCGGCTTGCTTGCTCATTAAGTTTACAAGGCCAGCTGCTTTTGAGATATTATAATTATAGTGGTTATTCGGCGTTGGAGGTAAGAGAGTTTTTTTTAGGTCTGGCCGTTCCTTCTGCTTCCAATTACTTTAGCTCTTGTCAACAAAGTAACAAGAAAACATAGCCAACGGTTCGTTGCTCAAGCCTTCCCTACTGCGCCTTCCCATGTCTCTCCTGCCGACCACAGTGCAGGAAATCTGAGTTTGCATTTGCGCGAAGAGACGTACAACACAAGAAGGCGCGCTTTTGTGCGCCGGGCACCACCCGGCCTGTGCATTCCTCACTGTCGTGAGATCAGTTTACTCAGCAGAGCATGACGCTGCAATTGGTTAGTAGGGCAGGCCTGACCAGAATAGTATATTTGGGGTCATTTATTTGATTGCATTTTTAAAACAGTAACAGAACTTAACTGCAATGTTTAAATAGGTCTAGACATATTTAAACAGTGTCAATTTAATAGAAGAATTGTGGACAATTCAGAGGGGAGGCACCAATGTTTTTTTTTCCCATTGGGTGGATGCGGCATTAAAGAGTTTGAAGACCACTTGTCTAAGTGGACACTAATACACCTGGATGCTCCTGAATTCTTCGCAACAGATGCCAGCAAACCTGGCTGGAGAGCTACTGTGTTGGACTGATCCTGTCGATTCAAGTGGTCTTTCCTAGAGAGTCGGAGGTCATGGAAATAGATGGAGTTGATGGTAATCTTCAGGGCTTTGAAGTTTTCCCATCATCATCTGTCTCAAAAAAATGTGCTAGTAATGACAGAGAATAAGGTAGCTGTCTTTTACATTAACCAACAGTGAAGCATGCATTCAAAATCCCTCAATGCAATAGCAGAACAATTGGGTTATTGGGCAGAGATCAACCTGTTGCACATGTCGCCAGTACACATCAAGGGCACCGACAATGTGATGGCAGACAGCTTGAGGTTTCCAAATTTGCTGGAGTTGACATTATCCAGGTCGTTGTTTTGAGAGATATGCCGAGAGTTTGTGAAACCCTTTCTGGATCTCTTTTCAAACAAGGACAATGCTCATCTTTGTCGATTCTGATCCAGGCTTCCGGAACAAGGAGCCTAGGTAGTGGACGTATTGGTGATAAAGTGGCTGAGAAGTCTCCTTTATACATTCCCCCACTTTTTATTGATCCAGATGGTTCTCTTCAAGTCTCAGCAGGGGGGAGGGAACTTTATTCTTGTGGGCCCTTATTGGCCAGAGATGTCATGGTTTCCTCTTCTGAACCCCTGGCTCTTCTACCTCCTTGGGTACTGCTCAAGTGTATCTCTGTCAGAACGTCGTCCCTGACCTACTTGCTCCAACTCACTCTATCGCTTTGGAGGTTGAGAAGTCTGGACTGCTAGCAAAGGGTCTTTCCTCTTCCTTAGTGGAGTTAATTCAGCACTCCAGCAGGCCTTCTACTTCGAAGTCTTACTCAAAGAACTGGAAGTCTTTTGAGACGTGATGTTCTGCTCATGATCTTTTGGCACCTACCTGTAGTTTGTCTGCTATTTTGCATTTTCTTCTGAATGGGTTTGACTTGAATCTCTTTCTACTCTGAAAGCTCATTGCTTTGCGATAAAGGTTTTTAGGGACTTTTCTGTACCTTCGTCGATGTTACAGTCTTTGGTGTCTAGACTGTTCTGATCTTTTGTCAATTGTAAGAACAGTTGAAAAATCCCTTTTCTCCAACTCAGAATCTTCCTACTCCTTTATAGGCTTTGCAATTTTATCTCTTTGAGGATCTGGATACTGTAGACATAAAGATTGTTTCCTATAAAGTTATTGTCCTATTTCCTATCATCTTGCTGAGAACAATTGGGGAGCTGGGAGCCTTAAAATGCTGTCCTCTCTTCACTTGATACTTTAGAAGATGGGGTAACTTTAAGGCCTAGCCTTACCTTTGCTGCAAAGGTTAAGTCTATTTTTGATAGATCTTAGGAAATAATTCTTCCTTCTTTCATTCCCTCTCCTTCCTCTCCGGAGGAACATTTTCTGAATACACTTGATGTTTAAAGAGCTCTTTTCATTTATGTCACCAGGCCTCTGCAGTTCAGGAAAACCGACTCCTTGTTTGTGACTTTTGGACAGCCTGGAAAAGACAAGATGGTGACTTTTATGACTCTGAGTAGGTGGATTAAGTTGTCAATTTTTCTGGCTTTGCAAGGCTTTTTAGAATATCTTCCAGTTAAGGGATGGTCTACGAGAGGAATGGCCACCTCCTGGGTTGAATTCCAGTGAGTAACAATCTAGGAAATTCCTAGGGTGGCTACTTGGTCCTCAGAGCATACATTTGTCAAGCATTATGGCTTAATAATTTTTCTGTTTTGCATTTGAGTACCAATGTTTTGAACTCTGCATTACCCTTAGTCCATCTTGTCTTTGTCACAAACATTACATCCTGCCCACCTTCTCATCAGTCCTTTGGCAAGGGCTTGGCACCCAGGTTGGGTGCATGGGGCTAGAATTTAAGGATCCTCCTGTTCTTTCTGCCTGTTGGAAGGTGACATCACCCTACTTTGTAATGACTGTCACAAGGACGCAATGGACTAAGGCTAATGAACATTACCAATAAGTAACCAACGCATCACCACTCTTTCTGAATGTGCATGGCTCATTCCGCTGGACTTGTTCTTTGTATAATTCCTGGATTTTCAGAAGCCCTTTGATGGCAGCACCCCCACACTGAAAATTGTTTCAGCACCACTGTACAAGGGTCAGTTGTCATGCTCATCTGCGGCGTAAATTTGCATTGAAGTAGTCTAACTCCCCAGGCCTTGTCTTTTGCTCAATTTGCCTTTGTGAGTTTTCTCTCAATCACTGTCGACTTCCTTTGATCTTTCTTTCTTCTTTCACTTCACCTTCGCCTTCAGTGTATCTTTCGGCCCTCTTAAGAGACACACCCCCTTGTAGCCACTTCTATACTTCTGTCACCTAATTATTTTCCTATCCTTTTCCCTGTAACGTTGCTGATCCTAGCTATAGCATCACTATCCAGAATCTGTTCACCTGAGTTATGTTCCTCTTATCCCCACGCATCTAATAATCAGCTCTTGGTCTCAATCCACCTCTCACGAGACATAGTCTGAGGCAGTGTCTCCATCTTGGAGAGACAATCCCTTGCACTTGTGTTGTTCTACTGGCACTGCCGGCTTGAGCTTTGGTCAGCAGTGGCAAAAGAAGGACTAATGGAAAGTGAACGTATACTGGAGCAACAGAGTGTATGGATATATAAGAGCTTGATTAAATGAGAAAAAATGAGTTTAGTTGAGAGAAAAAATGCAACCTGGCCCATACGGGGATCAAACCCGTGACCTTGGCGTTATTAGCACCACGCTCTAACCAACTGAGCTAACCAGCCATGAGTACTAAAGATATCCTTTTTCCATGTAATGCAGATAGATAGAAGAGTTGGTCTCACTATCGCAATTCCTTCATACTTTTCTCCTTCCGCCCCCTGTCTGGATTACAATAACAAGAGCTGTGGAGTGCTGCACGCCAGCCTCAGTGCCTCTTCTTTTACTCAATCTCACTGTGTGCTGTGATATCTTTGTAACATCGCTTGTTGCCGGAAAAAAAGGAAAGGAAGGATAGTATTTTTATTCTTTTACAATAAAACCCAAAATGCATCGGCTTGCTTGCTCATTAAGTTTACAAGGCCAGCTGCTTTTGAGATATTATAATTATAGTGGTTATTCGGCGTTGGAGGTAAGAGAGTTTTTTTTAGGTCTGGCCGTTCCTTCTGCTTCCAATTACTTTAGCTCTTGTCAACAAAGTAACAACAAAACATAGCCAACGGTTCGTTGCTCAAGCCTTCCCTACTGCGCCTTCCCATGTCTCTCCTGCCGACCACAGTGCAGGAAATCTGAGTTTGCATTTGCGCGAAGAGACGTACAACACAAGAAGGCGCGCTTTCGTGCGCCAGGCACCACCCGGCCTGTGCATTCCTCAATGTCGTGAGATCAGTTTACTCAGCAGAGCATGACGCTGTAATTGGTTAGTAGGGCAGGCCTGACCAGAATAGTATATTTGGGGTCATGTATTTGATTGCATTTTTAAAACAGTAACAGAACTTAACTGCAATGTTTAAATAGGTCTAGACATATTTAAACAGTGTCAATTTAATAGAAGAATTGTGGACAATTCAGAGGGGAGGCACCAATGTTTTTTTTTCCCATTGGGTGGATGCGGCATTAAAGAGTTTGAAGACCACTTGTCTAAGTGGACACTAATACACCTGGATGCTCCTGAATTCTTCGCAACAGATGCCAGCAAACCTGGCTGGAGAGCTACTGTGTTGGACTGATCCTGTCGATTCAAGTGGTCTTTCCTAGAGAGTCGGATGTCATGGAAATAGATGGAGTTGATGGTAATCTTCAGGGCTTTGAAGTTTTCCCATCATCATCTGTCTCAAAAAAATGTGCTAGTAATGACAGAGAATAAGGTAGCTGTCTTTTACATTAACCAACAGTGAAGCATGCATTCAAAATCCCTCAATGCAATAGCAGAACAATTGGGTTATTGGGCAGAGATCAACCTGTTGCACATGTCGCCAGTACACATCAAGGGCACCGACAATGTGATGGCAGACAGCTGGAGGTTTCCAAATTTGCTGGAGTTGACATTATCCAGGTCGTTGTTTTGAGAGATATGCCGAGAGTTTGTGAAACCCTTTCTGGATTTTTTTTCAAACAAGGACAATGCTCATCTTTGTCGATTCTGATCCAGGCTTCCGGAACAAGGAGCCTAGGTAGTGGACGTATTGGTGATAAAGTGGCTGAGAAGTCTCCTTTATACATTCCCCCACTTTTTATTGATCCAGATGGTTCTCTTCAAGTCTCAGCAGGGGGGAGGGAACTTTATTCTTGTGGGCCCTTATTGGCCAGAGATGTCATGGTTTCCTCTTCTGAACCCCTGGCTCTTCTACCTCCTTGGGTACTGCTCAAGTGTATCTCTGTCAGAACGTCGTCCCTGACCTACTTGCTCCAACTCACTCTATCGCTTTGGAGGTTGAGAAGTCTGGACTGCTAGCAAAGGGTCTTTCCTCTTCCTTAGTGGAGTTAATTCAGCACTCCAGCAGGCCTTCTACTTCGAAGTCTTACTCAAAGAACTGGAAGTCTTTTGAGACGTGATGTTCTGCTCATGATCTTTTGGCACCTACCTGTAGTTTGTCTGCTATTTTGCATTTTCTTCTGAATGGGTTTCACTTGAATCTCTTTCCACTCTGAAAGCTCATTGCTTTGCGATAAAGGTTTTTAGGGACTTTTCTGTACCTTCGTCGATGTTACAGTCTTTGGTGTCTAGACTGTTCTGATCTTTTGTCAATTGTAAGACCAGTTGAAAAATCCCTTTTCTCCAACTCAGAATCTTCCTACTCTTTTATAGGCTTTGCAATTTTATCTCTTTGAGGATCTGGATACTGTAGACATAAAGATTGTTTCCTATAAAGTTATTTTCCTATTTCCTATCATCTTGCTGAGAACAATTGGGGAGCTGGGAGCCTTAAAATGCTGTCCTCTCTTCACTTGATACTTTAGAAGATGGGGTAACTTTAAGGCCTAGCCTTACCTTTGCTGCAAAGGTTAAGTCTATTTTTGATAGATCTTAGGAAATAATTCTTCCTTCTTTCATTCCCTCTCATTCCTCTCCGGAGGAACATTTTCTGAATACACTTGATGTTTAAAGAGCTCTTTTCATTTATGTCACCAGGCCTCTGCAGTTCAGGAAAACCGACTCCTTGTTTGTGACTTTTGGACAGCCTGGAAAAGACAAGAAGGTGACTTTTATGACTCTGAGTAGGTGGATTAAGTTGTCAATTTTTCTGGCTTTGCAAGGCTTTTTAGAATATCTTCCAGTTAAGGGATGGTCTACGAGAGGAATGGCCACCTCCTGGGTTGAATTCCAGTGCGTAACAATCTAGGAAATTCCTAGGGTGGCTACTTGGTCCTCAGAGCATACATTTGTCAAGCATTATGGCTTAATAATTTTTCTGTTTTGCATTTGAGTACCAATGTTTTGAACTCTGCATTACCCTTAGTCCATCTTGTCTTTGTCACAAACATTACATCCTGCCCACCTTCTCATCAGTCCTTTGGCAAGGGCTTGGCACCCAGGTTGGGTGCATGGGGCTAGAATTTAAGGATCCTCCTGTTCTTTCTTCCTGTTGGAAGGTGACATCACCCTACTTTGTAATGACTGTCACAAGGACGCAATGGACTAAGGCTAATGAAGATTACCAATAAGTAACCAACGCATCACCACTCTTTCTGAATGTGCGTGGCTCATTCCGCAGGACTTGTTCTTTGTATAATTCCTGGATTTTCAGAAGCCCTTTGATGGCAGCACCCCCACACTGAAAATTGTTTCAGCACCACTGTACAAGGGTCAGTTGTCATGCTCATCTGCGGCGTAAATTTGCATTGAAGTAGTCTAACTCCCCAGGCCTTGTCTTTTGATCAATTTGCCTTTGTGAGTTTTCTCTCAATCACTGTCGACTTCCTTTGATCTTTCTTTCTTCTTTCACTTCACCTTCGCCTTCAGTGTATCTTTCGGCCCTCTTAAGAGACACCCCCCCTTGTAGCCACTTCTATACTTCTGTCACCTAATTATTTTCCTATCCTTTGCCCTGTAACGTTACTGATCCTAGCTATAGCATCACTATCCAGAATCTGTTCACCTGAGTTATGTTCCTCTTATCCCCACGCATCTAATAATCAGCTCTTGGTCTCCCTCCACCTCTCACGAGACATAGTCTGAGGCAGTGTCTCCATCTTGGAGAGACAATCCCTTGCACTTGTGTTGTTCTACTGGCACTGCCGGCTTGAGCTTTGGTCAGCAGTGGCAAAAGAAGGACTAATGGAAAGTGAACGAATACTGGAGCAACAGAGTGTATGGATTTATAAGAGCTTGATTAAATGAGAAAAAAAGAGTTTAGTTGAGAGAAAAAATGCAACCTGGCCCATACGGGGATCGAACCCGCGACCTTGGCGTTATTAGCACCACGCTCTAACCAACTGAGCTAACCGGCCATGAGTACTAAAGATATCCTTTTTCCATGTAATGCAGATAGATAGAAGAGTTGGTCTCACTATCGCAATTCCTTCAAACTTTTCTCCTTCCGCCCCCTGTCTGGATTACAATAACAAGAGCTGTGGAGTGCTGCACGCCAGCCTCAGTGCCTCTTCTTTTACTCAATCTCACTGTGTGCTGTGATATCTTTGTAACATCGCTTGTTGCCGGAAAAAAAGGAAAGGATGGATAGTATTTTTATTCTTTTACAACAAAACCCAAAATGCATCGGCTTGCTTGCTCATTAAGTTTACAAGGCCAGCTGCTTTTGAGATATTATAATTATAGTGGTTATTCGGTGTTGGAGGTAAGAGAGTTTTTTTTAGGTCTGGCCGTTCCTTCTGCTTCCAATTACTTTAGCTCTTGTCAACAAAGTAACAACAAAACATAGCCAACGGTTCGTTGCTCAAGCCTTCCCTACTGCGCCTTCCCATGTCTCTCCTGCCGACCACAGTGCAGGAAATCTGAGTTTGCATTTGCGCGAAGAGACGTACAACACAAGAAGGCGTGCTTTCGTGCGCCGGGCACCACCCGGCCTGTGCATTCCTCACTGTCGTGAGATCAGTTTACTCAGCAGAGCATGACGCTGCAATTGGTTAGTAGGGCAGGCCTGACCAGAATAGTATATTTGGGGTCATTTATTTGATTGCATTTTTAAAACAGTAACAGAACTTAACTGCAATGTTTAAATAGGTCTAGACATATTTAAACAGTGTCAATTTAATAGAAGAATTGTGGACAATTCAGAGGGGAGGCACCAATGTTTTTTTTTCCCATTGGGTGGATGCGGCATTAAAGAGTTTGAAGACCACTTGTCTAAGTGGACACTAATACACCTGGATGCTCCTGAATTCTTCGCAACAGATGCCAGCAAACCTGGCTGGAGAGCTACTGTGTTGGACTGATCCTGTCGATTCAAGTGGTCTTTCCTAGAGAGTCGGAGGTCATGGAAATAGATGGAGTTGATGGTAATCTTCAGGGCTTTGAAGTTTTCCCATCATCATCTGTCTCAAAAAAATGTGCTAGTAATGACAGAGAATAAGGTAGCTGTCTTTTACATTAACCAACAGTGAAGCATGCATTCAAAATCCCTCAATGCAATAGCAGAACAATTGGGTTATTGGGCAGAGATCAACCTGTTGCACACGTCGCCAGTACACATCAAGGGCACCGACAATGTGATGGCAGACAGCTTGAGGTTTCCAAATTTGCTGGAGTTGACATTATCCAGGTCGTTGTTTTGAGAGATATGCCGAGAGTTTGTGAAACCCTTTCTGGATCTCTTTTCAAACAAGGACAATGCTCATCTTTGTCGATTCTGATCCAGGCTTCCGGAACAAGGAGCCTAGGTAGTGGACGTATTGGTGATAAAGTGGCTGAGAAGTCTCCTTTATACATTCCCCCACTTTTTATTGATCCAGATGGTTCTCTTCAAGTCTCAGCAGGGGGGAGGGAACTTTATTCTTGTGGGCCCTTATTGGCCAGAGATGTCATGGTTTCCTCTTCTGAACCCCTGGCTCTTCTACCTCCTTGGGTACTGCTCAAGTGTATCTCTGTCAGAACGTCGTCCCTGACCTACTTGCTCCAACTCACTCTATCGCTTTGGAGGTTGAGAAGTCTGGACTGCTAGCAAAGGGTCTTTCATCTTCCTTAGTGGAGTTAATTCAGCACTCCAGCAGGCCTTCTACTTCGAAGTCTTACTCAAAGAACTGGAAGTCTTTTGAGACGTGATGTTCTGCTCATGATCTTTTGGCACCTACCTGTAGTTTGTCTGCTATTTTGCATTTTCTTCTGAATGGGTTTCACTTGAATCTCTTTCCACTCTGAAAGCTCATTGCTTTGCGATAAAGGTTTTTAGGGACTTTTCTGTACCTTCGTCGATGTTACAGTCTTTGGTGTCTAGACTGTTCTGATCTTTTGTCAATTGTAAGACCAGTTGAAAAATCCCTTTTCTCCAACTCAGAATCTTCCTACTCTTTTATAGGCTTTGCAATTTTATCTCTTTGAGGATCTGGATACTGTAGACATAAAGATTGTTTCCTATAAAGTTATTTTCCTATTTCCTATCATCTTGCTGAGAACAATTGGGGAGCTGGGAGCCTTAAAATGCTGTCCTCTCTTCACTTGATACTTTAGAAGATGGGGTAACTTTAAGGCCTAGCCTTACCTTTGCTGCAAAGGTTAAGTCTATTTTTGATAGATCTTAGGAAATAATTCTTCCTTCTTTCATTCCCTCTCATTCCTCTCCGGAGGAACATTTTCTGAATACACTTGATGTTTAAAGAGCTCTTTTCATTTATGTCACCAGGCCTCTGCAGTTCAGGAAAACCGACTCCTTGTTTGTGACTTTTGGACAGCCTGGAAAAGACAAGAAGGTGACTTTTATGACTCTGAGTAGGTGGATTAAGTTGTCAATTTTTCTGGCTTTGCAAGGCTTTTTAGAATATCTTCCAGTTAAGGGATGGTCTACGAGAGGAATGGCCACCTCCTGGGTTGAATTCCAGTGCGTAACAATCTAGAAAATTCCTAGGGTGGCTACTTGGTCCTCAGAGCATACATTTGTCAAGCATTATGGCTTAATAATTTTTCTGTTTTGCATTTGAGTACCAATGTTTTGAACTCTGCATTACCCTTAGTCCATCTTGTCTTTGTCACAAACATTACATCCTGCCCACCTTCTCATCAGTCCTTTGGCAAGGGCTTGGCACCCAGGTTGGGTGCATGGGGCTAGAATTTAAGGATCCTCCTGTTCTTTCTTCCTGTTGGAAGGTGACATCACCCTACTTTGTAATGACTGTCACAAGGACGCAATGGACTAAGGCTAATGAAGATTACCAATAAGTAACCAACGCATCACCACTCTTTCTGAATTTGCGTGGCTCATTCCGCAGGACTTGTTCTTTGTATAATTCCTGGATTTTCAGAAGCCCTTTGATGGCAGCACCCCCACACTGAAAATTGTTTCAGCACCACTGTACAAGGGTCAGTTGTCATGCTCATCTGCGGCGTAAATTTGCATTGAAGTAGTCTAACTCCCCAGGCCTTGTCTTTTGCTCAATTTGCCTTTGTGAGTTTTCTCTCAATCACTGTCGACTTCCTTTGATCTTTCTTTCTTCTTTCACTTCACCTTCGCCTTCAGTGTATCTTTCGGCCCTCTTAAGAGACACCCCCCCTTGTAGCCACTTCTATACTTCTGTCACCTAATTATTTTCCTATCCTTTGCCCTGTAACGTTACTGATCCTAGCTATAGCATCACTATCCAGAATCTGTTCACCTGAGTTATGTTCCTCTTATCCCCACGCATCTAATAATCAGCTCTTGGTCTCCCTCCACCTCTCACGAGACATAGTCTGAGGCAGTGTCTCCATCTTGGAGAGACAATCCCTTGCACTTGTGTTGTTCTACTGGCACTGCCGGCTTGAGCTTTGGTCAGCAGTGGCAAAAGAAGGACTAATGGAAAGTGAACGAATACTGGAGCAACAGAGTGTATGGATTTATAAGAGCTTGATTAATTGAGAAAAAAAGAGTTTAGTTGAGAGAAAAAATGCAACCTGGCCCATACGGGGATCGAACCAGCAACCTTGGCGTTATTAGCACCACGCTCTAACCAACTGAGCTAACCGGCCATGAGTACTAAAGATATCCTTTTTCCATGTAATGCAGATAGATAGAAGAGTTGGTCTCACTATCGCAATTCCTTCAAACTTTTCTCCTTCCGCCCCCTGTCTGGATTACAATAACAAGAGCTGTGGAGTGCTGCACGCCAGCCTCAGTGCCTCTTCTTTTACTCAATCTCACTGTGTGCTGTGATATCTTTGTAACATCGCTTGTTGCCGGAAAAAAAGGAAAGGATGGATAGTATTTTTATTCTTTTACAACAAAACCCAAAATGCATCGGCTTGCTTGCTCATTAAGTTTACAAGGCCAGCTGCTTTTGAGATATTATAATTATAGTGGTTATTCGGTGTTGGAGGTAAGAGAGTTTTTTTTAGGTCTGGCCGTTCCTTCTGCTTCCAATTACTTTAGCTCTTGTCAACAAAGTAACAACAAAACATAGCCAACGGTTCGTTGCTCAAGCCTTCCCTACTGCGCCTTCCCATGTCTCTCCTGCCGACCACAGTGCAGGAAATCTGAGTTTGCATTTGCGCGAAGAGACGTACAACACAAGAAGGCGCGCTTTCGTGCGCCGGGCACCACCCGGCCTGTGCATTCCTCACTGTCGTGAGATCAGTTTACTCAGCAGAGCATGACGCTGCAATTGGTTAGTAGGGCAGGCCTGACCAGAATAGTATATTTGGGGTCATTTATTTGATTGCATTTTTAAAACAGTAACAGAACTTAACTGCAATGTTTAAATAGGTCTAGACATATTTAAACATTCTCAATTTAATAGAAGAATTGTGGACAATTCAGAGGGGAGGCACCAATGTTTTTTTTTCCCATTGGGTGGATGCGGCATTAAAGAGTTTGAAGACCACTTGTCTAAGTGGACACTAATACACCTGGATGCTCCTGAATTCTTCGCAACAGATGCCAGCAAACCTGGCTGGAGAGCTACTGTGTTGGAATGATCCTGTCGATTCAAGTGGTCTTTCCTAGAGAGTCGGAGGTCATGGAAATAGATGGAGTTGATGGTAATCTTCAGGGCTTTGAAGTTTTCCCATCATCATCTGTCTCAAAAAAATGTGCTAGTAATGACAGAGAATAAGGTAGCTGTCTTTTACATTAACCAACAGTGAAGCATGCATTCAAAATCCCTCAATGCAATAGCAGAACAATTGGGTTATTGGGCAGAGATCAACCTGTTGCACACGTCGCCAGTACACATCAAGGGCACCGACAATGTGATGGCAGACAGCTTGAGGTTTCCAAATTTGCTGGAGTTGACATTATCCAGGTCGTTGTTTTGAGAGATATGCCGAGAGTTTGTGAAACCCTTTCTGGATCTCTTTTCAAACAAGGACAATGCTCATCTTTGTCGATTCTGATCCAGGCTTCCGGAACAAGGAGCCTAGGTAGTGGACGTATTGGTGATAAAGTGGCTGAGAAGTCTCCTTTATACATTCCCCCACTTTTTATTGATCCAGATGGTTCTCTTCAAGTCTCAGCAGGGGGGAGGGAACTTTATTCTTGTGGGCCCATATTGGCCAGAGATGTCATGGTTTCCTCTTCTGAACCCCTGGCTCTTCTACCTCCTTGGGTACTGCTCAAGTGTATCTCTGTCAGAACGTCGTCCCTGACCTACTTGCTCCAACTCACTCTATCGCTTTGGAGGTTGAGAAGTCTGGACTGCTAGCAAAGGGTCTTTCCTCTTCCTTAGTGGAGTTAATTCAGCACTCCAGCAGGCCTTCTACTTCGAAGTCTTACTCAAAGAACTGGAAGTCTTTTGAGACGTGATGTTCTGCTCATGATCTTTTGGCACCTACCTGTAGTTTGTCTGCTATTTTGCATTTTCTTCTGAATGGATTTCACTTGAATCTCTTTCCACTCTGAAAGCTCATTGCTTTGCGATAAAGGTTTTTAGGGACTTTTCTGTACCTTCGTCGATGTTACAGTCTTTGGTGTCTAGACTGTTCAGATCTTTTGTCAATTGTAAGACCAGTTGAAAAATCCCTTTTCTCCAACTCAGAATCTTCCTACTCTTTTATAGGCTTTGCAATTTTATCTCTTTGAGGATCTGGATACTGTAGACATAAAGATTGTTTCCTATAAAGTTATTTTCCTATTTCCTATCATCTTGCTGAGAACAATTGGGGAGCTGGGAGCCTTAAAATGCTGTCCTCTCTTCACTTGATACTTTAGAAGATGGGGTAACTTTAAGGCCTAGCCTTACCTTTGCTGCAAAGGTTAAGTCTATTTTTGATAGATCTTAGGAAATAATTCTTCCTTCTTTCATTCCCTCTCATTCCTCTCCGGAGGAACATTTTCTGAATACACTTGATGTTTAAAGAGCTCTTTTCATTTATGTCACCAGGCCTCTGCAGTTCAGGAAAACCGACTCCTTGTTTGTGACTTTTGGACAGCCTGGAAAAGACAAGAAGGTGACTTTTATGACTCTGAGTAGGTGGATTAAGTTGTCAATTTTTCTGGCTTTGCAAGGCTTTTTAGAATATCTTCCAGTTAAGGGATGGTCTACGAGAGGAATGGCCACCTCCTGGGTTGAATTCCAGTGCGTAACAATCTAGAAAATTCCTAGGGTGGCTACTTGGTCCTCAGAGCATACATTTGTCAAGCATTATGGCTTAATAATTTTTCTGTTTTGCATTTGAGTACCAATGTTTTGAACTCTGCATTACCCTTAGTCCATCTTGTCTTTGTCACAAACATTACATCCTGCCCACCTTCTCATCAGTCCTTTGGCAAGGGCTTGGCACCCAGGTTGGGTGCATGGGGCTAGAATTTAAGGATCCTCCTGTTCTTTCTTCCTGTTGGAAGGTGACATCACCCTACTTTGTAATGACTGTCACAAGGACGCAATGGACTAAGGCTAATGAAGATTACCAATAAGTAACCAACGCATCACCACTCTTTCTGAATTTGCGTGGCTCATTCCGCAGGACTTGTTCTTTGTATAATTCCTGGATTTTCAGAAGCCCTTTGATGGCAGCACCCCCACACTGAAAATTGTTTCAGCACCACTGTACAAGGGTCAGTTGTCATGCTCATCTGCGGCGTAAATTTGCATTGAAGTAGTCTAACTCCCCAGGCCTTGTCTTTTGCTCAATTTGCCTTTGTGAGTTTTCTCTCAATCACTGTCGACTTCCTTTGATCTTTCTTTCTTCTTTCACTTCACCTTCGCCTTCAGTGTATCTTTCGGCCCTCTTAAGAGACACCCCCCCTTGTAGCCACTTCTATACTTCTGTCACCTAATTATTTTCCTATCCTTTGCCCTGTAACGTTACTGATCCTAGCTATAGCATCACTATCCAGAATCTGTTCACCTGAGTTATGTTCCTCTTATCCCCACGCATCTAATAATCAGCTCTTGGTCTCCCTCCACCTCTCACGAGACATAGTCTGAGGCAGTGTCTCCATCTTGGAGAGACAATCCCTTGCACTTGTGTTGTTCTACTGGCACTGCCGGCTTGAGCTTTGGTCAGCAGTGGCAAAAGAAGGACTAATGGAAAGTGAACGAATACTGGAGCAACAGAGTGTATGGATTTATAAGAGCTTGATTAATTGAGAAAAAAAGAGTTTAGTTGAGAGAAAAAATGCAACCTGGCCCATACGGGGATCGAACCAGCAACCTTGGCGTTATTAGCACCACGCTCTAACCAACTGAGCTAACCGGCCATGAGTACTAAAGATATCCTTTTTCCATGTAATGCAGATAGATAGAAGAGTTGGTCTCACTATCGCAATTCCTTCAAACTTTTCTCCTTCCGCCCCCTGTCTGGATTACAATAACAAGAGCTGTGGAGTGCTGCACGCCAGCCTCAGTGCCTCTTCTTTTACTCAATCTCACTGTGTGCTGTGATATCTTTGTAACATCGCTTGTTGCCGGAAAAAAAGGAAAGGATGGATAGTATTTTTATTCTTTTACAACAAAACCCAAAATGCATCGGCTTGCTTGCTCATTAAGTTTACAAGGCCAGCTGCTTTTGAGATATTATAATTATAGTGGTTATTCGGTGTTGGAGGTAAGAGAGTTTTTTTTAGGTCTGGCCGTTCCTTCTGCTTCCAATTACTTTAGCTCTTGTCAACAAAGTAACAACAAAACATAGCCAACGGTTCGTTGCTCAAGCCTTCCCTACTGCGCCTTCCCATGTCTCTCCTGCCGACCACAGTGCAGGAAATCTGAGTTTGCATTTGCGCGAAGAGACGTACAACACAAGAAGGCGCGCTTTCGTGCGCCGGGCACCACCCGGCCTGTGCATTCCTCACTGTCGTGAGATCAGTTTACTCAGCAGAGCATGACGCTGCAATTGGTTAGTAGGGCAGGCCTGACCAGAATAGTATATTTGGGGTCATTTATTTGATTGCATTTTTAAAACAGTAACAGAACTTAACTGCAATGTTTAAATAGGTCTAGACATATTTAAACATTCTCAATTTAATAGAAGAATTGTGGACAATTCAGAGGGGAGGCACCAATGTTTTTTTTTCCCATTGGGTGGATGCGGCATTAAAGAGTTTGAAGACCACTTGTCTAAGTGGACACTAATACACCTGGATGCTCCTGAATTCTTCGCAACAGATGCCAGCAAACCTGGCTGGAGAGCTACTGTGTTGGAATGATCCTGTCGATTCAAGTGGTCTTTCCTAGAGAGTCGGAGGTCATGGAAATAGATGGAGTTGATGGTAATCTTCAGGGCTTTGAAGTTTTCCCATCATCATCTGTCTCAAAAAAATGTGCTAGTAATGACAGAGAATAAGGTAGCTGTCTTTTACATTAACCAACAGTGAAGCATGCATTCAAAATCCCTCAATGCAATAGCAGAACAATTGGGTTATTGGGCAGAGATCAACCTGTTGCACACGTCGCCAGTACACATCAAGGGCACCGACAATGTGATGGCAGACAGCTTGAGGTTTCCAAATTTGCTGGAGTTGACATTATCCAGGTCGTTGTTTTGAGAGATATGCCGAGAGTTTGTGAAACCCTTTCTGGATCTCTTTTCAAACAAGGACAATGCTCATCTTTGTCGATTCTGATCCAGGCTTCCGGAACAAGGAGCCTAGGTAGTGGACGTATTGGTGATAAAGTGGCTGAGAAGTCTCCTTTATACATTCCCCCACTTTTTATTGATCCAGATGGTTCTCTTCAAGTCTCAGCAGGGGGGAGGGAACTTTATTCTTGTGGGCCCATATTGGCCAGAGATGTCATGGTTTCCTCTTCTGAACCCCTGGCTCTTCTACCTCCTTGGGTACTGCTCAAGTGTATCTCTGTCAGAACGTCGTCCCTGACCTACTTGCTCCAACTCACTCTATCGCTTTGGAGGTTGAGAAGTCTGGACTGCTAGCAAAGGGTCTTTCCTCTTCCTTAGTGGAGTTAATTCAGCACTCCAGCAGGCCTTCTACTTCGAAGTCTTACTCAAAGAACTGGAAGTCTTTTGAGACGTGATGTTCTGCTCATGATCTTTTGGCACCTACCTGTAGTTTGTCTGCTATTTTGCATTTTCTTCTGAATGGATTTCACTTGAATCTCTTTCCACTCTGAAAGCTCATTGCTTTGCGATAAAGGTTTTTAGGGACTTTTCTGTACCTTCGTCGATGTTACAGTCTTTGGTGTCTAGACTGTTCAGATCTTTTGTCAATTGTAAGACCAGTTGAAAAATCCCTTTTCTCCAACTCAGAATCTTCCTACTCTTTTATAGGCTTTGCAATTTTATCTCTTTGAGGATCTGGATACTGTAGACATAAAGATTGTTTCCTATAAAGTTATTTTCCTATTTCCTATCATCTTGCTGAGAACAATTGGGGAGCTGGGAGCCTTAAAATGCTGTCCTCTCTTCACTTGATACTTTAGAAGATGGGGTAACTTTAAGGCCTAGCCTTACCTTTGCTGCAAAGGTTAAGTCTATTTTTGATAGATCTTAGGAAATAATTCTTCCTTCTTTCATTCCCTCTCCTTCCTCTCCGGAGGAACATTTTCTGAATACACTTGATGTTTAAAGAGCTCTTTTCATTTATGTCACCAGGCCTCTGCAGTTCAGAAAAACCGACTCCTTGTTTGTGACTTTTGGACAGCCTGGAAAAGACAAGAAGGTGACTTTTATGACTCTGAGTAGGTGGATTAAGTTGTCAACTTTTCTGGCTTTGCAAGGCTTTTTAGAATATCTTCCAGTTAAGGGATGGTCTACGAGAGGAATGGCCACCTCCTGGGTTGAATTCCAGTGAGTAACAATCTAGGAAATTCCTAGGGTGGCTACTTGGTCCTCAGAGCATACATTTGTCAAGCATTATGGCTTAATAATTTTTCTGTTTTGCATTTGAGTACCAATGTTTTGAACTCTGCATTACCCTTAGTCCATCTTGTCTTTGTCACAAACATTATATCCTGCCCACCTTCTCATCAGTCCTTTGGCAAGGGCTTGGCACCCAGGTTGAGTGCATGGGGCTAGAATTTAAGGATCCTCCTGTTCTTTCTTCCTGTTGGAAGGTGACATCACCCTACTTTGTAATGACTGTCACAAGGACGCAATGGACTAAGGCTAATGAAGATTACCAATAAGTAACCAACGCATCACCACTCTTTCTGAATGTGCGTGGCTCATTCCGCTGGACTTGTTCTTTGTATAATTCCTGGATTTTCAGAAGCCCTTTGATGGCAGCACCCCCACACTGAAAATTGTTTCAGCACCACTGTACAGGGGTCAGTTGTCATGCTCATCTGCGGCGTAAATTTGCATTGAAGTAGTCTAACTCCCCAGGCCTTGTCTTTTGCTCAATTTGCCTTTGTGAGTTTTCTCTCAATCACTGTCGACTTCCTTTGATCTTTCTTTCTTCTTTCACTTCACCTTCGCCTTCAGTGTATCTTTCGGCCCTCTTAAGAGACACACCCCCTTGTGGCCACTTCTATACTTCTGTCACCTAATTATTTTCCTATCCTTTCCCCTGTAACGTTGCTGATCCTAGCTATAGCATCACTATCCAGAATCTGTTCACCTGAGTTATGTTCCTCTTATCCCCACGCATCTAATAATCAGCTCTTGGTCTCCCTCCACCTCTCACGAGACATAGTCTGAGGCAGTGTCTCCATCTTGGAGAGACAATCCCTTGCACTTGTGTTGTTCTACTGGCGCTGCCGGCTTGAGCTTTGGTCAGCAGTGGCAAAAGAAGGACTAATGGAAAGTGAACGTATACTAGAGCAACAGAGTGTATGGATTTATAAGAGCTTGATTAAATGAGAAAAAAAGAGTTTAGTTGAGAGAAAAAATGCAACCTGGCCCGTATGGGGATCAAACCCACGACCCTGGCGTTATTAGCACCATGCTCTAACCAACTGAGCTAACTGGCCATGAGTACTACAGATATCCTTTTTCCATGTAATGCAGATAGATAGAAGAGCTGGTCTCCCTATCGCAATTCCTTCATACTTTTCTCCTTCCGCCCCCTGTCTAGATTACAATAACAAGAGCTGTGGAGTGCTGCACGCCAGCCTCTGTGCCTCTTCTTTCACTCAATCTCACTGTGTGCTGTGATATCTTTGTAACATCGCTTGTTGCCGTAAAAAAAGGAAAGGAGGGATAGTATTTTTATTCTTTTACAACAAAACCCAAAATGCATCGGCTTGCTTGGTCATTAAGTTTACAAGGCCAGCTGCTTTTGAGATATTATAATTATAGTGGTTATTCGGCGTTGGAGGTAAGAGAGTTTTTTTTAGGTCTGGCCGTTCCTTCTGCTTCAAATTACTTGAGCTCATGTCAACAAAGTAACAACAAAACATAGCCAACGGTTCGTTGCTCAAGCCTTCCCTACTGCGCCTTCCCATGTCTCTCCTGCCGACCACAGTGCAGGAAATCTGAGTTTGCATTTGCGCGAAGAGACGTACAACACAAGAAGGCGCGCTTTTGTGCGCCGGGGACCACGCGGCCTGTGCATTCCTCACTGTCGTGAGATCAGTTTACTCAGCAGAGCATGACGCTGCAATTGGTTAGTAGGGCAGGCCTGACCAGAATAGTATATTTGGGGTCATGTATTTGATTGCATTTTTAAAACAGTAACAGAACTTAACTGCAATGTTTAAATAGGTCTAGACATATTTAAACAGTGTCAATTTAATAGAAGAATTGTGGACAATTCAGAGGGGAGGCACCAATGTTTTTTTTTCCCATTGGGTGGATGCGGCATTAAAGAGTTTGAAGACCACTGGTCTAAGTGGACACTAATACACCTGGATGCTCCTGAATTCCTCGCAACAGATGCCAGCAAACCTGGCTGGAGAGCTACTGTGTTGGACTGATCCTGTCGATTCAAGTGGTCTTTCCTAGAGAGTCAGAGGTCATGGAAATAGATGGAGTTGATGGTAATCTTCAGGGCTTTGAAGTTTTCCCATCATCATCTGTCTCAAAAAAATGTGCTAGTAAAGACAGAGAATAAGGTAGCTGTCTTTTACATTAACCAACAGTGAAGCATGCATTCAAAATCCCTCAATGCAATAGCAGAACAATTGGGTTATTGGGCAGAGATCAACCTGTTGCACACGTCGGCAGTACACATCAAGGGCACCGACAATGTGATGGCAGACAGCTGGAGGTTTCCAAATTTGCTGGAGTTGACGTTATCCAGGTCGTTGTTTTGAGAGATATGCCGAGAGTTTGTGAAACCCTTTCTGGATCTCTTTTCAAACAAGGACAATGCTCATCTTTGTCGATTCTGATCCAGGCTTCCGGAACAAGGAGCCTAGGTAGTGGACGTATTGGTGATAAAGTGGCTGAGAAGTCTCCTTTATACATTCCCCCACTTTTTATTGATCCAGATGGTTCTCTTCAAGTCTCAGCAGGGGGGAGGGAACTTTATTCTTGTGGGCCCTTATTGGCCAGAGATGTCATGGTTTCCTCTTCTGAACCCCTGGCTCTTCTACCTCCTTGGGTACTGCTCAAGTGTGTCTCTCTCAGAACGTCATCCCTGACCTTCTTGCTCCAACTCACTCTATCGCTTTGGAGGTTGAGAAGTCTGGACTGCTAGCAAAGGGTCTTTCCTCTTCCTTAGTGGAGTTAATTCAGCACTCCAGCAGGCCTTCTACTTCGAAGTCTTACTCAAAGAACTGGAAGTCTTTTGAGACGTGATGTTCTGCTCATGATCTTTTGGCACCTACCTGTAGTTTGTCTGCTATTTTGCATTTTCTTCTGAATGGGTTTCACTTGAATCTCTTTCCACACTGAAAGCTCATTGCTTTGCGATAAAGGTTTTTAGGGACTTTTCTGTACCTTCGAAGATGTTACAATCTTTGGTGTCTAGACTGTTCTGATCTTTTGTCAATTGTAAGAACAGTTGAAAAATCCCTTTTCTCCAACTCAGAATCTTCCTACTCTTTTATAGGCTTTGCAATTTTATCTCTTTGAGGATCTGGATACTGTAGACATAAAGATTGTTTCCTATAAAGTTATTTTCCTATTTCCTATCACCTTGCTGAGAACAATTGGGGAGCTGGGAGCCTTAAAATGCTGTCCTCTCTTCATTTGATACCTTGGAAGATGGGGTAACTTTAAGGCCTAGCCTTACCTTTTCTGCAAAGGTTAAGTCTATTTTTGATAGATCTTAGGAAATAATTCTTCCTTCTTTCATTCCCTCTCCTTCCTCTCCGGAGGAATATTTTCTGAATACACTTGATGTTTAAAGAGCTCTTTTCATTTATGTCACCAGGCCTCTGCAGTTCAGGAAAACCGACTCCTTGTTTGTGACTTTTGGACAGCCTGGAAAAGACAAGAAGGTGACTTTTATGACTCTGAGTAGGTGGATTAAGTTGTCAATTTTTCTGGCTTTGCAAGGCTTTTTAGAATATCTTCCAGTTCAGGGATGGTCTACGAGAGGAATGGCCACCTCCTGGGTTGAATTCCAGTGAGTAACAATCTAGGAAATTCCTAGGGTGGCTACTTGGTCCTCAGAGCATACATTTGTCAAGCATTATGGCTTAATAATTTTTCTGTTTTGCATTTGAGTACCAATGTTTTGAACTCTGCATTACCCTTAGTCCATCTTGTCTTTGTCACAAACATTACATCCTGCCCACCTTCCCATCAGTCCTTTGGCAAGGGCTTGGCACCCAGGTTGGGTGCATGGGGCTAGCATTTAAGGATCCTCCTGTTCTTTCTTCCTGTTGGAAGGTGACATCACCTTACTTTGTAATGACTGTCACAAGGACGCAATGGACTAAGGCTAATGAAGATTACAAATAAGTAACCAACGCATCACCACTCTTTCTGAATGTGCGTGGCTCATTCCGCAGGACTAGTTCTTTGTATGATTCCTGGATTTTCAGAAGCCCTTTGATGGCAGCACCCCCACACTGAAAATTGTTTCAGCACCACTGTACAAGGGTCAGTTGTCATGCTCATCTGCGGCGTAAATTTGCTTTGAAGTAGTCTAACTCCCCAGGCCTTGTCTTTTGCTCAATTTGCCTTTGTGAGTTTTCTCTCAATCACTGTCGACTTCCTTTGATCTTTCTTTCTTCTTTCACTTCACCTTCGCCTTCAGTGTATCTTTCGGCCCTCTTAAGAGACACACCCCCTTGTAGCCACTTCTATACTTCTGTCACCTAATTATTTTCCTATCCTTTCCCCTGTAACGTTGCTGATCCTAGCTATAGCATCACTATCCAGAATCTGTTCACCTGAGTTATGTTCCTCTTATCCCCACGCATCTAATAATCAGCTCTTGGTCTCCCTCCACCTCTCACGAGACATAGTCTGAGGCAGTGTCTCCATCTTGGAGAGACAATCCCTTGCACTTGTGTTGTTCTACTGGCGCTGCCGGCTTGAGCTTTGGTCAGCAGTGGCAAAAGAAGGACTAATGGAAAGTGAACGTATACTGGAGCAACAGAGTGTATGGATTTATAAGAGCTTGATTAAATGAGAAAAAAAGAGTTTAGTTGAGAGAAAAAATGCAACCTGGCCCGTACGGGGATTGAACCCACGCCCTTGGCGTTATTAGCACCACGCTCTAACCAACTGAGGTAACCAGCCATGAGTACTAAAGATATCCTTTTTCCATGTAATGCAGATAGATAGAAGAGGTGGTGTCACTATCGCAATTCCTTCATACTTTTCTCCTTCCGCCCCCTGTCTGGATTACAATAACAAGAGCTGTGGAGTGCTGCACGCCAGCCTCAGTGCCTCTTCTTTCACTCAATCTCACTGTGTGCTGTGATATCTTTGTAACATCGCTTGTTGCCGGAAAAAAAGGAAAGGAGGGATAGTATTTTTATTCTTTTACAACAAAACCCAAAATGCACCGGCTTGCTTGGTCATTAAGTTTACAAGGCCAGCTGCTTTTGAGATATTATAATTATAGTGGTTATTCGGCGTTGGAGGTAAGAGAGTTTTTTTTAGGTCTGGCCGTTCCTTCTGCTTCAAATTACTTGAGCTCATGTCAACAAAGTAACAACAAAACATAGCCAACGGTTCGTTGCTCAAGCCTTCCCTACTGCGCCTTTCCATGTCTCTCCTGCCGACCACAGTGCAGGAAATCTGAGTTTGCATTTGCGCGAAGAGACGTACAACACAAGAAGGCGCGCTTTTGTGCGCCGGGCACCACCCGGCCTGTGCATTCCTCACTGTCATGAGATCAGTTTACTCAGCAGAGCATGACGCTGCAATTGGTTAGTAGGGCAGGCCTGACCAGAATAGTATATTTGGGGTCATGTATTTGATTGCATTTTTAAAACAGTAACAGAACTTAACTGCAATGTTTAAATAGGTCTAGACATATTTAAACAGTGTCAATTTAATAGAAGAATTGTGGACAATTCAGAGGGGAGGCACCAATGTTTTTTTTCCCCATTGGGTGGATGCGGCATTAAAGAGTTTGAAGACCACTGGTCTAAGTGGACACTAATATACCTGGATGCTCCTGAATCCTAGCAACAGATGCCAGCAAACCTGGCTGGAGAGCTACTGTGTTGGACTGATCCTGTCAATTCAAGTGGTCTTTCCTAGAGAGTCGGAGGTCATGGAAATAGATGGAGTTGATGGTAATCTACAGGGCTTTGAAGTTTTCCCATCATCATCTGTCTCAAAAAAATGTGCTAGTAAAGACAGAGAATAAGGTAGCTGTCTTTTACATTAACCAACAGTGAAACATGCATTCAAAATCCTTCAATGCAATAGCATAACAATTGGGTTATTGGGCAGAGATCAACCTGTTGCACACGTTGGCAGTACACATCAAGGGCACCGACAATGTGATGGCAGACAGCTGGAGGTTTCCAAATTTGCTGGAGTTGACGTTATCCAGGTCGTTGTTTTGAGAGATATGCAGAGAGTTTGTGAAACCCTTTCTGGATCTCTTTTCAAACAAGGACAATGCTCATCTTTGTCGATTCTGATCCAGGCTTCCGGAACAAGGAGCCTAGGTAGTGGACGTATTGGTGATAAAGTGGCTGAGAAGTCTCCGTTATACATTCCCCCACTTTTTATTGATCCAGATGGTTCTCTTCAAGTCTCAGCCGGGGGAGGGAACTTTATTCTTGTGGGCCCTTATTGGCCAGAGATGTCATGGTTTCCTCTTCTGAACCCCTGGCTCTTCTACCTCCTTGAGTACTGCTCAAGTGTGTCTCTGTCAGAACGTCGTCCCTGACCTTCTTGCTCCAACTCACTCTATCGCTTTGGAGGTTGAGAAGTCTGGACTGCTAGCAAAGGGACTTTCCTCTTCCTTAGTGGAGTTAATTCAGCACTCCAGCAGGCCTTCTACTTCGAAGTCTTACTCAAAGAACTGGAAGCCTTTGGAGACGTGATGTTCTGCTCATGATCTTTTGGCACCTACCTGTAGTTTGTCTGCTATTTTGCATTTTCTTCTGAATGGGTTTCACTTGAATCTTTTTCCACTCTGAAAGCTCATTGGTTTGCGATAAAGGTTTTTAGGGACTTTTCTGTACCTTCGAAGATGTTACAATCTTTGGTGTCTAGACTGTTCTGATCTTTTGTCAATTGTAAGACCAGTTGAAAAATCCCTTTTCTCCAACTCAGAATCTTCCTACTCTTTTATAGGTTTTGCAATTTTATCTCTTTGAGGATCTGGATACTGTAGACATAAAGATTGTTTCCTATAAAGTTATTTTCCTATTTCCTATCACCTTGCTGAGAACAATTGGGGAGCTGGGAGCCTTAAAATGCTGTCCTCTCTTCATTTGATACTTTGGAAGATGGGGTAACTTTAAGGCCTAGCCTTACCTTTGCTGCAAAGGTTAAGTCTATTTTTGATAGATCTTAGGAAATAATTCTTCCTTCTTTCATTCCCTCTCCTTCCTCTCCGGAGGAACATTTGCTGAATACACTTGATGTTTAAAGAGCTCTTTTCATTCATGTCACCAGGCCTCTGCAGTTCAGGAAAACCGAC
The DNA here is from genome assembly GCF_031143425.1 of Pleurodeles waltl. Classification (NCBI taxonomy): domain Eukaryota; kingdom Metazoa; phylum Chordata; class Amphibia; order Caudata; family Salamandridae; genus Pleurodeles; species Pleurodeles waltl. Next base: position 117,508,619 of record NC_090451.1, on the reverse strand, counting down.
TCCTTGTTTGTGACTTTTGGACAGCCTGGAAAAGACAAGAAGGTGACTTTTATGACTCTGAGTAGGTGGATTAAGTTGTCAATTTTTCTGGCTTTGCAAGGCTTTTTAGAATATCTTCCAATTCAGGGATGGTCTACGAGAGGAATGGCCACCTCCTGGGTTGAATTCCAGTGAGTAACAATCTAGGAAATTCCTAGGGTGGCTACTTGGTCCTCAGAGCATACATTTGTCAAGCATTATGGCTTAATAATTTTTCTGTTTTGCATTTGAGAACCAATGTTTTGAACTCTGCATTACCCTTAGTCCATCTTGTCTTTGTCACAAACATTACATCCTGCCCACCTTCCCATCAGTCCTTTGGCAAGGGCTTGACACCCAGGTTGGGTGCATGGGGCTAGCATTTAAGGATCCTCCTGTTCTTTCTTCCTGTTGGAAGGTGACATCACCTTACTTTGTAATGACTGTCACAAGGACGCAATGGACTAAGGCTAATGAAGATTACCAATAAGTAACCAACGCATCACCACTCTTTCTGAATGTGCGTGGCTCATTCCGCAGGACTAGTTCTTTGTATGATTCCTGGATTTTCAGAAGCCCTTTGATGGCAGCACCCCCACACTGAAAATTGTTTCAGCACCACTGTACAAGGGTCAGTTGTCATGCTCATCTGCGGCGTAAATTTGCATTGAAGTAGTCTAACTCCCCAGGCCTTGTCTTTTGCTCAATTTGCCTTTGTGAGGTTTCTCTCAATCACTGTCGACTTCCTTTGATCTTTCTTTTTTCTTTCACTTCACCTTCGCCTTCAGTGTATCTTTCGTCCCTCTTAAGAGACACACCCCCTTGTAGCTACTTCTATACTTCTGTCACCTAATTATTTTCCTATCCTTTCCCCTGTAACGTTGCTGATCCTAGCTATAGCATCACTATCCAGAATCTGTTCACCTGAGTTATGTTCCTCTTATCCCCACGCATCTAATAATCAGCTCTTGGTCTCCCTCCACCTCTCACGAGACATAGTCTGAGGCAGTGTCTCCATCTTGGAGAGACAATCCCTTGCACTTGTGTTGTTCTACTGGCGCTGCCGGCTTGAGCTTTGGTCAGCAGTGGCAAAAGAAGGACTAATGGAAAGTGAACGTATACTGGAGCAACAGAGTGTATGGAATTAGAAGAGCTTGATTAAATGAGAAAAAAAGAGTTTAGTTGAGAGAAAAAATGCAACCTGGCCCGTACGGGGATCAAACCCGTGACCTTGGCGTTATTAGCACCACGCTCTAACCAACTGAGCTAACCGGCCATGAGTACTATAGATATCCTTTTTCCATGAAATGCAGATAGATAGAAGAGTTGGTCTTACTATCGCAATTCCTTCATACTTTTCTCCTTCCGCCCCCTGTCTGGATTACAATAACAAGAGCTGTGGAGTGCTGCACGCCAGCCTCAGTGCCTCTTCTTTCACTCAATCTCACTGTGTGCTGTGATATCTTTGTAACATCGCTTGTTGCCGGAAAAAAAGGAAAGGATGGATAGTATTTTTATTCTTTTACAACAAAACCCAAAATGCATCGGCTTGCTTGGTCATTAAGTTTACAAGGCCAGCTGCTTTTGAGATATTATAATTATAGTGGTTATTCGGCGTTGGAGGTAAGAGAGTTTTTTTTAGGTCTGGCCGTTCCTTCTGCTTCCAATTACTTTAGCTCTTGTCAACAAAGTAACAACAAAACATAGCCAACGGTTCGTTGCTCAAGCCTTCCCTACTGCGCCTTCCCATGTCTCTCCTGCCGACCACAGTGCAGGAAATCTGAGTTTGCATTTGTGCGAAGAGACGTACAACACAAGAAGGCGCGCTTTTGTGCGCCGGGCACCACCCGGCCTGTGCATTCCTCACTGTCGTGAGATCAGTTTACTCAGCAGAGCATGACGCTGCAATTGGTTAGTAGGGCAGGCCTGACCAGAATAGTATATTTGGGGTCATTTATTTGATTGCATTTTTAAAACAGTAACAGAACTTAACTGCAATGTTTAAATAGGTCTAGACATATTTAAACAGTGTCAATTTAATAGAAGAATTGTGGACAATTCAGAGGGGAGGCACCAATGTTTTTTTTTCCCATTGGGTGGATGCGGCATTAAAGAGTTTGAAGACCACTTGTCTAAGTGGACACTAATACACCTGGATGCTCCTGAATTCTTCGCAACAGATGCCAGCAAACCTGGCTGGAGAGCTACTGTGTTGGACTGATCCTGTCGATTCAAGTGGTCTTTCCTAGAGAGTCGGAGGTCATGGAAATAGATGGAGTTGTTGGTAATCTTCAGGGCTTTGAAGTTTTCCCATCATCATCTGTCTCAAAAAAATGTGCTAGTAATGACAGAGAATAAGGTAGCTGTCTTTTACATTAACCAACAGTGAAGCATGCATTCAAAATCCCTCAATGCAATAGCAGAACAATTGGGTTATTGGGCAGAGATCAACCTGTTGCACACGTCGGCAGTACACATCAAGGGCACCGACAATGTGATGGCAGACAGCTTGAGGTTTCCAAATTTGCTGGAGTTGACATTATCCAGGTCGTTGTTTTGAGAGATATGCCGAGAGTTTGTGAAACCCTTTCTGGATCTCTTTTCAAACAAGGACAATGCTCATCTTTGTCGATTCTGATCCAGGCTTCCGGAACAAGGAGCCTAGGTAGTGGACGTATTGGTGATAAAGTGGCTGAGAAGTCTCCTTTATACATTCCCCCACTTTTTATTGATCCAGATGGTTCTCTTCAAGTCTCAGCAGGGGGGAGGGAACTTTATTCTTGTGGGCCCTTATTGGCCAGAGATGTCATGGTTTCCTCTTCTGAACCCCTGGCTCTTCTACCTCCTTGGGTACTGCTCAAGTGTGTCTCTCTCAGAACGTCGTCCCTGACCTACTTGCTCCAACTCACTCTATCGCTTTGGAGGTTGAGAAGTCTGGACTGCTAGCAAAGGGTCTTTCCTCTTCCTTAGTGGAGTTAATTCAGCACTCCAGCAGGCCTTCTACTTCGAAGTCTTACTCAAAGAACTGGAAGTCTTTTGAGACGTGATGTTCTGCTCATGATCTTTTGGCACCTACCTGTAGTTTGTCTGCTATTTTGCATTTTCTTCTGAATGGGTTTCACTTGAATCTCTTTCCACTCTGAAAGCTCATTGCTTTGCGATAAAGGTTTTTAGGGACTTTTCTGTACCTTCGAAGATGTTACAATCCTTGGTGTCTAGACTGTTCTGATCTTTTGTCAATTCTAAGACCAGTTGAAAAATCCCTTTTCTCCAACTCAGAATCTTCCTACTCTTTTATAGGCTTTGCAATTTTATCTCTTTGAGGATCTGGATACTGTAGACATAAAGCTTGTTTCCTATAAAGTTATTTTCCTATTTCCTATCATCTTGCTGAGAACAATTGGGGAGCTGGGAGCCTTAAAATGCTGTCCTCTCTTCATTTGATACTTTGGAAGATGGGGTAACTTTAAGGCCTAGCCTTACCTTTGCTGCAAAGGTTAAGTCTATTTTTGATAGATCTTAGGAAATAATTCTTCCTTCTTTCATTCCCTCTCCTTCCTCTCCGGAGGAATATTTTCTGAATACACTTGATGTTTAAAGAGCTCTTTTCATTTATGTCACCAGGCCTCTGCAGTTCAGGAAAACCGACTCCTTATTTGTGACTTTTGGACAGCCTGGAAAAGACAAGAAGGTGACTTTTATGACTCTGAGTAGGTGGATTAAGTTGTCAATTTTTCTGGCTTTGCAAGGCTTTTTAGAATATCTTCCAGTTCAGGGATGGTGTACGAGAGGAATGGCCACCTCCTGGGTTGAATTCCAGTGAGTAACAATCTAGGAAATTCCTAGGGTGGCTACTTGGTCCTCAGAGCATACATTTGTCAAGCATTATGGCTTAATAATTTTTCTGTTTTGCATTTGAGTACCAATGTTTTGAACTCTGCATTACCCTTAGTCCATCTTGTCTTTGTCACAAACATTACATCCTGCCCACCTTCCCATCAGTCCTTTGGCAAGGGCTTGGCACCCAGGTTGGGTGCATGGGGCTAGCATTTAAGGACCCTCCTGTTCTTTCTTCCTGTTGGAAGGTGACATCACCTTACTTTGTAATGACTGTCACAAGGACGCAATGGACTAAGGCTAATGAAGATTACCAATAAGTAACCAACGCATCACCACTCTTTCTGAATGTGCGTGGCTCATTCCGCAGGACTAGTTCTTTGTATGATTCCTGGATTTTCAGAAGCCCTTTGATGGCAGCACCCCCACACTGAAAATTGTTTCAGCACCACTGTACAAGGGTCAGTTGTCATGCTCATCTGCGGCGTAAATTTGCATTGAAGTAGTCTAACTCCCCAGGCCTTGTCTTTTGCTCAATTTGCCTTTGTGAGTTTTCTCTCAATCACTGTCGACTTCCTTTGATCTTTCTTTCTTCTTTCACTTCACCTTCGCCTTCAGTGTATCTTTCGGCCCTCTTAAGAGACACACCCCCTTGTAGCCACTTCTATACTTCTGTCACCTAATTATTTTCCTATCCTTTCCCCTGTAACGTTGCTGATCCTAGCTATAGCATCACTATCCAGAATCTGTTCACCTGAGTTATGTTCCTCTTATCCCCACGCATCTAATAATCAGCTCTTGGTCTCCCTCCACCTCTCACGAGACATAGTCTGAGGCAGTGTCTCCATCTTGGAGAGACAATCCCTTGCACTTGTGTTGTTCTACTGGCGCTGCCGGCTTGAGCTTTGGTCAGCAGTGGCAAAAGAAGGACTAATGGAAAGTGAACGTATACTGGAGCAACAGAGTGTATGGAATTAGAAGAGCTTGATTAAATGAGAAAAAAAGAGTTTAGTTGAGAGAAAAAATGCAACCTGGCCCGTACGGGGATCAAACCTGTGACCTTGGCGTTATTAGCACCACGCTCTAACCAACTGAGCTAACCGGCCATGAGTACTATAGATATCCTTTTTCCATGAAATGCAGATAGATAGAAGAGTTGGTCTTACTATCGCAATTCCTTCATACTTTTCTCCTTCCGCCCCCTGTCTGGATTACAATAACAAGAGCTGTGGAGTGCTGCACGCCAGCCTCAGTGCCTCTTCTTTCACTCAATCTCACTGTGTGCTGTGATATCTTTGTAACATCGCTTGTTGCCGGAAAAAAAGGAAAGGATGGATAGTATTTTTATTCTTTTACAACAAAACCCAAAATGCATCGGCTTGCTTGGTCATTAAGTTTACAAGGCCAGCTGCTTTTGAGATATTATAATTATAGTGGTTATTCGGCGTTGGAGGAAAGAGAGTTTTTTTTAGGTCTGGCCGTTCCTTCTGCTTCCAATTACTTTAGCTCTTGTCAACAAAGTAACAACAAAACATAGCCAACGGTTCGTTGCTCAAGCCTTCCCTACTGCGCCTTCCCATGTCTCTCCTGCCGACCACAGTGCAGGAAATCTGAGTTTGCATTTGTGCGAAGAGACGTACAACACAAGAAGGCGCGCTTTTGTGCGCCGGGCACCACCCGGCCTGTGCATTCCTCACTGTCGTGAGATCAGTTTACTCAGCAGAGCATGACGCTGCAATTGGTTAGTAGGGCAGGCCTGACCAGAATAGTATATTTGGGGTCATTTATTTGATTGCATTTTTAAAACAGTAACAGAACTTAACTGCAATGTTTAAATAGGTCTAGACATATTTAAACAGTGTCAATTTAATAGAAGAATTGTGGACAATTCAGAGGGGAGGCACCAATGTTTTTTTTTCCCATTGGGTGGATGCGGCATTAAAGAGTTTGAAGACCACTTGTCTAAGTGGACACTAATACACCTGGATGCTCCTGAATTCTTCGCAACAGATGCCAGCAAACCTGGCTGGAGAGCTACTGTGTTGGACTGATCCTGTCGATTCAAGTGGTCTTTCCTAGAGAGTCGGAGGTCATGGAAATAGATGGAGTTGTTGGTAATCTTCAGGGCTTTGAAGTTTTCCCATCATCATCTGTCTCAAAAAAATGTGCTAGTAATGACAGAGAATAAGGTAGCTGTCTTTTACATTAACCAACAGTGAAGCATGCATTCAAAATCCCTCAATGCAATAGCAGAACAATTGGGTTATTGGGCAGAGATCAACCTGTTGCACACGTCGGCAGTACACATCAAGGGCACCGACAATGTGATGGCAGACAGCTTGAGGTTTCCAAATTTGCTGGAGTTGACATTATCCAGGTCGTTGTTTTGAGAGATATGCCGAGAGTTTGTGAAACCCTTTCTGGATCTCTTTTCAAACAAGGACAATGCTCATCTTTGTCGATTCTGATCCAGGCTTCCGGAACAAGGAGCCTAGGTAGTGGACGTATTGGTGATAAAGTGGCTGAGAAGTCTCCTTTATACATTCCCCCACTTTTTATTGATCCAGATGGTTCTCTTCAAGTCTCAGCAGGGGGGAGGGAACTTTATTCTTGTGGGCCCTTATTGGCCAGAGATGTCATGGTTTCCTCTTCTGAACCCCTGGCTCTTCTACCTCCTTGGGTACTGCTCAAGTGTGTCTCTCTCAGAACGTCGTCCCTGACCTACTTGCTCCAACTCACTCTATCGCTTTGGAGGTTGAGAAGTCTGGACTGCTAGCAAAGGGTCTTTCCTCTTCCTTAGTGGAGTTAATTCAGCACTCCAGCAGGCCTTCTACTTCGAAGTCTTACTCAAAGAACTGGAAGTCTTTTGAGACGTGATGTTCTGCTCATGATCTTTTGGCACCTACCTGTAGTTTGTCTGCTATTTTGCATTTTCTTCTGAATGGGTTTCACTTGAATCTCTTTCCACTCTGAAAGCTCATTGCTTTGCGATAAAGGTTTTTAGGGACTTTTCTGTACCTTCGAAGATGTTACAATCCTTGGTGTCTAGACTGTTCTGATCTTTTGTCAATTGTAAGACCAGTTGAAAAATCCCTTTTCTCCAACTCAGAATCTTCCTACTCTTTTATAGGCTTTGCAATTTTATCTCTTTGAGGATCTGGATACTGTAGACATAAAGATTGTTTCCTATAAAGTTATTTTCCTATTTCCTATCATCTTGCTGAGAACAATTGGGGAGCTGGGAGCCTTAAAATGCTGTCCTCTCTTCATTTGATACTTTGGAAGATGGGGTAACTTTAAGGCCTAGCCTTACCTTTGCTGCAAAGGTTAAGTCTATTTTTGATAGATCTTAGGAAATAATTCTTCCTTCTTTCATTCCCTCTCCTTCCTCTCCGGAGGAATATTTTCTGAATACACTTGATGTTTAAAGAGCTCTTTTCATTTATGTCACCAGGCCTCTGCAGTTCAGGAAAACCCACTCCTTATTTGTGACTTTTGGACAGCCTGGAAAAGACAAGAAGGTGACTTTTATGACTCTGAGTAGGTGGATTAAGTTGTCAATTTTTCTGGCTTTGCAAGGCTTTTTAGAATATCTTCCAGTTCAGGGATGGTGTACGAGAGGAATGGCCACCTCCTGGGTTGAATTCCAGTGAGTAACAATCTAGGAAATTCCTAGGGTGGCTACTTGGTCCTCAGAGCATACATTTGTCAAGCATTATGGCTTAATAATTTTTCTGTTTTGCATTTGAGTACCAATGTTTTGAACTCTGCATTACCCTTAGTCCATCTTGTCTTTGTCACAAACATTACATCCTGCCCACCTTCCCATCAGTCCTTTGGCAAGGGCTTGGCACCCAGGTTGGGTGCATGGGGCTAGCATTTAAGGACCCTCCTGTTCTTTCTTCCTGTTGGAAGGTGACATCACCTTACTTTGTAATGACTGTCACAAGGACGCAATGGACTAAGGCTAATGAAGATTACCAATAAGTAACCAACGCATCACCACTCTTTCTGAATGTGCGTGGCTCATTCCGCAGGACTAGTTCTTTGTATGATTCCTGGATTTTCAGAAGCCCTTTGATGGCAGCACCCCCACACTGAAAATTGTTTCAGCACCACTGTACAAGGGTCAGTTGTCATGCTCATCTGCAGCGTAAATTTGAATTGAAGTAGTCTAACTCCCCAGGCCTTGTCTTTTGCTCAATTTGCCTTTGTGAGTTTTCTCTCAATCACTGTCGACTTCCTTTGATCTTTCTTTCTTCTTTCACTTCACCTTCGCCTTCAGTGTATCTTTCGGCCCTCTTAAGAGACACACCCCCTTGTAGCCACTTCTATACTTCTGTCACCTAATTATTTTCCTATCCTTTCCCCTGTAACGTTGCTGATCCTAGCTATAGCATCACTATCCAGAATCTGTTCACCTGAGTTATGTTCCTCTTATCCCCACGCATCTAATAATCAGCTCTTGGTCTCCCTCCACCTCTCACGAGACATAGTCTGAGGCAGTGTCTCAATCTTGGAGAGACAATCCCTTGCACTTGTGTTGTTCTACTGGCGCTGCCGGCTTGAGCTTTGGTCAGCAGTGGCAAAAGAAGGACTAATGGAAAGTGAACGTATACTGGAGCAACAGAGTGTATGGATTCATAAGAGCTTGATTAAATGATAAAAAAAGAGTTTAGTTGAGAGAAAAAATGCAACCTGGCCCGTACGGGGATTGAACCCACGACCTTGGCATTATTAGCACCACGCTCTAACCAACTGAGCTAACCAGCCATGAGTACTAAAGATATCCTTTTTCCATGTAATGCAGATAGATAGAAGAGGTGGTGTCACTATCGCAATTCCTTCATACTTTTCTCCTTCCGCCCCCTGTCTGGATTACAATAACAAGAGCTGTGGAGTGCTGCAAGCCAGCCTCAGTGCCTCTTCTTTCACTCAATCTCACTGTGTGCTGTGACATCTTTGTACCATCGCTTGTTGCCGGAAAAAAAGGAAAGGAGGGATAGTATTTTTATTCTTTTACAACAAAACCCAAAATGCATCGGCTTGCTTGCTCATTAAGTTTACAAGGCCAGCTGCTTTTGAGATATTATAATTATAGTGGTTATTCGGCGTTGGAGGTAAGAGAGTTTTTTTTAGGTCTGGCCGTTCCTTCTGCTTCAAATTACTTGAGCTCATGTCAACAAAGTAACAACAAAACATAGCCAACGGTTCGTTGCTCAAGCCTTCCCTACTGCGCCTTCCCATATCTCTCCTGCCGACCACAGTGCAGGAAATCTGAGTTTGCATTTGCGCGAAGAGACGTACAACACAAGAAGGCGCGCTTTTGTGCGCCGGGCACCACCCGGCCTGTGCATTCCTCACTGTCATGAGATCAGTTTACTCAGCAGAGCATGACGCTGCAATTGGTTAGTAGGGCAGGCCTGACCAGAATAGTATATTTGGGGTCATGTATTTGATTGCATTTTTAAAACAGTAACAGAACTTAACTGCAATGTTTAAATAGGTCTAGACATATTTAAACAGTGTCAATTTAATAGAAGAATTGTGGACAATTCAGAGGGGAGGCACCAATGTTTTTTTTTCCCATTGGGTGGATGCGGCATTAAAGAGTTTGAAGACCACTGGTCTAAGTGGACACTAATACACCTGGATGCTCCTGAATTCCTTGCAACAGATGCCAGCAAACCTGGCTGGAGAGCTACTGTGTTGGACTGATCCTGTCGATTCAAGTGGTCTTTCCTAGAGAGTCAGAGGTCATGGAAATAGATGGAGTTGATGGTAATCTTCAGGGCTTTGAAGTTTTCCCATCATCATCTGTCTCAAAAAATGTGCTAGTAAAGACAGAGAATAAGGTAGCTGTCTTTAACATTAACCAACAGTGAAGCATGCATTCAAAATCCCTCAATGCAATAGCAGAACAATTGGGTTATTGGGCAGAGATCAACCTGTTGCACACGTCGGCAGTACACATCAAGGGCACCGACAATGTGATGGCAGACAGCTGGAGGTTTCCAAATTTGATGGAGTTGACGTTATCCAGGTCGTTGTTTTGAGAGATATGCCGAGAGTTTGTGAAACCCTTTCTGGATCTCTTTTCAAACAAGGACAATGCTCATCTTTGTCGATTCTGATCCAGGCTTCCGGAACAAGGAGCCTAGGTAGTGGACGTATTGGTGATAAAGTGGCTGAGAAGTCTCCTTTATACATTCCCCCACTTTTTATTGATCCAGATGGTTCTCTTCAAGTCTCAGTAGGGGCGAGGGAACTTTATTCTTGTGGGCCCTTATTGGCCACAGATGTCATGGTTTCCTCTTCTGAACCCCTGGCTCTTCTACCTCCTTGGGTACTGCTCAAGTGTGTCTCTCTCAGAACGTCATCCCTGACCTTCTTCTCCAACTCACTCTATCGCTTTGGAGGTTGAGAAGTCTGGACTGCTAGCAAAGGGTCTTTCCTCTTCCTTAGTGGAGTTAATTCAGCACTCCAGCAGGCCTTCTACTTCGAAGTCTTACTCAAAGAATTGGAAGTCTTTTGAGACGTGATGTTCTGCTCATGATCTTTTGGCACCTACCTGTAGTTTGTCTGCTATTTTGCATTTTCTTCTGAATGGGTTTCACTTGAATCTCTTTCCACACTGAAAGCTCATTGCTTTGCGATAAAGGTTTTTAGGGACTTTTCTGTACCTTCGAAGATGTTACAATCTTTGGTGTCTAGACTGTTCTGATCTTTTGTCAATTGTAAGAACAGTTGAAAAATCCCTTTTCTCCAACTCAGAATCTTCCTACTCTTTTATAGGCTTTGCAATTTTATCTCTTTGAGGATCTGGATACTGTAGACATAAAGATTGTTTCCTATAAAGTTATTTTCCTATTTCCTATCACCTTGCTGAGAACAATTGGGGAGCTGGGAGCCTTAAAATGCTGTCCTCTCTTCATTTGATACTTTGGAAGATGGGGTAACTTTAAGGCCTAGCCTTACCTTTGCTGCAAAGGTTAAGTCTATTTTTGATAGATCTTAGGAAATAATTCTTCCTTCTTTCATTCCCTCTCCTTCCTCTCAGGAGGAATATTTTCTGAATACACTTGATGTTTAAAGAGCTCTTTTCATTTATGTCACCAGGCCTCTGCAGTTCAGGAAAACCGACTCCTTGTTTGTGACTTTTGGACAGCCTGGAAAAGATAAGAAGGTGACTTTTATGACTCTGAGATTGGTGGATTAAGTTGTCAATTTTTCTGGCTTTGCAAGGCTTTTTAGAATATCTTCCAGTTCAGGGATGGTCTACGAGAGGAATGGCCACCTCCTGGGTTGAATTCCAGTGAGTAACAATCTAGGAAATTCCTAGGGTGGCTACTTGGTCCTCAGAGCATACATTTGTCAAGCATTATGGCTTAATAATTTTTCTGTTTTGCATTTGAGTACCAATGTTTTGAACTCTGCATTACCCTTAGTCCATCTTGTCTTTGTCACAAACATAACATCCTGCCCACCTTCCCATCAGTCCTTTGGCAAGCGCTTGGCACCCAGGTTGGGTGCATGGGGCTAGCATTTAAGGATCCTCCTGTTCTTTCTTCCTGTTGGAAGGTGACATCACCTTACTTTGTAATGACTGTCACAAGGACGCAATGGACTAAGTCTAATGAAGATTACCAATAAGTAACCAACGCATCACCACTCTTTCTGAATGTGCGTGGCTCATTCCGCAGGACTAGTTCTTTGTATGATTCCTGGATTTTCAGAAGCCCTTTGATGGCAGCACCCCCACACTGAAAATTGTTTCAGCACCACTGTACAAGAGTCAGTTGTCATGCTCATCTGCGGCGTAAATTTGCATTGAAGTAGTCTAACTCCCAAGGCCTTGTCTTTTGCTCAATTTGCCTTTGTGAGTTTTCTCTCAATCACTGTCGACTTCCTTTGATCTTTCTTTCTTCTTTCACTTCACCTTCGCCTTCAGTGTATCTTTCGGCCCTCTTAAGAGACACACCCCTTTGTAGCCACTTCTATACTTCAGTCTCCTAATTATTTTCCTATCCTTTCCCCTGTAACGTTGCTGATCCTAGCTATAGCATCACTATCCACAATCTGTTCACCTGAGTTATGTTCCTCTTCTCCCCACGCATCTAATAATCAGCTCTTGGTCTCCCTCCACCTCTCACGAGACATAGTCTGAGGCAGTGTCTCCATCTTGGAGAGACAATCCCTTGCACTTGTGTTGTTCTACTGGCACTGCCGGCTTGAGCTTTGGTCAGCAGTGGCAAAAGAAGGACTAATGGAAAATGAACGTATACTGGAGCAACAGAGTGTATGGATTTATAAGAGCTTGATTAAATGAGAAAAAAAGAGTTTAGTTGAGAGAAAAAATGCAACCTGGCCCATACGGGGATCGAACCCACGACCTTGGCGTTATTAGCACCACGCTCTAACCAACTGAGCTCACCGGCCATGAGTACTAAAGATATCTTTTTTTCATGTAATGCAGATAGATAGAAGAGTTGGTCTCATTATCGCAATTCCTTCATACTTTTCTCCTTCCGCCCCCTGTCTGGATTACAATAACAAGAGCTGTGGAGTGCTGCAAGCCAGCCTCAGTGCCTCTTCTTTCACTCAATCTCACTGTGTGCTGTGATATCTTTGTAACATCGCTTGTTGCCGGAAAAAAAGGAAAGGAGGGATAGTATTTTTATTCTTTTACAACAAAACCCAAAATGCATCGGCTTGCTTGCTCATTAAGTTTACAAGGCCAGCTGCTTTTGAGATATTATAATTATAGTGGTTATTCGGCGTTGGAGGTAAGAGAGTTTTTTTTAGGTCTGGCCGTTCCTTCTGCTTCAAATTACTTGAGCTCATGTCAACAAAGTAACAACAAAACATAGCCAACGGTTCGTTGCTCAAGCCTTCCCTACTGCGCCTTCCCATGTCTCTCCTGCCGACCACAGTGCAGGAAATCTGAGTTTGCATTTGCGCGAAGAGACGTACAACACAAGAAGACACGCTTTTGTGCGCCGGGCACCACCCGGCCTGTGCATTCCTCACTGTCATGAGATCAGTTTACTCAGCAGAGCATGACGCTGCAATTGGTTAGTAGGGCAGGCCTGACCAGAATAGTATGTTTGGGGTCATGTATTTGATTGCATTTTTAAAACAGTAACAGAACTTAACTGCAATGTTTAAATATGTCTAGACATATTTAAACAGTGTCAATTTAATAGAAGAATTGTGGACAATTCAGAGGGGAGGCACCAATTTTTTTTTTTCCCATTGGGTGGATGCGGCATTAAAGAGTTTGAAGACCACTGGTCTAAGTGGACACTAATACACCTGGATGCTCCTGAATTCCTCGCAACAGATGCCAGCAAACCTGGCTGGAGAGCTACTGTGTTGGACTGATCCTGTCGATTCAAGTGGTCTTTCCTAGAGAGTCAGAGGTCATGGAAATAGATGGAGTTGATGGTAATCTTCAGGGCTTTGAAGTTTTCCCATCATCATCTGTCTCAAAAAAATGTGCTAGTAAAGACAGAGAATAAGGTAGCTGTCTTTTACATTAACCAACAGTGAAGCATGCATTCAAAATCCCTCAATGCAATAGCAGAACAATTGGGTTATTGGGCAGAGATCAACCTGTTGCACACGTCGGCAGTACACATCAAGGGCACCGACAATGTGATGGCAGACAGCTGGAGGTTTCCAAATTTGCTGGAGTTGACGTTATCCAGGTCGTTGTTTTGAGAGATATGCCGAGAGTTTGTGAAACCCTTTCTGGATCTCTTTTCAAACAAGGACAATGCTCATCTTTGTCGATTCTGATCCAGGCTTCCGGAACAAGGAGCCTAGGTAGTGGACGTATTGGTGATAAAGTGGCTGAGAAGTCTCCTTTATATATTCCCCCACTTTTTATTGATCCAGATGGTTCTCTTCAAGTCTCAGCAGGGGCGAGAGAACTTTATTCTTGTGGGCCCTTATTGGCCAGAGATGTCATGGTTTCCTCTTCTGAACCCCTGGCTCTTCTACCTCCTTGGGTACTGCTCAAGTGTGTCTCTCTCAGAACGTCATCCCTGACCTTCTTGCTCCAACTCACTCTATCGCTTTGGAGGTTGAGAAGTCTGGACTGCTAGCAAAGGGTCTTTCCTCTTCCTTAGTGGAGTTAATTCAGCACTCCAGCAGGCCTTCTACTTCGAAGTCTTACTCAAAGAACTGGAAGTCTTTTTGAGACGTGATGTTCTGCTCATGATCTTTTGGCACCTACCTGTAGTTTGTCTGCTATTTTGCATTTTCTTCTGAATGGGTTTCACTTGAATCTCTTTCCACACTGAAAGCTCATTGCTTTGCGATAAAGGTTTTTAGGGACTTTTCTGTACCTTCGAAGATGTTACAATCTTTGGTGTCTAGACTGTTCTGATCTTTTGTCAATTGTAAGAACAGTTGAAAAATCCCTTTTCTCCAACTCAGAATCTTCCTACTCTTTTATAGGCTTTGCAATTTTATCTCTTTGAGGATCTGGATACTGTAGACATAAAGATTGTTTCCTATAAAGTTATTTTCCTATTTCCTATCACCTTGCTGAGAACAATTGGGGAGCTGGGAGCCTTAAAATGCTGTCCTCTCTTCATTTGATACTTTGGAAGATGGGGTAACTTTAAGGCCTAGCCTTACCTTTGCTGCAAAGGTTAAGTCTATTTTTGATAGATCTTAGGAAATAATTCTTCCTTCTTTCATTCCCTCTCCTTCCTCTCCGGAGGAATATTTTCTGAATACACTTGATGTTTAAAGAGCTCTTTTCATTTATGTCACCAGGCCTCTGCAGTTCAGGAAAACCGACTCCTTGTTTGTGACTTTTGGACAGCCTGGAAAAGACAAAAAGGTGACTTTTATGACTCTGAGTAGGTGGATTAAGCTGTCAATTTTTCTGGCTTTGCAAGGCTTTTTAGAATATCTTGCAGTTCAGGGATGGTCTACGAGAGGAATGGCCACCTCCTGGGTTGAATTCCAGTGAGTAACAATCTAGGAAATTCCTAGGGTGGCTACTTGGTCCTCAGAGCATACATTTGTCAAGCATTATGGCTTAATAATTTTTCTGTTTTGCATTTGAGTACCAATGTTTTGAACTCTGCATTACCCTTAGTCCATCTTGTCTTTGTCACAAACATTACATCCTGCCCACCTTCCCATCAGTCCTTTGGCAAGCGCTTGGCACCCAGGTTGGGTGTGATAGAGCGAACCGTGGTAACAATTTTCCTGTGTTCGGACGCTCTTTAGGCCGATGAATCTTTTGACTAAGTGGGAACTCTCTGTACTCTTAATCGATCAATCGCATCAAATCAATAATCAATAACGTACATAAGCAATACCTTGATCAACATAACACTTAATGATTAATCCAGAATACATTTCGGCGAACCCTGACCTTTCAGCCAGGAATAACCACACCAGTTTATTGCAAAGTTAGTGAATTTATTTCCCTATATTAACAAAGCTAGCACAATATATATGTGTCTCAACACCAAATGATAAACATAATTGAACATTAATAGCTGTCCATAACGTCGGAACAAGTGTAATCTATGTAGCATTTGAATCACAATGCATTCGATAATGGCAATGCAAAGCACTAATACGATAATCTGTAATGAGCTAATTGCGTACATTTAGTCAGCATAACAAGATCTCAAATTGCATCGTGCGACATATGGAATCCTCATCTAACCTCAAATTAGCATCGGCATGTGGGACTTCATGCAAAGACAATTTAGCAACATAAATTTAGAAAACTCCTAGCTGGGGCTCTTATCAAAATCAGCAGTTGGTTACCTAAAAGAAACACAATGCAATTTTACAATTTCCTTTCATAATTACCAATTACGATCAGCAATCAATGAAGTCTTCGTCTCACAGGTATCGTTTCTCGGTCAGCATGGGACGGGACAAAGGGGCAGGGGTGAACTGGACAATTGCCTCACGGCGGCAAAGTAAAACTACTACTTCATGCAAAGGGATCAAAGTTAAAGTCTCTAGGGCAAGAATCATCAAAGTCTCTTTCTCTCGATTAGAGAAAGCATCAAAGTCTCTCAAAATGGCGTCGCAGCAAAGTGGGCCATAATAGCTACGAAGTCTGCAAAATGGCGGGATGTCCAATAATGGCCCCTAATAGCGCAATGGCTACCTTCTTCTCGTGCACCTGGTTATAGACAACAGTTCGAATCCAGTAGGGTCTCCATTGGAGGGTTCATAGGTTAGCTTCAAATTGTCCAATCAAAAACGACAGTTCTCAAGCTTTTACTTAAGCATACATTATCCTTGGAGATGGGTACGCAAATCGCAACATTGTCTACCAATTAGCCCACTTTCAGAGCCTCCATTGTCCGCACCTGCAAGTCGACCTTGAATTAAAGAGAAAATATGCCAGGCTGGCACGAAACTTTAAGATAAGCATGTGAACAGTTTCTGTGGAAAAGTACAGCTTCAAGCAGAAATACACGTTTAATAGCACATTGGAAAAATACGAGCATCTAAACCGTGAGACCAGGCCACTAGGCCAAAGCCTCCTCTAAAGTAATGCTAAGCTAACGTAGTTTGAACAAGCAAATCGTAGCACACGTTTATGATTATGTCGGATTAGTGCAATTCTAATACACCACGTTATATAAAGCACGCTTATAAATGTTGGCAAACTACTCTAAGGGCACATTTTGTCCCCGTACAATCTTTATTAGTTCGGTTAATGTCACACATGATTATTTCACACTACGTTTATGCGTTAATAAATCAAAACCTTCATTTTCTGCTTCATCAATCCCTCCTCTGATGACTACTTGTCATCACACAAATTATGCCCACAAATTTTATTCCATTAAAATTCTGTCAGTTCCCTTTTCCTTTTAGTTCCCCTAGTTTGCGCTTTGTATTCTTCTGCCATTCTTTTCATAATTTTCTCCTCCTTTCTTCTTTTAATTCTTTCCATAATCATTATTATTCCCCTTTTTATTCCCCAAATTCCAAATACACAAATTATCACTATTAAAATTCCCTCTATTATTTTTAACAATATTCCATTCCAAATTCCCCCAATCCAATGTCCCACTGAAGCAAGTCCTTTTCCAACCTTCTCCCACACTCCTGGTTCTTTCAGTTCCTTCAAATCTGCACTTTCTTTTGTTAGATTAGCAAGCATAGTTTTAATTTTCACACTATTGTCAGGTATATAGGTACAACAGTGTCTTGCACCAAGCATTTTTCAAACACCACCATCCTTTGCTAAAAGAATGTCTAAAGCAAGCCTATTTTGAAGAGTCATAGCTCTTTCCTCTGCAAGTTCAGCATCTATCAGGATTATAGCACCTGAAAACTTTGTCAACATGTTATCCACTATAGTAGACAACTTTCTTATTTTGATGGAATTCAACACAACTCCCAATGAAGGAATCATGGCTCCAAATATATCTCCTACCACAGCAGATGCAGTCTCTCTTTTCTGGATACGATGGGATCCAGATGTCTTTGAAATCATCAATAGGTCATCCAGTTGATAAACCTTTGGGAACACTATACCCAAATAACATCTTCCCCACCATCCCTTCGGAAGACGATAATAGGCATTATACCCACAAATGTAATATACACCTGGAATGACAGGGTCAAGTCCGTCCATCATGAATGTCCATTTGGCCTTAAAGATAAACGTGTGTTTACACTCACTCGCCCCTACAAAAATGTTGTCATAATAAGATTCACCTCGATATATACAAAACTTCCCTACATGCCAAGCATCTAAAGCAATTTTCCCCTGTGTCTTTATTGCAGCAAAATCATAATTATCTACTGAAGTCCTCTTATGTAACTCCTTTTCTAATTTCGCCTTCATTTGAGCCCTTCGATCATCTGTGCGATCTAAAAAGCTTATTTCTACTGCAGAGAGTGAGCAGGTAAGATTTTCCCTATGAGCGTGAGCCGTTTCAAAAGGTAGCATTGGCTCGAAAAATTCCCTCATAATTTTAGCATCCCAATCTTTTGCAGTCTGGCTTAGCTGCGCTATTATAGGAACATAAGCAAAGGTAACATCATAATTTGAGTAAAAATACTGTATGTTAGTTTGACCATAAAACCTAGACATTACTATACTACATGTAATCCCGTATGTAAGAGGCATGTGGTGGTATGTCACCCCTTCCTTCACTGATGTCGGTATCTGGGTACACACATAACAATCTTTCGCATCCATTGTCTCAACATATTCTGTTAGTAAGCGATAGAAAACATTATACGAAAGCTCTTTCCTATCATGCAAGAGTCTCTCATCCAGTGCTAGCCTTTTCAATGTGGTTAGTTCAGTGACAGTAACAGGAACAAAAGTAGAAGCCTCAATATTCTCATTCTCACCCTTTCCATGCATTCCAAGTACAATTGCCATTATTATTAGTACACATGTAACTACCAAGCCTATACACACATATTTACAATATTTCTTTCTATTGTTTTGCGTCATGATCTGTATAGAATCAGAGAGCTAGAAGCACTTATAAATGAAACTATTTAGCAATTCAGTTACGAAGCTGAGCGAGCGCAATGTTCACACCGTCTTCTCCAAAGGCCAAGTCACTTATCGGTTAGCAGCATTTGTCTCAATTCGGCAATAACTCAGTCTTTATCGGTTTAGCAAATGTCTCATCCGGTTTAGCAATATCTCAGCTGGTTGTTTTGTTTCACGTTAGATTGTAGCAAGCAATATCATTTATCACCCTTTCAATCAACACTGTCCATAAAGCTTTTCTTTTCTATTGGTATCTCTTCCTCTTCTTCGTTCTCGATGCTTAGAGATACAAACTCGTCAGTCCAATCGTCATTGACTGCATATGCCCATTCAGGACCAGAATATCTCCTGTTTGGTATCCTTTTTCTTTTCAGTTTTGCTTCTCTTTTCGATTCTGCCTCGCTGGTACTTTCCTCTTTTGTCAAGTCCTTTTCTTCACTTGAGGTTGGTACCACGACAGACACTTCTTTTCTTTTCTCTTTTACTTTTGGCCTTTCTCCGTCGTTCAAACCTTCTCCAGACCTTTGTTTTACTGGTGATATACTTAATCTCCTCTTTGCACCATGTCCATTTGATGGACCTGGGACCTTTTCTGTAGAGGTTTGAACTTTTTCGTTCTGCTCTGCCTTGTCCCCTCCTTCAGGGAAATCGATCACGTTCTCTTTTTCTTTTTCTGTATCGTCTGTTTCTGGGAAAGCCCCCTTCTGATCAGGCTCTCCTGCTTTTTCACCTTTTTCGAGCCCTTCGTCACCGTTACTTTCGTCAGGCTCTGTATCACTTTCAGCTGCTTCAGGTTCTTTGTCACCTTCAGCTGCTTCAGGCTTTTTGCTACCCTCAGCTGCTTCAGGCTCTTTGTCACCTGCAGCTTCTTCGTCGCTGTCTGAACTTTCTCCTTGGTCTTCCCCAAGTGAGTCGGACTCTTCGCCCTCCAACAATATCTCTTTCTCTCCTGCTTCTGCTTGTTCGCTTTCAGTTCGCTTTTGTCCTGTCTCAGCACTCGGCACTGTTTTATCAGGCACTGGCAGTCTCAGCGCTTCAGCTTCCTCATCTGTGGGACACAACACCTTCTTTGTGTGACTGGCGTGAATCCAGTTGGGAACCCCCGCACACTTCACAGCGGTAGTTGTCGTCAGGATCACTTGGAAAGGGCCTTTCCAACGGGGTTCCAGACACGACTTCCTCACGTGCTTCTTTACCACGACCCAGTCACCAGCTTTCAGTGCGTGTCCTGGACCTTGGATCGGTGGCAAGGTGGTTGCTTCCACCTGGTGAGAGAAAGAGCGAACCACGTCAGCCAGACCTTTGCAGTAGTCTAACACCATATCATCTGTAATATTCAAAAGCGCGTTTGCGGGAACTGCAGGAAGTCTCATAGCCCTGCCCATGAGAATTTCGTGCGGAGACAATCCAGTTTTTCTATCAGGAGTGTTTCTCATTGACATTAGCAGTAAGGGCAATGCGTCAGGCCATTTCAAATTTGTTGATGCACATATTTTCGCCATTCTTGATTTCAGTGTACCATTCATCTGCTCCACCAGTCCTGATGCTTCAGGGCGATAGCTACAATGCAGTTTCTGCTCAATGTTCAGCGCTTCGCAAAGTAACTTTATCACCTCGTTGTTGAAGTGACTTCCCCTATCTGATTCTAAAGAGATCGGGAATCCGAAACGTGGTATCAACTCTCTCAATAATAGCTTGGCAACTGTAAGGCTGTCATTTCTACGTGTGGGGTATGCCTCAATCCAGTGACTAAAAATGCACACGATCACCAACACATATTTCAGACCTCCATGCACAGGCATCTCAATGAAGTCCATCTGCATACGACTAAAAGGCCCGCTTGCCCTCCCAATGTGACTCGCGTTCACAACTGTTCCCTTTCCTGGGTTCATCTGCTGGCAAGTGACACATCGATGGCAAACTGCTTCTGCAGCTTGACGAAATCTGGGGTTAAACCAATCAGTTTTGAACAATCTTATCATGGCATCTCTCCCTAGGTGAGCTTGCCCATGATAGAACCGCGCAAGCTGTGATAGGAGACTGTTTGGCAAAACAAATTTTCCCTCATGTGAAACCCATAACTCGTCTTGTCTCTTTATACATTGTGATTTAATCCAGGAATCTCTTTCATCCTCCCTGACATTATTCTGTAGTGCTTTTAGTTCCTCTATTGTATCTACGACCTTCAAGGCAAATGCTTCAGCTGGTTCGAGTTCTGGCTCACTTATTGAGTTCTATTCATCTCTCAGTAATATACAGTTCAAGGCACAAAATCTTGCGACTTGATCCGCATATGCATTTCCCAGAGAAACATAGTCCTGTCCTTTCGTGTGAGCACTGCACTTTACCACTGCAACTTCAGCTGGCACTTGAATGGCGTGTAACAATTCCCTTATTCTTTCCCCGTTTTTCACTGGGGATCCTGAAGAAGTCAGGAAACCTCTCTGTGACCATAGTTGTCCAAAGTCATGCACAATCCCAAACCCGTATTGGCTATCAGTGTAAATGGTGACTTTCATCAATGCAGACAGTTGACATGCTCTGGTGAGGGCTACAAGTTCTGCTACTTGTGCAGAATAGACTCCTTGGAGCCATCCCGCTTCCAAGACCCCTGTTACAGTACATACAGCATATCCTGCTTTCAAAATCCCCATCCCATCTCTTAGACATGAACCATCCACAAAAAGAATTTGGTCATTTTCAACAAGCTTAGTATCTTTAATGTCCGGTCCGGGTTTTGTGCAAAATTCAGTCACCTGAAGGCAGTCATGCTCGACGTCTTCAGCGTTCTCAATTTCGACATTTTCTCCAGGAAGCAAGGTTGCTGGATTCAACGTAGTGCACCTTTTCAGCTGCACATTCGGTGAGCCCAGAATAATCGTTTCATACCTTGTGAGTCTTGCTCCAGTCATGTGTTGCGTTCGGGAGCGGGTCAAAAGTATCTCAACTGAGTGAGGGACCATGACTGTTACTGGGTGTCCCATCACTATTCCTTCACTCTGAGTGAGGCTGATACCAACTGCTGCTACGGCGCGCAAACACCCTGGGAGTGCTGCTGCGACCGGATCCAAAGTAGCTGAAAAATACGCTACTGGTCTGTTTACGCCACCATGGGCTTGAGTCAAGACAGACAAAGAACATGCATCACGTTCATGGCAAAACAATGTGAAAGGCTTCGTGTAATCAGGCATACCTAAAGCTGGAGCCCTGCACATGCACTCTTTCAATTCAACAAAAGCATCCATCTCATCTCCTTTCAGCTCAATTTGATCCAAAGCATCCTTCTGGGTCAGTTTCAGTAAAGGCTTCGCTAGAGTGGAGAAGTTGGGAATCCACTGGCGACAGTAGCCCACCATTCCCAAAAACTTCCTCACCTCCCTTCTCGTCTTGGGCGGACTCATTTGAAGTACACTTGTAATTCTTTCCTTCATTATTCTCCGTGACCCTTTCTCTATTTGGTTACCCAAATATTTCACTTTCTTCTGACAGAACTGTAATTTGGAAGGAGACACTTTGTGTCCATTCCTTCCCAAATGGTTCAACAGAGCAATGGTATCGGCTGTGCAGCCACTTTCTGTCTTTGATGCAACCAGTAAGTCGTCAATGTACTGTACTAGGGTTGACTCGAATGGCAACTCTAACTCTTCCAAGTCTTTCTTTAGAACCTGATTGAATATTGACGGTGACACAGAAAACCCTTGAGGAATTCGACACCAACTGTACACTCTGTCTAGGAATTTGAAACAAAAGAGAAATTGGCTGTCCTCATGAAGAGGCACAGAAAAGAATGCTTGTGACAAATCGATGACCGAGAACCACTCAGCATCGCAAGGAATTTGAAACATTATCACAGCTGGATTCGGTACTACTGGGCAGCATTTGACTATGATGTCATTTATTTTCCTCAAGTCTTGCACAAGTCGGACCTTTCCACTTGGCTTTATTAGTCCCATTATCGGTAATTACATGGACTACTTAACACTTCTTTCAGTACCCCCTGTTTTTCAAATTCGTCAATGAGTTGGGCAACTTTCATGAGGGTATCTTGTGCCATGTGGTATTGTGGGGTCTGGGGAAAGATCGCATTGGGCTTTACCGTCACTTTCACTGGTTCCACTCCTTTCATCAATCCCACCTCTTTCCCTGTCATGTCCCACACCTCTTTTCCGACTGTTTCCCGTAATTCGGCTGGAATATCTTCTTCAGTTATCATCGGGAAAAGGCAAATCAGAGGATACTCTTCATCGACCGTTTCCATTTCATCCCCCTCTACACTATCCTCTTCCTCCCCATCACTGCTCGTCTGGATTGTTATTCCTTCGTTCGAACACATGATCGAACATCCCAGCTTGCACAATAGGTCTCTCCCTAACAGTGCTATTGGGCTTGAATCACATATCACAAACTGATGCACCCCTTGATAGTTACCGATGCTGACTGGTACCGGATCCGTTATTGGGTTCGTCAGGTGCCTGTTTGCAACTCCCACCACTTGAACTGTCCTCCCTGAGAGTGGCAAATTTGGTACTTCACTACTCTTAACAGTTGAACGTGTGGCTCCCGTGTCCACCAAGAATGAAACACGATGACCCATTACTCTTCCCTCTACGTACGGACCCTTTTGATCAACTTCTAAGGATGCTGCAAGCACACAATCTCCTTCCTCTTCTGAGCTTTCACTCTCCCATACATTGTTTATTCCACTCTCACTGTGTAATGGAAACTGTTGTACGGTGCTATTTGTACTCATTACCTGTCCCGAGACCTGTGGAGGAAACATCACTTGCTGCTGACTCATTGGTGCCAAAGGTATTTGCATTTGCTGATTAGGTACCATGGGTAACTGCTGTTGCATCGGCTGCATTTGCGTCATTTGCATACGAGGCATCTGCATCTGCTGCGGCTGCATAGGTTGTAATCCCTGCAATTGATTTATGGTCTGAAAATTTGGGTTTGGACCTCTCATTTTTGGTCCCCTCATTGTCTGAAATGCATTGACATCATTGTTTTGCTGACCAACACCTACACCTGCACCTGCACCTTCCTGCACCACCATCGGGCACTCGCGTTTCCAATGACCTACAATTCCGCACACGTGACACGGCATCACCTTCTTCTTTGCCTGCACACCCGTTACAACAGTGTTTAAATCCGGACCATTATTCACAAAACCTCCTCTGCCTCTGCCTCTCGCCTGTGGCTGAAATGCCATGTTTCCCTGCAACTGCGGCCGCGGTTGCGGTACCTGCTGTTGGAACCCTTGCAAACCTTGCAGACCTGTCTGAGCTGCTTTAAGTTGCTTCATCATCACCTTCTCTTTCAGCTTTTTCTGTTTCACCTCAATTTCGTCGCTACAGTATTTCGCATACGTCAAGACCTCATCAATCGGTTTAGACTGCCAACAAATCAAATGCGACTTTATCATCTGACTTATCTCTGGTCTCAGCCCTTCCACAAATCTGAACACAAAATGAAGCATATCCTTCGCCTCGATTGTTTCCGTGCCACTGTAATTCTTGAACGCCTTCAACAACCTCTCATAGTAACTATGAATCGATTCTTTTGCCTCTTGGGCCGTTCGATCAATCTTCTGCCAATCCACATTTTTCGCGGCAACCTTCGTCTTCAAATGCTCAATCACCTTATAGTACAAACTCATCACCATAGGTGATGGTGCACCCGTCTCCCTGTCTCTCTCTGGTTCACTTGTCGGCCAACCTACAGCTCTTTTGCAATCCTCCCACAAATCTGCCGGAACCACGATCTCAAAGAGAGTGTTCAGGTCTTCCCAGAGACATTTTGCAAGTTTCACAAACCTATCAGTCTGTTGATACCATTCAATCGGCTTCTCTCTCAGTTTGGGAAAATCATCCGTAAATGACTGAATGTCGCTTCTGTGCCATGGTACATGTATTAATTTTCCCCCTGCTGTCTCCCTCATTGGTAACATGGTTACTGTCTCGCTGCTTTGTGGTCTTTTCTCATTATGCTCTGTAGCACTGTCCCTCCTCTTTTCCTTCCTCTTTATCCATCTGCTTTCCCACTTGTCTAAGCACCTCCACACTTGTGCACTCTGCAGCAATTCTCTGAGGTGTGTCTTCATGCCTGCTGACCTCATGTGTTCAAAATCTGTGGTCCCAAAATCCAACCTGTAGCTTCTGCTCAAGTGTTTCATCTTGTCTATGTCAACCCCGTTTCTGTCAGCTGCTTCCTGCAAGCCCTTATGTACCTTGTTCACTTCCTTCGTAATCCTGGGACATAGATACCTCAGCTCTTCTTCCGTGTAGGATTCTAACCTATTTACACCCATAGTCCCTTCCACCAATTCTTGTGCTTCCATGTTCAACCTGACCCTATTCATATAGTCTTCTCCTTTCCCACTGGCTGAACTTTGTGTGGAATTCAAGCTGTTGAACCACTGTGTCAGCTGTTGCGCATTTACCCCCATCAGTGTAGCATTCACATCGACTGCCATTGAAGGTTGCGGCAACTTTTCAGTATTCGATGTTAAAGGTATTATCAGTGGGGGACTCGACCTCACCAGTGTAGACTGAGCACATATGGGACTAAACTCCATCAAGGATCCAGATCCATTTGGCTGAGCCGCTATAGGAGTTATCCCTGGAGTGTTCTCTATGCACCTCCTTTCTGTCCCATTCTGCAGTATTGATCCCTGACCGCTCATACCTAAGTTAGGCTGACTGTACAGAGGTACCGGTGGACCTACAGTAATGGGTAGTGATATCGCGTCTGGGTTCTGTCCATTTCCCATGTTCTGAGGCATGTTCATTCCCATACTATGGGTCATTATTGCCGGCATGCCCATCTGACTCCCTGTCATCTGAGCATGTGCGTTTCCTCCCTGCATCTGTTTTTGAGGCATCATAAACTGAGTTGATTCAGCTTGTATCATTGTTGGGTTGTGACCATTCTGTACTCCCCTTACTGTTTGTTCTAGAACCATTCCTCCACTATTGTCACTGCTGTAGTACCCTGGCATCTGCGGTTGGTAATTTTCTGCTGGTTTCATTATGGGCACATTTGGATATATTCTCCTAACCTGCGGTATCTGCGGGGTGAACAGTAAACTCGGGTCCTTAGATCCCGATGGCGCTCCTGAACTCTGGGTTTCACTGTTCTGTACCGGTACCGGAGGGGCGGAACTGGTACTTGGACCTTGTCCATTTTCTGCATAAGGTGGTGGACGGTCGTTCAGCAATTGCATTATTAACTCCTCATCTTCTAACTCCTCTTCTCTTCTCAAATTTTCCTCGTCCTCTCTATCCTTGGGACACTTCCTGTCTGTCTTACAGGTAGCTTTCTTACCTGTCTCCTCTTCTTCCTTAGTAATTGCTGGAAACAATTTTATCCCCTGCAAAATATCTGACCTCCACACCTTCTGCGCATTATCCCACCTAGCATCCGCTAGTGTCTTTTCTACCTTCCTCATCCTTGTTTCAAACTTATTTTTCTGTTGCTGTCTAGCCATTAATTCCCAGATCGCTAGAGCCTCAAACTGTGCTGGCCTTGGAGGCACCTTCATGTCATACATCGTGAATCTCAGATTCTCTAGAATCCTTATATTGAATGTCCCATGTATCGGGAACGCTATGCTCCCATGTTTCTCTGTCAGTTTGTGCCATTGCTTTAGCCAAAGACACGGAGCTACCCCTTTTTCCTCCATTACAATGTAAGCTGGTGTGCCCTCGGGCGGCGTCTCCTCTCCTACGCTCGCTTTGATGTAAGACTCCCCTTTCATCGCGCTCCTAAATGCTTTAAGGAATTTCATTTTCTCGTCTTTTATTTTACAAAGTTTATAATCAATGGGTCACTTTTATTCCACAAAGTTTGTAATCAATAGGTGACTTTAATTCCCGGAATACTCTTCGCTTGCCTTTCCCCTTCCAAACGAGCCCCACGGACACTCACACACACTGCGGCTGACAAAGCCTCGCGGCTAGTCTTCCTTCACTCACCTCTTTTCGTAACAACTTCTTGCATATATTGCGAGCTACCAAAAATAAAACAGATCTGTCGGTTTACTACAGGAAGGGTAACACAGTCGCTTCAGGACCTTAGGGACCTTTCACTAGCCTTGGCCGCTAATCCGTCTTTCTCGGTCCCCACGTTCGCAAGCAAATCTGACCTGCAGACCTACTCTCAACTTGTCAATGATCTGTTCTAGTGCACTTAGAATCTTGTCAAAGCCCGAAGTCGAAGTTTCTTTCACTCCCTAACACACGTACCGACTCGTTGACCACGCCCGATCAACCTACTAAACCGCCCAGACCACAACATGGATCAACATACTCCGGAGTCTCTTGACCTCGCAGGGCCCGTCTCAACAACAACAACCACGTGGACCTTTTTATGCACAAAGTGCCACACGCACATGAAGTTCGACGACTTCCCTACTCTCACACCCGGAGCCGCACCTCCGCTATTTCTATGAAGTTCGACGACTTCTCTACTTCTACACTCGGAGTCGCACCTCCGCTATCCTTTAAAAGAAAAAAATCCTCGCAACCTTTTCACACACCCTGCGGCAATAAGCTGTGCAAGCGCAAAACTCTAACTTCACTCATACCATCACTAGTACCGCCAACGCTGTTTCCACACCTCCGTTCTCTCCATTCGCAAGCTCCGAGATCCCGGGAAAGTCGCGGTGGACCTAGCCCATCATCATTCTGTCAATCAGTTTTATCCAAGAAAAATCTAATCCAACTTCTCGAATGGGGTCTCAAAATGCGTAACCGTTAATTCAACACCATGTACTCTAATAGTACAGGGTCCCAAAAGACGTAACCGTCCTCTGCTACCATCTACTGATAGAGCGAACCGTGGTAACAATTTTCCTGTGTTCGGACGCTCTTTAGGCCGATGAATCTTTTGACTAAGTGGGAACTCTCTGTACTCTTAATCGATCAATCGCATCAAATCAATAATCAATAAAGTACATAAGCAATACCTTGATCAACATAACACTTAATGATTAATCCAGAATACATTTCGGCGAACCCTGACCTTTCAGCCAGGAATAACCACACCAGTTTATTGCAAAGTTAGTGAATTTATTTCCCTATATTAACAAAGCTAGCACAATATATATGTGTCTCAACACCAAATGATAAACATAAATGAACATTAATAGCTGTCCATAACGTCGGAACAAGTGTAATCTATGTAGCATTTGAATCACAAGGCATTCGATAATGGCAATGCAAAGCACTAATACGATAATCTGTAATGAGCTAATTGCGTACATTTAGTCAGCATAACAAGATCTCAAATTGCATCGTGCGACATATGGAATCCTCATCTAACCTCAAATTAGCATCGGCATGTGGGACTTCATGCAAAGACAATTTAGCAACATAAATTTAGAAAACTCCTAGCTGGGGCTCTTATCAAAATCAGCAGTTGGTTACCTAAAAGAAACACAATGCAATTTTACAATTTCCTTTCATAATTACCAATTACGATCAGCAATCAATGAAGTCTTCGTCTCACAGGTATCGTTTCTCGGTCAGCATGGGACGGGACAAAGGGGCAGGGGTGAACGGGACAATTGCCTCACGGCGGCAAAGTAAAACTACTACTTCATGCAAAGGGATCAAAGTTAAAGTCTCTAGGGCAAGAATCATCAAAGTCTCTTTCTCTCGATTAGAGAAAGCATCAAAGTCTCTCAAAATGGCGTCGCAGCAAAGTGGGCCATAATAGCTACGAAGTCTGCAAAATGGCGGGATGTGCAATAATGGCCCCTAATAGCGCAATGGCTACCTTCTTCTCGTGCACCTGGTTTTTACAGACAACAGTTCGAATCCAGTAGGGTCTCCATTGGAGGGTTCATAGGTTAGCTTCAAATTGTCCAATCAAAAACGACAGTTCTCAAGCTTTTACTTAAGCATACATTATCCTTGGAGATGGGTACGCAAATCGCAACATTGTCTACCAATTAGCTCACTTTCAGAGCCTCCATTGTCCGCACCTGCAAGTCGACCTTGAATTAAAGAGAAAATATGCCAGGCTGGCACGAAACTTTAAGATAAGCATGTGAACAGTTTCTGTGGAAAAGTACAGCTTCAAGCAGAAATACACGTTTAATAGCACATTGGAAAAATACGAGCATCTAAACCGTGAGACCAGGCCACTAGGCCAAAGCCTCCTCTAAAGTAATGCTAAGCTAACGTAGTTTGAAGAAGCAAATCGTAGCACACGTTTATGATTATGTCGGATTAGTGCAATTCTAATACACCACGTTATATAAAGCACGCTTATAAATGTTGGCAAACTACTCTAAGGGCACATTTTGTCCCCGTACAATCTTTATTAGTTCGGTTAATGTCACACATGATTATTTCACACTACGTTTATGCGTTAATAAATCAAAACCTTCATTTTCTGCTTCATCAGGTGCATGGGGCTAGCATTTAAGGATCCTCCTGTTCTTTCTTCCTGTTGGAAGGTGACATCACCTTACTTTGTAATGACTGTCACAAGGACGCAATGGACTAAGGCCAATGAAGATTACCAATAAGTAACCAACGCATCACCACTCTTTCTGAATGTGCGTGGCTCATTCCGCAGGACTAGTTCTTTGTATGATTCCTGGATTTTCAGAAGCCCTTTGATGGCAGCACCCCCACACTGAAAATTGTTTCAGCACCACTGTACAAGGGTCAGTTGTCATGCTCATCTGCGGCGTAAATTTGCATTGAAGTAGTCTAACTCCCAAGGCCTTGTCTTTTGCTCAATTTGCCTTTGTGAGTTTTCTCTCAATCACTGTCGACTTCCTTTGATCTTTCTTTCTTCTTTCACTTCACCTTCGCCTTCAGTGTATCTTTCGGCCCTCTTAAGAGACACACCCCCTTGTAGCCACTTCTATACTTCTGTCACCTAATTATTTTCCTATCCTTTCCCCTGTAACGTTGCTGATCCTAGCTATAGCATCACTATCCAGAATCTGTTCACCTGAGTTATGTTCCTCTTATCCCCACGCATCTAATAATCAGCTCTTGGTCTCCCTCCACCTCTCACGAGACATAGTCTGAGGCAGTGTCTCCATCTTGGAGAGACAATCCCTTGCACTTGTGTTGTTCTACTGGCGCTGCCGGCTTGAGCTTTGGTCAGCAGTGGCAAAAGAAGGACTAATGGAAAGTGAACGTATACTGGAGCAACAGAGTGTATGGATTTATAAGAGCTTGATTAAATGAGAAAAAAAGAGTTTAGTTGAGAGAAAAAATGCAACCTGGCCCATACGGGGATCGAACCCACGACCTTGGCGTTATTAGCACCACACTCTAACCAACTGAGCTCACCGGCCAGGAGTACTAAAGATATCCTTTTTCCATGTAATGCAGATAGATAGAAGAGTTGGTCTCATTATCGCAATTCCTTCATACTTTTCTCCTTCCGCCCCCTGTCTGGATTACAATAACAAGAGCTGTGGAGTGCTGCAAGCCAGCCTCAGTGCCTCTTCTTTCACTCAATCTCACTGTGTGCTGTGATATCTTTGTAACATCGCTTGTTGCCGGAAAAAAAGGAAAGGAGGGATAGTATTTTTATTCTTTTACAACAAAACCCAAAATGCATCGGCTTGCTTGCTCATTAAGTTTACAAGGCCAGCTGCTTTTGAGATATTATAATTATAGTGGTTATTCGGCGTTGGAGGTAAGAGAGTTTTTTTTAGGTCTGGCCGTTCCTTCTGCTTCAAATTACTTGAGCTCATGTCAACAAAGTAACAACAAAAACATAGCCAACGGTTCGTTGCTCAAGCCTTCCCTACTGCGCCTTCCCATGTCTCTCCTGCCGACCACAGTGCAGGAAATCTGAGTTTGCATTTGCGCGAAGAGACGTACAACACAAGAAGGCGCGCTTTTGTGCGCCGGGCACCACCCGGCCTGTGCATTCCTCACTGTCGTGAGATCAGTTTACTCAGCAGAGCATGACGCTGCAATTGGTTAGTAGGGCAGGCCTGACCAGAATAGTATATTTGGGGTCATGTATTTGATTGCATTTTTAAAACAGTAACAGAACTTAACTGCAATGTTTAAATAGGTCTAGACATATTTAAACAGTGTCAATTTAATAGAAGAATTGTGGACAATTCAGAGGGGAGGCACCAATGTTTTTTTTTCCCATTGGGTGGATGCGGCATTAAAGAGTTTGAAGACTACTGGTCTAAGTGGACACTAATATACCTGGATGCTCCTGAATCCTCGCAACAGATGCCAGCAAACCTGGCTGGAGAGCTACTGTGTTGGACTGATCCTGTCAATTCAAGTGGTCTTTCCTAGAGAGTCGGAGGTCATGGAAATAGATGGAGTTGATGGTAATCTACAGGGCATTGAAGTTTTCCCATCATCATCTGTCTCAAACAAATGTGCTAGTAAAGACAGAGAATAAGGTAGCTGTCTTTTACATTAACCAACAGTGAAGCATGCATTCAAAATCCTTCAATGCAATAGCAGAACAATTGGGTTATTGGGCAGAGATCAACCTGTTGCACACGTCGGCAGTACACATCAAGGGCACCGACAATGTGATGGCAGACAGCTGGAGGTTTCCAAATTTGCTGGAGTTGACGTTATCCAGGTCGTTGTTTTGAGAGATATGCCGAGAGTTTGTGAAACCCTTTCTGGATCTCTTTTCAAACAAGGACAATGCTCATCTTTGTCGATTCTGATCCAGGCTTCCGGAACAAGGAGCCTAGGTAGTGGACGTATTGGTGATAAAGTGGCTGAGAAGTCTCCTTTATACATTCCCCCACTTTTTTTTGATCCAGATGGTTCTCTTCAAGTCTTAGCAGGGGCGAGGGAACTTTATTCTTGTGGGCCCTTTTTGGCCAGAGATGTCATGGTTTCCTCTTCTGAACCCCTGGCTCTTCTACCTCCTTGAGTACTGCTCAAGTGTGTCTCTGTCAGAACGTCGTCCCTGACCTTCTTGCTCCAACTCACTCTATCGCTTTGGAGGTTGAGAAGTCTGGACTGCTAGCAAAGGGTCTTTCCTCTTCCTTAGTGGAGTTAATTCAGCACTCCAGCAGGCCTTCTACTTCGAAGTCTTACTCAAAGAACTGGAAGTCTTTTGAGACGTGATGTTCTGCTCATGATCTTTTGGCACCTACCTGTAGTTTGTCTGCTATTTTGCATTTTCTTCTGAATGGGTTTCACTTGAATCTCTTTCCACTCTGAAAGCTCATTGCTTTGCGATAAAGGTTTTTAGGGACTTTTCTGTACCTTCGTCGATGTTACAATCTTTGGTGTCTAGACTGTTCTGATCTTTTGTCAATTGTAAGACCAGTTGAAAAATCCCTTTTCTCCAACTCAGAATCTTCCTACTCTTTTATAGGCTTTGCAATTTTATCTCTTTGAGGATCTGGATACTGTAGACATAAAGATTGTTTCCTATAAAGTTATTTTCCTATTTCCTATCACCTTGCTGAGAACAATTGGGGAGCTGGGAGCCTTAAAATGCTGTCCTCTCTTCATTTGATACTTTGGAAGATGGGGTAACTTTAAGGCCTAGCCTTACCTTTGCTGCAAAGGTTAAGTCTATTTTTGATAGATCTTAGGAAATAATTCTTCCTTCTTTCATTCCCTCTCCTTCCTCTCCGGAGGAACATTTGCTGAATACACTTGATGTTTAAAGAGCTCTTTTCATTCATGTCACCAGGCCTCTGCAGTTCAGGAAAACCGACTCCTTGTTTGTGACTTTTGGACAGCCTGGAAAAGACAAGAAGGTGACTTTTATGACTCTGAGTAGGTGGATTAAGTTGTCAATTTTTCTGGCTTTGCAAGGCTTTTTAGAATATCTTCCAGTTCAGGGATGGTCTACAAGAGGAATGGCCACCTCCTGGGTTGAATTCCAGTGAGTAACAATCTAGGAAATTCCTAGGGTGGCTACTTGGTCCTCAGAGCATACATTTGTCAAGCATTATGGCTTAATAATTTTTCTGTTTTGCATTTGAGTACCAATGTTTTGAACTCTGCATTACCCTTAGTCCATCTTGTCTTTGTCACAAACATTACATCCTGCCCACCTTCCCATCAGTCCTTTGGCAAGGGCTTGGCACCCAGGTTGGGTGCATGGGGCTAGCATTTAAGGATCCTCCTGTTCTTTCTTCCTGTTGGAAGGTGACATCACCTTACTTTGTAATGACTGTCACAAGGACGCAATGGACTAAGGCTAATGAAGATTACCAATAAGTAACCAACGCATCACCACTCTTTCTGAATGTGCGTGGCTCATTCCGCAGGACTAGTTCTTTGTATGATTCCTGGATTTTCAGAAGCCCTTTGATGGCAGCACCCCCACACTGAAAATTGTTTCAGCACCACTGTACAAGGGTCAGTTGTCATGCTCATCTGCGGCGTAAATTTGCATTGAAGTAGTCTAACTCCCCAGGCCTTGTCTTTTGCTCAATTTGCCTTTGTGAGTTTTCTCTCAATCACTGTCGACTTCCTTTGATCTTTCTTTCTTCTTTCACTTCACCTTCGCCTTCAGTGTATCTTTCGGCCCTCTTAAGAGACACACCCCCTTGTAGCCACTTCTATACTTCTGTCACCTAATTATTTTCCTATCCTTTCCCCTGTAACGTTGCTGATCCTAGCTATAGCATCACTATCCAGAATCTGTTCGCCTGAGTTATATTCCTCTTATCCCCACGCATCTAATAATCAGCTCTTGGTCTCCCTCCACCTCTCACGAGACATAGTCTGAGGCAGTGTCTCCATCTTGGAGAGACAATCCCTTGCACTTGTGTTGTTCTACTGGCGCTGCCGGCTTGAGCTTTGGTCAGCAGTGGCAAAAGAAGGACTAATGGAAAGTGAACGTATACTGGAGCAACAGAGTGTATGGATTTATAAGAGCTTGATTAAATGAGAAAAAAAGAGTTTAGTTGAGAGAAAAAAATGCAACCTGGCCCATACGGGGATCGAACCCACGACCTTGGCGTTATTAGCACCACGCTCTAACCAACTGAGCTAACCAGCCATGAGTACTAAAAATATCCTTTTTCCATGTAATGCAGATAGATAGAAGAGTTGGTCTCACTATCGCAATTCCTTCATACTTTTCTCCTTCCGCCCCCTGTCTGGATTACAATAACAAGAGCTGTGGAGTGCTGCACGCCAGCCTCAGTGCCTCTTCTTTCACTCAATCTCACTGTGTGCTGTGATATCTTTGTAACATCGCTTGTTGCCGGAAAAAAAGGAAAGGATGGATAGTATTTTTATTCTTTTACAACAAAACCCAAAATGCATCGGCTTGCTAGGTCATTAAGTTTACAAGGCCAGCTGCTTTTGAGATATTATAATTATAGTGGTTATTCGGCGTTGGAGGTAAGAGAGTTTTTTTTAGGTCTGGCCGTTCCTTCTGCTTCAAATTACTTGAGCTCATGTCAACAAAGTAACAACAAAACATAGCCAACGGTTCGTTGCTCAAGCCTTCCCTACTGCGCCTTCCCATGTGTCTCCTGCCGACCACAGTGCAGGAAATCTGAGTTTGCATTTGCGCGAAGAGACGTAAAACACAAGAAAGCGCGCTTTCGTGCGCCGGGCACCACCCGGCCTGTGCATTCCTCACTGTCGTGAGATCAGTTTACTCAGCAGAGCATGACGCTGCAATTGGTTAGTAGGGCAGGCCTGACCAGAATAGTATATTTGGGGTCATGTATTTGATTGCATTTTTAAAACAGTAACAGAACTTAACTGCAATGTTTAAATAGGTCTAGACATATTTAAACAGTGTCAATTTAATAGAAGAATTGTGGACAATTCAGAGGGGAGGCACCAATGTTTTTTTTTTCCCATTGGGTGGATGCAGCATTAAAGAGTTTGAAGACCACTGGTCTAAGTGGACACTAATACACCTGGATGCTCCTGAATTCCTCGCAACAGATGCCAGCAAACCTGGCTGGAGAGCTACTGTGTTGGACTGATCCTGTCGATTCAAGTGGTCTTTCCTAGAGAGTCAGAGGTCATGGATATAGATGGAGTTGATGGTAATCTTCAGGGCTTTGAAGTTTTCCCATCATCATCTGTCTCAAAAAAATGTGCTAGTAAAGACAGAGAATAAGGTAGCTGTCTTTTACATTAACCAACAGTGAAGCATGCATTCAAAATCCCTCAATGCAATAGCAGAACAATTGGGTTATTGGGCAGAGATCAACCTGTTGCACACGTCGGCAGTACACATCAAGGGCACCGACAATGTGATGGCAGACAGCTGGAGGTTTCCAAATTTGCTGGAGTTGACGTTATCCAGGTCGTTGTTTTGAGAGATATGCCGAGAGTTTGTGAAACCCTTTCTGGATCTCTTTTCAAACAAGGACAATGCTCATCTTTGTCGATTCTGATCCAGGCTTCCGGAACAAGGAGCCTAGGTAGTGGACGTATTGGTGATAAAGTGGCTGAGAAGTCTCCTTTATACATTCCCCCACTTTTTATTGATCCAGATGGTTCTCTTCAAGTCTCAGCAGGGGCGAGGGAACTTTATTCTTGTGGGCCCTTATTGGCCAGAGATTTCATGGTTTCCTCTTCTGAACCCCTGGCTCTTCTACCTCCTTGGGTACTGCTCAAGTGTGTCTCTCTCAGAACGTCATCCCTGACCTTCTTGCTCCAACTCACTCTATCGCTTTGGAGGTTGAGAAGTCTGGACTGCTAGCAAAGGGACTTTCCTCTTCCTTAGTGGAGTTAATTCAGCACTCCAGCAGGCCTTCTACTTCGAAGTCTTACTCAAAGAACTGGAAGTCTTTTGAGACGTGATGTTCTGCTCATGATCTTTTGGCACCTACCTGTAGTTTGTCTGCTATTTTGCATTTTCTTCTGAATGGGTTTCACTTGAATCTCTTTCCACTCTGAAAGCTCATTGCTTTGCGATAAAGGTTTTTAGGGACTTTTCTGTACCTTCGTCGATGTTACAATCTTTGGTGTCTAGACTGTTCTGATCTTTTGTCAATTGTAAGACCAGTTGAAAAATCCCTTTTCTCCAACTCAGAATCTTCCTACTCTTTTATAGGCTTTGCAATTTTATCTCTTTGAGGATCTGGATACTGTAGACATAAAGATTGTTTCCTATAAAGTTATTTTCCTATTTCCTATCACCTTGCTGAGAACAATTGGGGAGCTGGGAGCCTTAAAATGCTGTCCTCTCTTCATTTGATACTTTGGAAGATGGGGTAACTTTAAGGCCTAGCCTTACCTTTGCTGCAAAGGTTAAGTCTATTTTTTATAGATCTTAGGAAATAATTCTTCCTTCTTTCATTCCCTCTCCTTCCTCTCCGGAGGAACATTTGCTGAATACACTTGATGTTTAAAGAGCTCTTTTCATTCATGTCACCAGGCCTCTGCAGTTCAGGAAAACCGACTCCTTGTTTGTGACTTTTGGACAGCCTGGAAAAGACAAGAAGCTGACTTTTATGACTCTGAGTAGGTGGATTAAGTTGTAAATTTTTCTGGCTTTGCAAGGCTTTTTAGAATATCTTCCAGTTCAGGGATGGTCTACGAGAGGAATGGCCACCTCCTGGGTTGAATTCCAGTGAGTAACAATCTAGGAAATTCCTAGGGTGGCTACTTGGTCCTCAGAGCATACATTTGTCAAGCATTATGGCTTAATAATTTTTCTGTTTTGCATTTGAGTACCAATGTTTTGAACTCTGCATTACCCTTAGTCCATCTTGTCTTTGTCACAAACATTACATCCTGCCCACCTTCCCATCAGTCCTTTGGCAAGGGCTTGGCACCCAGGTTGGGTGCATGGGGCTAGCATTTAAGGATCCTCCTGTTCTTTCTTCCTGTTGGAAGGTGACATCACCTTACTTTGTAATGACTGTCACAAGGATGCATTGGCTAAGGCTAATGAAGATTACCAATAAGTAACCAACGCATCACCACTCTTTCTGAATGTGCGTGGCTCATTCCGCAGGACTAGTTCTTTGTATGATTCCTGGATTTTCAGAAGCCCTTTGATGGCAGCACCCCCACACTGAAAATTGTTTCAGCACCACTGTACAAGGGTCAGTTGTCATGCTCATCCGCGGCGTAAATTTGCATTGAAGTAGTCTAACTCCCCAGGCCTTGTCTTTTGCTCAATTTGCCTTTGTGAGTTTTCTCTCAATCACTGTCGACTTCCTTTGATCTTTCTTTCTTCTTTCACTTCACCGTCGCCTTCAGTGTATCTTTCAGCCCTCTTAAGAGACACACCCCCTTGTAGCCACTTCTATACTTCTGTCACCTAATTATTTTCCTATCCTTTCCCCTGTAACGTTGCTGATCCTAGCTATAGCATCACTATCCAGAATCTGTTCACCTGAGTTATGTTCCTCTTATCCCCACGCATCTAATAATCAGCTCTTGGTCTCCCTCCACCTCTCACGAGACATAGTCTGAGGCAGTGTCTCCATCTTGTAGAGACAATCCCTTGCACTTGTGTTGTTCTACTGGCGCTGCCGGCTTGAGCTTTGGTCAGCAGTGGCAAAAGAAGGACTAATGGAAAGTGAACGTATACTGGAGCAACAGAGTGTATGGATTTATGAGAGCTTGATTAAATGAGAAAAAAAGAGTTCAGTTGAGAGAAAAAATGCAACCTGGCCCGTACGGGGATCGAACCCACGACGTTGGCGTTATTAGCACCACGCTTTAACCAACTGAGCTAACCAGCCATGAGTACTAATGATATCCTTTTTCCATCTGATGCAGATAGATAGAAGAGTTGGTCTCAATATCGCAATTCCTTCATACTTTTCTCCTTCCGCCCCCTGTCTGGATTACAATAACAAGAGCTGTGGAGTGCTGCACGCCAGCCTCAGTGCCTCTTCTTTCACTCAATCTCACTGTGTGCTGTGATATCTTTGTAACATCGCTTGTTGCCGGAAAAAAAGGAAAGGAGGGATAGTATTTTTATTCTTTTACAACAAAACCCAAAATGCATCGGCTTGCTTGGTCATTAAGTTTACAAGGCCAGCTGCTTTTGAGATATTATAATTATAGTGACTATTCGGCGTTGGAGGTAAGAGAGTTTTTTTTAGGTCTGGCCGTTCCTTCTGCTTCAAATTACTTGAGCTCATGTCAACAAAGTAACAACAAAACATAGCCAATGGTTCGTTGCTCAAGCCTTCCCTACTGCGCCTTCCCATGTCTCTCCTGCCGACCACAGTGCAGGAAATCTGAGTTTGCATTTGCGCGAAGAGACGTACAACACAAGAAGGCGCGCTTTTGTGCGCCGGGCACCACCCGGCCTGTGCATTCCTCACTGTCGTGAGATCAGTTTACTCAGCAGAGCATGACGCTGCAATTGGTTAGTAGGGCAGGCCTGACCAGAATAGTATATTTGGGGTCATGTATTTGATTGCATTTTTAAAACAGTAACAGAACTTAACTGCAATGTTTAAATAGGTCTAGACATATTTAAACAGTGTCAATTTAATAGAAGAATTGTGGACAATTCAGAGGGGAGGCACCAATGTTTTTTTTTCCCATTGGGTGGATGCGGCATTAAAGAGTTTGAAGACCACTGGTCTAAGTGGACACTAATACACCTGGATGCTCCTGAATTCCTCGCAACAGATGCCAGCAAACCTGGCTGGAGAGCTACTGTGTTGGACTGATCCTGTCGATTCAAGTGGTCTTTCCTAGAGAGTCAGAGGTCATGGAAATAGATGGAGTTGATGGTAAACTTCAGGGCTTTGAAGTTTTCCCATCATCATCTGTCTCAAAAAAATTTGCTAGTAAAGACAGAGAATAAGGTAGCTGTCTTTTACATTAACCAACAGTGAAGCATGCATTCAAAATCCCTCAATGCAATAGCAGAACAATTGGGTTATTGGGCAGAGATCAACCTGTTGCACACGTCGGCAGTACACATCAAGGGCACCGACAATGTGATGGCAGACAGCTGGAGGTTTCCAAATTTGCTGGAGTTGACGTTATCCAGGTCGTTGTTTTGAGAGATATGCCGAGAGTTTGTGAAACCCTTTCTGGATCTCTTTTCAAACAAGGACAATGCTCATCTTTGTCGATTCTGATCCAGGTTTCCGGAACAAGGAGCCTAGGTAGTGGACGTATTGGTGATAAAGTGGCTGAGAAGTCTCCTTTATACATTCCCCCACTTTTTATTGATCCAGATGGTTCTCTTCAAGTCTCAGCAGGGGCGAGGGAACTTTATTCTTGTGGGCCCTTATTGGCCAGAGATGTCATGGTTTCCTCTTCTGAACCCCTGGCTCTTCTAACTCCTTGGGTACTGCTCAAGTGTGTCTCTCTCAGAACGTCATCCGTGACCTTCTTGCTCCAACTCACTCTATCGCTTTGGAGGTTAAGAAGTCTGGACTGCTAGCAAAGGGTTTTTCCTCTTCCTTAGTGGAGTTAATTCAGCACTCCTGCAGGCCTTCTACTTCTAAGTCTTACTCAAAGAACTGGAAGTCTTTTGAGACGTGATGTTCTGCTCATGATCTTTTGGCACCTACCTGTAGTTTGTCTGCTATTTTGCATTTTCTTCTGAATGGGTTTCACTTGAATCTCTTTCCACTCTGAAAGCTCATTGCTTTGCGATAAAGGTTTTTAGGGACTTTTCTGTACCTTCGTCGATGTTACAATCTTTGGTGTCTAGACTGTTCTGATCTTTTGTCAATTGTAAGACCAGTTGAAAAATCCCTTTTCTCCAACTCAGAATCTTCCTACTCTTTTATAGGCTTTGCAATTTTATCTCTTTGAGGATCTGGATACTGTAGACATAAAGATTGTTTCCTATAAAGTTATTTTCCTATTTCCTATCACCTTGCTGAAAACAATTGGGGAGCTGGGAGCCTTAAAATGCTGTCCTCTCTTCATTTGATACTTTGGAAGATGGGGTAAATTTAAGGCCTAGCCTTACCTTTGCTGCAAAGGTTAAGTCTATTTTTGATAGATCTTAGGAAATAATTCTTCCTTCTTTCATTCCCTCTCCTTCCTCTCCGGAGAAACATTTGCTGAATACACTTGATGTTTAAAGAGCTCTTTTCATTCATGTCACCAGGCCTCTGCAGCTCAGGAAAACCGACTCCTTGTTTGTGACTTTTGGACAGCCTGGAAAAGACAAGAAGGTGACTTTTATGACTCTGAGTAGGTGGATTAAGTTGTCAATTTTTCTGGCTTTGCAAGGCTTTTTAGAATATCTTCCAGTTCAGGGATGGTATACGAGAGGAATGGCCACCTCCTGGGTTGAATTCCAGTGAGTACCAATCTAGGAAATTCCTAGGGTGGCTACCTGGTCCTCAGAGCATACATTTGTCAAGCATTATGGCTTAATAATTATTCTGTTTTGCATTTGAGTACCAATGTTTTGAACTCTGCATTACCCTTAGTCCATCTTGTCTTGTTCACAAACATTACAACCTGCCCACCTTCCCATCAGTCCTTTGGCAAGGGCTTGGCACCCAGGTTGGGTGCATGGGGCTAGCATTTAAGGATCCTCCTGTTCTTTCTTCCTGTTGGAAGGTGACATCACCTTACTTTGTAATGACTGTCACAAGGACGCAATGGGCTAAGGCTAATGAAGATTACCAATAAGTAACCAACGCATCACCACTCTTTCTGAATGTGCGTGGCTCATTCCGCAGGACTAGTTCTTTATATGATTCCTGGATTTTCAGAAGCCCTTTGATGGCAGCACCCCCACACTGAAAATTGTTTCAGCACCACTGTACAAGGGTCAGTTGTCATGCTCATCTGCGGCGTAAATTTGCATTGAAGTAGTCTAACTCCCCAGGCCTTGTCTTTTGCTCAATTTGCCTTTGTGAGTTTTCTCTCAATCACTGTCGACTTCCTTTGATCTTTCTTTCTTCTTTCACTTCACCTTCGCCTTCAGTGTATCTTTCGGCCCTCTTAAGAGACACACCCCCTTGTAGCCACTTCTATACTTCTGTCACCTAATTATTTTCCTATCCTTTCCCCTGTAACGTTGCTGATCCTAGCTATAGCATCACTATCCAGAATCTGTTCACCTGAGTTATGTTCCTCTTATCCCCACGCATCTAATAATCAGCTCTTGGTCTCCCTCCACCTCTCACGAGACATAGTCTGAGGCAGTGTCTCCATCTTGGAGAGACAATCCCTTGCACTTGTGTTGTTCTACTGGCGCTGCCGGCTTGAGCTTTGGTCAGCAGTGGCAAAAGAAGGACTAATGGAAAGTGAACGTATACTGGAGCAACAGAGTGTATGGATTTATGAGAGCTTGATTAAATGAGAAAAAAAGAGTTCAGTTGAGAGAAAAAATGCAACCTGGCCCGCACGGGGATCGAACCCACGACCTTGGCGTTATTAGCACCACGCTTTAACCAACTGAGCTAACCAGTCATGAGTACTAAAGATATCCTTTTTCCATGTAATGCAGATAGATAGAAGAGTTGGTCTCACTATCGCAATTCCTTCATACTTTTCTCCTTCCGCCCCCTGTCTGGATCACAATAACAAGAGCTGTGCAGTGCTGCACGCCAGCCTCAGTGCCTCTTCTTTCACTCAATCTCACTGTGTGCTGAGATATCTTTGTAACATCGCTTGTTGCCGGAAAAAAAGGAAAGGAGGGATAGTATTTTTATTCTTTTACAACAAAACCCAAAATGCATCGGCTTGCTTGCTCATTAAGTTTACAAGGCCAGCTGCTTTTGAGATATTATAATTATAGTGGTTATTCGGCGTTGGAGGTAAGAGATTTTTTTTTTGGTCTGGCCGTTCCTTCTGCTTCAAATTACTTGAGCTCATGTCAACAAAGTAACAACAAAACATAGCCAACGGTTCGTTGCTCAAGCCTTCCCTACTGCGCCTTCCGATGTCTCTCCTGCCGACCACAGTGCAGGAAATCTGAGTTTGCATTTGCGCGAAGAGACGTACAACACAAGAAGGCGCGCTTTTGTGCGCCGGGCACCACCCGGCCTGTGCATTCCTCACTGTCGTGAGATCAGTTTACTCAGCAGAGCATGACGCTGCAATTGGTTAGTAGGGCAGGCCTGACCAGAATAGTATATTTGGGGTCATGTATTTGATTGCATTTTTAAAACAGTAACAGAACTTAACTGCAATGTTTAAATAGGTCTAGACATATTTAAACAGTGTCAATTTAATAGAAGAATTGTGGACAATTCGGAGGGGAGGCACCAATGTTTTTTTTTCCCATTGGGTGGATGCGTCATTAAAGAGTTTGAAGACCACTGGTCTAAGTGGACACTAATACACCTGGATGCTCCTGAATTCCTCGCAACAGATGCCAGCAAACCTGGCTGGAGAGCTACTGTGTTGGACTGATCCTGTCGATTCAAGTGGTCTTTCCTAGAGAGTCAGAGGTCATGGAAATAGATGGAGTTGATGGTAATCTTCAGGGCTTTGAAGTTTTCCCATCATCATCTGTCTCAAAAAAATTTGCTAGTAAAGACAGAGAATAAGGTAGCTGTCTTTTACATTAACCAACAGTGAAGCATGCATTCAAAATCCCTCAATGCAATAGCAGAACAATTGGGTTATTGGGCAGAGATCAACCTGTTGCACACGTCGGCAGTACACATCAAGGGCACCGACAATGTGATGGCAGACAGCTGGAGGTTTCCAAATTTGCTGGAGTTGACGTTATCCAGGTCGTTGTTTTGAGAGATATGCCGAGAGTTTGTGAAACCCTTTCTGGATCTCTTTTCAAACAAGGACAATGCTCATCTTTGTCGATTCTGATCCAGGCTTCCGGAACAAGGAGCCTAGGTAGTGGACGTATTGGTGATAAAGTGGCTGAGAAGTCTCCTTTATACATTCCCCCACTTTTTATTGATCCAGATGGTTCTCTTCAAGTCTCAGCAGGGGCGAGGGAACTTTATTCTTGTGGGCCCTTATTGGCCAGAGATGTCATGGTTTCCTCTTCTGAACCCCTGGCTCTTCTACCTCCTTGGGTGCTGCTCAAGTGTGTCTCTCTCAGAACGTCATCCCTGACCTTCTTGCTCCAACTCACTCTATCGCTTTGGAGGTTGAGAAGTCTGGACTGCTAGCAAAGGGTCTTTCCTCTTCCTTAGTGGAGTTAATTCAGCACTCCAGCAGGCCTTCTACTTCGAAGTCTTACTCAAAGAACTGGAAGTCTTTTGAGACGTGATGTTCTGCTCATGATCTTTTGGCACCTACCTGTAGTTTGTCTGCTATTTTCTTCTGAATGGGTTTCACTTGAATCTCTTTCCACTCTGAAAGCTCATTGCTTTGCGATAAAGGTTTTTAGGGACTTTTCTGTACCTTCGTCGATGTTACAATTTTTGGTGTCTAGACTGTTCTGATCTTTTGTCAATTGTAAGACCAGTTGAAAAATCCCTTTTCTCCAACTCAGAATCTTCCTACTCTTTTATAGGCTTTGCAAGTTTATCTCTTTGAGGATCTGGATACTGTAGACATAAAGATTGTTTCCTATAAAGTTATTTTCCTATTTCCTATCACCTTGCTGAGAACAATTGGGGAGCTGGGAGCCTTAAAATGCTGTCCTCTCTTCATTTGATACTTTGGAAGATGGGGTAACTTTAAGGCCTAGCCTTACCTTTGCTGCAAAGGTTAAGTCTATTTTTGATAGATCTTAGGAAATAATTCTTCCTTCTTTCATTCCCTCTCCTTCCTCTCCGGAGGAACATTTGCTGAATACACTTGATGTTTAAAGAGCTCTTTTCATTCATGTCACCAGGCCTCTGCAGTTCAGGAAAACCGACTCCTTGTTTGTGACTTTTGGACAGCCTGGAAAAGACAAGAAGGTGACTTTTATGACTCTGAGTAGGTGGATTAAGTTGTCAATTTTTCTGGCTTTGCAAGGCTTTTTAGAATATCTTCCAGTTCAGGGATGGTCTACGAGAGGAATGGCCACCTCCTGGGTTGAATTCCAGTGAGTAACAATCTAGGAAATTCCTAGGGTGGCTACTTGGTCCTCAGAGCATACATTTGTCAAGCATTATGGCTTAATAATTTTTCTGTTTTGCATTTGAGTACCAATGTTTTGAACTCTGCATTACCCTTAGTCCATCTTGTCTTTGTCACAAACATTACATCCTGCCCACCTTCCCATCAGTCCTTTGGCAAGGGCTTGGCACCCAGGTTGGGTGCATGGGGCTAGCATTTAAGGATCCTCCTTTTCTTTCTACCTGTTGGAAGGTGACATCACCTTACTTTGTAATGACTGTCACAAGGACGCAATGAACTAAGGCTAATGAAGATTACCAATAAGTAACCAACGCATCACCACTCTTTCTGAATGTGCGTGGCTCATTCCGCAGGACTAGTTCTTTGTATGATTCCTGGATTTTCAGAAGCCCTTTGATGGCAGCACCCCCACACTGAAAATAGTTTCAGCACCACTGTACAAGGGTCAGTTGTCATGCTCATCTGCGGCGTAAATTTGCATTGAAGTAGTCTAACTCCCCAGGCCTTGTCTTTTGCTCAATTTGCCTTTGTGAGTTTTCTGTCAATCACTGTCGACTTCCTTTGATCTTTCTTTCTTCTTTCACTTCACCTTCGCCTTCAGTGTATCTTTCGGCCCTCTTAAGAGACACACCCCCTTGTAGCCACTTCTATACTTCTGTCACCTAATTATTTTCCTATCCTTTCCCCTGTAACGTTGCTGATCCTAGCTATAGCATCACTATCCAGAATCTGTTCACCTGAGTTATGTTCCTCTTATCCCCACGCATCTAATAATCAGCTCTTGGTCTCCCTCCACCTCTCACGAGACATAGTCTGAGGCAGTGTCTCCATCTTGGAGAGACAATCCCTTGCACTTGTGTTGTTCTACTGGCGCTGCCGGCTTGAGCTTTGGTCAGCAGTGGCAAAAGAAGGACTAATGGAAAGTGAACGTATACTGTAGCAACAGAGTGTATGGATTTATGAGAGCTTGATTAAATGAGAAAAAAAGAGTTTAGTTGAGAGAAAAAATGCAACCTGACCCGTACAGGGATTGAACCCACGACCTTGGCGTTATTAGCACCACACA
Organism: Pleurodeles waltl; assembly: GCF_031143425.1. NCBI lineage: Eukaryota > Metazoa > Chordata > Amphibia > Caudata > Salamandridae > Pleurodeles > Pleurodeles waltl. The sequence goes on along the minus strand of NC_090451.1, from coordinate 117,464,284 downwards.
TTAACCAACTGAGCTAACCAGCCATGAGTACTAGACATATCCTTTTTCCAGGTAATGCAGATAGATAGAAGAGTTGGTCTCACTATCGCAATTCCTTCATACTTTTCTCCTTCCGCCCCCTGTCTGGATTACAATAACAAGAGCTGTGGAGTGCTGCACGCCAGCCTCAGTGCCTCTTCTTTCACTCAATCTCACTGTGTGCTGTGATATCTTTGTAAAATCGCTTGTTGCCGGAAAAAAAGGAAAGGAGGGATAGTATTTTTATTCTTTTACAACAAAACCCAAAATGCATCCGCTTGCTTGGTCATTAAGTATACAAGGCCAGCTGCTTTTGAGATATTATAATTATAGTGGTTATTCGGCGTTGGAGGTAAGAGAGTTTTTTTTAGGTCCGGCCGTTCCTTCTGCTTCAAATTACTTGAGCTCATGTCAACAAAGTAACAACAAAACATAGCCAACGGTTCGTTGCTCAAGCCTTCCCTACTGCGCCTTCCCATGTCTCTCCTGCCGACCACAGTGCAGGAAATCTGAGTTTGCATTTGCGCGAAGAGACGTACAACACAAGAAGGCGCGCTTTTGTGCGCCGGGCACCACCCGGCCTGTGCATTCCTCACTGTCGTGAGATCAGTTTACTCAGCAGAGCATGACGCTGCAATTGGTTGGTAGGGCAGGCCTGACCAGAATAGTATATTTGGGGTCATGTATTTGATTGCATTTTTAAAACAGTAACAGAACTTAACTGCAATGTTTAAATAGGTCTAGACATATTTAAACAGTGTCAATTTATTAGAAGAATTGTGGACAATTCAGAGGGGAGGCACCAATGTTTTTTTTTCCCATTGGGTGGATGCAGCATTAAAGAGTTTGAAGACCACTGGTCTAAGTGGACACTAATATACCTGGATGCTCCTGAATCCTCGCAACAGATGCCAGCAAACCTGGCTGGAGAGCTACTGTGTTGGACTGATCCTGTCGATTCAAGTGGTCTTTCCTAGAGAGTCGGAGGTCATGGAAATAGATGGAGTTGATGGTAATCTACAGGGCTTTGAAGTTTTCTCATCATCATCCGTCTCAAAAAAATGTGCTAGTAAAGACAGAGAATAAGGTAGCTGTCTTTTACATTAACCAACAGTGAAGCATGCATTCAAAATCCTTCAATGCAATAGCAGAACAATTGGGTTATTGGGCAGAAATCAACCTGTTGCACACGTCGGCAGTACAGATCAAGGGCACTGACAATGTGATGGCAGACAGCTGGAGGTTTCCAAATTTGCTGGAGTTGACGTTATCCAGGTCGTTGTTTTGAGAGATATGCCGAGAGTTTGTGAAACCCTTTCTGGACCTCTTTTCAAACAAGGACAATGCTCATCTTTGTCGATTCTGATCCAGGCTTCCGGAACAAGGAGCCTAGGTAGTGGACGTATTGGTGATAAAGTGGCTGAGAAGTCTCCTTTATACATTCCCCCACTTTTTATTGATCCAGATGGTTCTCTTCAAGTCTCAGCAGGGGGGAGGGAACTTTATTCTTGTGGGCCCTTATTGCCCAGAGATGTCATGGTTTCCTCTTCTGAACCCCTGGCTCTTCTACCTCCTTGAGTACTGCTCAAGTGTGTCTCTGTCAGAACGTCGTCCCTGACCTTCTTGCTCCAACTCACTCTATTGCTTTGGAGGTTGAGAAGTCTGGACTGCTAGCAAAGGGTCTTTCCTCTTCCTTAGTGGAGTTAATTCAGCACTCCAGCAGGCCTTCTACTTCGAAGTCTTACTCAAAGAACTGGAAGTCTTTTGAGACGTGATGTTCTGCTCATGATCTTTTGGCACCTACCTGTAGTTTGTCTGCTATTTTGCATTTTCTTCTGAATGGGTTTCACTTGAATCTCTTTCCACTCTGAAAGCTCATTGCTTTGCGATAAAGGTTTTTAGGGACTTTTCTGTACCTTCGTCGATGATACAATCTTTGGTGTCTAGACTGTTCTGATCTTTTGTCAATTGTAAGACCAGTTGAAAAATCCCTTTTCTCCAACTCAGAATCTTCCTACTCTTTTATAGGCTTTGCAATTTTATCTCTTTGAGGATCTGGATACTGTAGACATAAAGATTGTTTCCTATAAAGTTATTTTCCTATTTCCTATCACCTTGCTGAGAACAATTGGGGAGCTGGGAGCCTTAAAATGCTGTCCTCTCTTCATTTGATACTTTGGAAGATGGGGTAACTTTAAGGCCTAGCCTTACCTTTGCTGCAAAGGTTAAGTCTATTTTTGATAGATCTTAGGAAATAATTCTTCCTTCTTTCATTCCCTCTCCTTCCTCTCCGGAGGAACATTTGCTGAATACACTTGATGTTTAAAGAGCTCTTTTCATTCATGTCACCAGGCCTCTGCAGTTCAGGAAAACCGACTCCTTGTTTGTGACTTTTGGACAGCCTGGAAAAGACAAGAAGGTGACTTTTATGACTCTGAGTAGGTGGATTAAGTTGTCAATTTTTCTGGCTTTGCAAGGCTTTTTAGAATATCTTCCAGTTCAGGGATGGTCTACGAGAGGAATGGCCACCTCCTGGGTTGAATTCCAGTGAGTAACAATCTAGGAAGTTCCTAGGGTGGCTACTTGGTCCTCAGAGCATACATTTGTCAAGCATTATGGCTTAATAATTTTTCGGTTTTGCATTTGAGTACCAATGTTTTGAACTCTGCATTACCCTTAGTCCATCTTGTCTTTGTCACAAACATTACATCCTGCCCACCTTCCCATCAGTCCTTTGGCAAGGGCTTGGCACCCAGGTTGGGTGCATGGGGCTAGCATTTAAGGATCCTCCTGTTCTTTCTTCCTGTTGGAAGGTGACATCACCTTACTTTGTAATGACTGTCACAAGGACGCAATGGACTAAGGCTAATGAAGATTACCAATAAGTAACCAACGCATCACCACTCTTTCTGAATGTGCGTGGCTCATTCAGCAGGACTAGTTCTTTGTATGAAACCTGGATTTTCAGAAGCCCTTTGATGGCAGCACCCCCACACTGAAAATTGTTTCAGCACCACTGTACAAGGGTCAGTTGTCATGCTCATCTGCGGCGTAAATTTGCATTGAAGTAGTCTAACTCCCCAGGCCTTGTCTTTTGCTCAATTTGCGTTTGTGAGTTTTCTCTCAATCACTGTCGACTTCCTTTGATCTTTCTTTCTTCTTTCACTTCACCTTCGCCTTCAGTGTATCTTTCGGCCCTCTTAAGAGACACACCCCCTTGTAGCCACTTCTATACTTCTGTCACCTAATTATTTTCCTATCCTTTCCCCTGTAACGTTGCTGATCCTAGCTATAGCATCACTATCCAGAATCTGTTCACCTGAGTTATGTTCCTCTTATCCCCACGCATCTAATAATCAGCTCTTGGTCTCCCTCCACCTCTCACGAGACATAGTCTGAGGCAGTGTCTCCATCTTGGAGAGACAATCCCTTGCACTTGTGTTGTTCTACTGGCGCTGCGGCTTGAGCTTTGGTCAGCAGTGGCAAAAGAAGGACTAATGGAAAGTGAACGTATACTGGAGCAACAGAGTGTATGGATTTATAAGAGCTTGATTAAATGAGAAAAAAAGAGTTTAGTTGAGAGAAAAAATGCAACCTGGACTGTAAGGGGACCGAACCCACGACCTTGGCGTTATTTGCACCACACTCTAACCAACTGAGCTAACCAGCCATGAGTACTAAAGATATCCTTTTTCCATGTAATGCAGATAGATAGAAGAGTTGGTCTCACTATCGCAATTCCTTCATACTTTTCTCCTTCTGCCCCCTGTCTGGATTACAATAATAAGAGCTGTGGAGTGCTGCACGCCAGCCTCAGTGCCTCTTCTTTCACTCAATCTCACTGTGTGCTGTGATATCTTTGTAACATCGCTTGTTGCCGGAAAAAAAGGAAAGGAGGGATAGTATTTTTATTCTTTTACAACAAAACCCAAAATGCATCGGCTTGCTTGGTCATTAAGTTTACAAGGCCAGCTGCTTTTGAGATATTATAATTATAGTGGTTATTCGGCGTTGGAGGTAAGAGAGTTTTTTTTAGGTCTGGCCGTTCCTTCTGCTTCAAATTACTTGAGCTCATGTCAACAAAGTAACAACAAAACATAGCCAACGGTTCGTTGCTCAAGCCTTCCCTACTGCGCCTTCCCATGTCTCTCCTGCCGACCCCAGTGCAGGAAATCTGAGTTTGCATTTGCGCGAAGAGACGTACAACACAAGAAGGCGCGCTTTTGTGCGCCGGGCACCACCCGGCCTGTGCATTCCTCACTGTCGTGAGATCAGTTTACTCAGCAGAGCATGACGCTGCAATTGGTTAGTAGGGCAGGCCTGACCAGAATAGTATATTTGGGGTCATGTATTTGATTGCATTTTTAAAACAGTAACAGAACTTAACTGCAATGTTTAAATAGGTCTAGACATATTTAAACAGTGTCAATTTAATAGAAGAATTGTAGACAATTCAGAGGGGAGGCACCAATGTTTTTTTTTCCCATTGGGTGGATGCGGCATTAAAGAGTTTGAAGACCACTTGTCTAAGTGGACACTAATACACCTGGATGCTCCTGAATTCTTCGCAACAGATGCCAGCAAACCTGGCTGGAGAGCTACTGTGTTGGACTGATCCTGTCGATTCAAGTGGTCTTTCCTAGAGAGTCGGAGGTCATGGAAATAGATGGAGTTGATGGTAATCTTCAGGGCTTTGAAGTTTTCCCATCATCATCTGTCTCAAAAAAATGTGCTAGTAATGACAGAGAATAAGGTAGCTGTCTTTTACATTAACCAACAGTGAAGCATGCATTCAAAATCCCTCAATGCAATAGCAGAACAATTGGGTTATTGGGCAGAGATCAACCTGTTGCACACATCGGCAGTACACATCAAGGGCACCGACAATGTGATGGCAGACAGCTGGAGGTTTCCAAATTTGCTGGAGTTGACATTATCCAGGTCGTTGTTTTGAGAGATATGCCGAGAGTTTGTGAAACCCTTTCTGGATCTCTTTTCAAACAAGGACAATGCTCATCTTTGTCGATTCTGATCCAGGCTTCCGGAACAAGGAGCCTAGGTAGTGGACGTATTGGTGATAAAGTGGCTGAGAAGTCTCCTTTATACATTCCCCCACTTTTTATTGATCCAGATGGTTCTCTTCAAGTCTCTGCAGGGGGGAGGGAACTTTATTCTTGTGGGCCCTTATTGGCCAGAGATGTCATGGTTTCCTCTTCTGAACCCCTGGCTCTTCTACCTCCTTGGGTACTGCTCAAGTGTATCTCTGTCAGAACGTCGTCCCTGACCTACTTGCTCCAACTCACTGTATCGCTTTGGAGGTTGAGAAGTCTGGACTGCTAGCAAAGGGTCTTTCCTCTTCCTTAGTGGAGTTAATTCAGCACTCCAGCAGGCCTTCTACTTCGAAGTCTTACTCAAAGAACTGGAAGTCTTTTGAGACGTGATGTTCTGCTCATGATCTTTTGGCACCTACCTGTAGTTTGTCTGCTATTTTGCATTTTCTTCTGAATGGGTTTCACTTGAATCTCTTTCCACTCTGAAAGCTCATTGCTTTGCGATAAAGGTTTTTAGGGACTTTTCTGTACCTTCGTCGATGTTACAGTCTTTGGTGTCTAGACTGTTCTGATCTTTTGTCAATTGTAAGACCAGTTGAAAAATCCCTTTTCTCCAACTCAGAATCTTCCTACTCTTTTATAGGCTTTGCAATTGTATCTCTTTGAGGATCTGGATACTGTAGACATAAAGATTGTTTCCTATAAAGTTATTTTCCTATTTCCTATCATCTTGCTGAGAACAATTGGGGAGCTGGGAGCCTTAAAATGCTGTCCTCTCTTCACTTGATACTTTAGAAGATGGGGTAACTTTAAGGCCTAGCCTTACCTTTGCTGCAAAGGTTAAGTCTATTTTTGATAGATCTTAGGAAATAATTCTTCCTTCTTTCATTCCCTCTCCTTCCTCTCCGGAGGAACATTTTCTGAATACACTTGATGTTTAAAGAGCTCTTTTGCCATTCAAGTCACCAGGCCTCTGCAGTTCAGGAAAACCGACTCCTTGTTTGTGACTTTTGGACAGCCTGGAAAAGACAAGAAGGTGACTTTTATGACTCTGAGTAGGTGGATTAAGTTGTCAATTTTTCTGGCTTTGCAAGGCTTTTTAGAATATCTTCCAGTTCAGGGATGTTCTACGAGAGGAATGGCCACCTCCTGGGTTGAATTCCAGTGAGTAACAATCTAGGAAATTCCTAGTGTGGCTACTTGGTCCTCAGAGCATACATTTGTCAAGCATTATGGCTTAATAATGTTTCTGTTTTGCATTTGAGTACCAATGTTTTGAACTCTGCATTATCCTTAGTCCATCTTGTCTTTGTCACAAACATTACATCCTGCCCACCTTCTCATCAGTCCTTTGGCAAGGGCTTGGTCCCCAGGTTGGGTGCATGGGGCTAGCATTTAAGGATCCTCCTGTTCTTTATTCCTGTTGGAAGGTGACATCACCTTACTTTGTAATGACTGTCACAAGGACGCAATGGACTAAGGCTAATGAAGATTACCAATAAGTAACCAACGCATCACCACTCTTTCTGAATGTGCGTGGCTCATTCCGCAGGACTTGTTCTTTGTATAATTCCTGGATTTTCAGAAGCCCTTTGATGGCAGCACCCCCACACTGAAAATTGTTTCAGCACCACTGTACAAGGGTCAGTTGTCATGCTCATCTGCGGCGTAAATTTGCATTGAAGTAGTCTAACTCCCCAGGCCTTGTCTTTTGCTCAATTTGCCTTTGTGAGTTTTCTCTCAATCACTGTCGACTTCCTTTGATCTTTCTTTCTTCTTTCACTTCACCTTCGCCTTCAGTGTATCTTTCGGCCCTCTTGAGAGACACACCCCCTTGTAGCCACTTCTATACTTCTGTCACCTAATTATTTTCCTATCCTTTCCCCTGTAACGTTGCTGATCCTAGCTATAGCATCACTATCCAGAATCTGTTCACCTGAGTTATGTTCCTCTTATCCCCACGCATCTAATAATCAGCTCTTGGTCTCCCTCCACCTCTCACGAGACATAGTCTGAGGCAGTGTCTCCATCTTGGAGAGACAATCCCTTGCACTTGTGTTGTTCTACTGGCGCTGCCGGCTTGAGCTTTGGTCAGCAGTGGCAAAAGAAGGACTAATGGAAAGTGAACGTATACTGGAGCAACAGAGTGTATGGATTTATAAGAGCTTGATTAAATGAGTAAAAAAGAGTTTAGTTGAGAGAAAAAATGCAACCTGGCCCGTACGGGGACCGAACCCGTGACATTGGCGTTATTAGCACCACGCTGTAACCAACTGAGCTAACCGGCCATGAGTACTACAGATATCCTTTTTCCATGAAATGCAGATAGATAGAAGAGTTGGTCTTACTATCGCAATTCCTTCATACTTTTCTCCTTCCGCCCCCTGTCTGGATTACAATAACAAGAGCTGTGGAGTGCTGTACGCCAGCCTCAGTGCCTCTTCTTTCACTCAATCTCACTGTGTGCTGTGATATCTTTGTAACATCGCTTGTTGCCGGAAAAAAAGGAAAGGATGGATAGTATTTTTATTCTTTTACAACAAAACCCAAAATGCATCGGCTTGCTTGCTCATTAAGTTTACAAGGCCAGCTGCTTTTGAGATATTATAATTATAGTGGTTATTCGGCGTTGGAGGTAAGAGAGTTTTTTCTAGGTCTGGCCATTCCTTCTGCTTCAAATTACTTGAGCTCTTGTCAACAAAGTAACAACAAAACATAGCCAACGGTTCATTGCTCAAGCCTTCCCTACTGCGCCTTCCCATGTCTCTCCTGCCGACCACAGTGCAGGAAATCTGAGTTTGCATTTGTGCGAAGAGACGTACAACACAAGAAGGCGCGCTTTCGTGCGCCGGGCACCACCCGGCCTGTGCATTCCTCACTGTCGTGAGATCAGTTTACTCAGCAGAGCATGACGCTGCAATTGGTTAGTAGGGCAGGCCTGACCAGAATAGTATATTTGGGGTCATTTATTTGATTGCATTTTTAAAACAGTAACAGAACTTAACTGCAATGTTTAAATAGGTCTAGACATATTTAAACAGTATCAATTTAATAGAAGAATTGTAGACAATTCAGAGGGGAGGCACCAATGTTTTTTTTTCCCATTGGGTGGATGCGGCATTAAAGAGTTTGAAGACCACTTGTCTAAGTGGACACTAATACACCTGGATGCTCCTGAATTCTTCGCAACAGATGCCAGCAAACCTGGCTGGAGAGCTACTGTGTTGGACTGATCCTGTCGATTCAAGTGGTCTTTCCTAGAGAGTCGGAGGTCATGGAAATAGATGGAGTTGATGGTAATCTTCAGGGCTTTGAAGTTTTCCCATCATCATCTGTCTCAAAAAAATGTGCTAGTAATGACAGAGAATAAGGTAGCTGTCTTTTACATTAACCAACAGTGAAGCATGCATTCAAAATCCCTCAATGCAATAGCAGAACAATTGGGTTATTGGGCAGAGATCAACCTGTTGCACACGTCGGCAGTACACATCAAGGGAACCGACAATGTGATGGCAGACAGCTGGAGGTTTCCAAATTTGCTGGAATTGACATTATCCAGGTCGTTGTTTTGAGAGATATGCCGAGAGTTTGTGAAACCCTTTCTGGATCTCTTTTCAAACAAGGACAATGCTCATCTTTGTCGATTCTGATCCAGGCTTCCGGAACAAGGAGCCTAGGTAGTGGACGTATTGGTGATAAAGTGGCTGAGAAGTCTCCTTTATACATTCCCCCACTTTTTCTTGATCCAGATGGTTCTCTTCAGGTCTCAGCAGGGGGGAGGGAACTTTATTCTTGTGGGCCCTTATTGGCCAGAGATGTCATGGTTTCCTCTTCTGAACCCCTGGCTCTTCTACCTCCTTGGGTACTGCTCAAGTGTATCTCTGTCAGAACGTCGTCCCTGACCTACTTGCTCCAACTCACTCTATCGCTTTGGAGGTTGAGAAGTCTGGACTGCTAGCAAAGGGTCTTTCCTCTTCCTTAGTGGAGTTAATTAAGCACTCCAGCAGGCCTTCTACTTCGAAGTCTTACTCAAAGAACTGGAAGTCTTTTGAGACGTGATGTTCTGCTCATGATCTTTTGGCACCTACATGTAGTTTGTCTGCTATTTTGCATTTTCTTCTGAATGGGTTTCACTTGAATCTCTTTCCACTCTGAAAGCTCATTGCTTTGCGATAAAGGTTTTTAGGGACTTTTCTGTACCTTCGTCGATGTTACAGTCTTTGGTGTCTAGACTGTTCTGATCTTTTGTCAATTGTAAGACTAGTTGAAAAATCCCTTTTCTCCAACTCAGAATCTTCCTACTCTTTTATAGGCTTTGCAATTTTATCTCTTTGAGGATCTGGATACTGTAGACATAAAGATTGTTTCCTATAAAGTTATTTTCCTATTTCCTATCATCTTGCTGAGAACAATTGGGGAGCTGGGAGCCTTAAAATGCTGTCCTCTCTTCACTTGATACTTTAGAAGATGGGGTAACTTTAAGGCCTAGCCTTACCTTTGCTGCAAAGGTTAAGTCTATTTTTGATAGATCTTAGGAAATAATTCTTCCTTCTTTCATTCCCTCTCCTTCCTCTCCGGAGGAACATTTTCTGAATACACTTGATGTTTAAAGAGCTCTTTTCATTCATGTCACCAGGCCTCTGCAGTTCAGGAAAACCGACTCCTTGTTTGTGACTTTTGGACAGCCTGGAAAAGACAAGAAGGTGACTTTTATGACTCTGAGTAGGTGGATTATGTTGTCAATTTTTCTGGCTTTGCAAGGCTTTTTAGAATATCTTCCAGTTCAGGGATGGTCTACGAGAGGAATGGCCACCTCCTGGGTTGAATTCCAGTGAGTAACAATCTAGGAAATTCCTAGGGTGGCTACTTGGTCCTCAGAGCATACATTTGTCAAGCATTATGGCTTAATAATTTTTCTGTTTTGCATTTGAGTACCAATGTTTTGAACTCTGCATTACCTTTAGTCCATCTTGTCTTTGTCACAAACATTACATCCTCCCCACCTTCTCATCAGTCCTTTGGCAAGGGCTTGGCACCCAGGTTGGGTGCATGGGGCTAGAATTTAAGGATCCTCCTGTTCTTTCTTCCTGTTGGAAGGTGACATCACCCTACTTTGTAATGACTGTCACAAGGACGCAATGGACTAAGGCTAATGAAGATTACCAATAAGTAACCAACGCATCACCACTATTTCTGAATGTGCGTGGCTCATTCCGCAGGACTTGTTCTTTGTATAATTCCTGGATTTTCAGAAGCCCTTTGATGGCAGCACCCCCACACTGAAAATTGTTTCAGCACCACTGTACAAGGGTCAGTTGTCATGCTCATCTGCGGCGTAAATTTGCATTGAAGTAGTCTAACTCCCCAGGCCTTGTCTTTTGCTCAATTTGCCTTTGTGAGTTTTCTCTCAATCACTGTCGACTTCCTTTGATCTTTCTTTCTTCTTTCACCTTCGCCTTCAGTGTATCTTTCGGCCCTCTAAGAGACACACCCCCTTGTAGCCACTTCTATACTTCTGTCACCTAATTATTTTCCTATCCTTTGCCCTGTAACGTTGCTGATCCTAGCTATAGCATCACTATCCAGAATCTGTTCACCTGAGTTATGTTCCTCTTATCCCCAAGCATCTAATGCGTCTAATAATCAGCTCTTGGTCTCCCTCCACCTCTCACGAGACATAGTCTGAGGCAGTGTCTCCATCTTGGAGAGACAATCCCTTGCACTTGTGTTGTTCTACTGGCACTGCCGGCTTGAGCTTTGGTCAGCAGTGGCAAAAGAAGGACTAATGGAAAGTGAACGTATACTGGAGCAACAGAGTGTATGGATTTATAAGAGCTTGATTAAATGATAAAAAAAGAGTTTAGTTGAGAGAAAAAATGCAACCTGGCCCGTACGGGGAACGAACCCGCGACCTTGCCGTTATTAGCACCACGCTCTAACCAACTGAGCTAACCAGCCATGAGTACTACAGATATCCTTTTTCCATGTTATGCAGATAGATAGAAGAGTTGGTCTCACTATCGCAATTCCTTCATACTTTTCTCCTTCCGCCCCCTGTCTGGATTACAATAACAAGAGCTGTGGAGTGCTGCACGCCAGCCTCAATGCCTCTTCTTTCACTCAATCTCACTGTGTGCTGTGATATCTTTGTAACATCGCTTGTTGCCGGAAAAAAAGGAAAGGATGGATAGTATTTTTATTCTTTTACAACAAAACCCAAAATGCATCGGCTTGCTTGCTCATTAAGTTTACAAGGCCAGCTGCTTTTGAGATATTATAATTATAGTGGTTATTCGGCGTTGGAGGTAAAAGAGTTTTTTTTAGGTCTGGCCGTTCCTTCTGCTTCAAATTACTTGAGCTCATGTCAACAAAGTAACAACAAAACATAGCCAACGGTTCGTTGCTCAAGCCTTCCCTACTGCGCCTTCCCATGTCTCTCCTGCCGACCACAGTGCAGGAAATCTGAGTTTGCATTTGCGCAAAGAGACGTAAACACAAGAAGGCGCGCTTTTGTGCGCCGGGCACCACCCGGCCTGTGCATTCCTCACTGTCGTGAGATCAGTTTACTCAGCAGAGCATGACGCTGCAATTGGTTAGTAGGGCAGGCCTGACCAGAATAGTATATTTGGGGTCATGTATTTGATTGCATTTTTAAAACAGTAACAGAACTTAACTGCAATGTTTAAATAGGTCTAGACATATTTAAACAGTGTCAATTTAATAGAAGAATTGTGGACAATTCAGAGGGGAGGCACCAATGTTTTTTTTTCCCATTGGGTGGATGCGGCATTAAAGAGTTTGAAGACCACTGGTCTAAGTGGACACTAATATACCTGGATGCTCCTGAATCCTCGCAACAGATGCCAGCAAACCTGGCTGGAGAGCTACTGTGTTGGACTGATCCTGTCGATTCAAGTGGTCTTTCCTAGAGAGTCGGAGGTCATGGAAATAGATGGAGTTGATGGTAATCTACAGGGCTTTGAAGTTTTCCCATCATCATCTGTCTCAAAAAAATGTGCTAGTAAAGACAGAGAATAAGGTAGCTGTCTTTTACATTAACCAACAGTGAAGCATGCATTCAAAATCCCTCAATGCAATAGCAGAACAATTGGGTTATTGGGCAGAGATCAACCTGTTGCACACGTCGGCAGTACACATCAAGGGCACCGACAATGTGATGGCAGACAGCTGGAGGTTTCCAAATTTGCTGGAGTTGACGTTATCCAGGTCGTTGTTTTGAGAGATATGCCGAGAGTTTGTGAAACCCTTTCTGGATCTCTTTTCAAACAAGGACAATGCTCATCTTTGTCGATTCTGATCCAGGCTTCCGGAACAAGGAGCCTAGGTAGTGGACGTATTGGTGATAAAGTGGCTGAGAAGTCTCCTTTATACATTCCCCCACTTTTTATTGATCCAGATGGTTCTCTTCAAGTCTCAGCAGGGGGGAGGGAACTTTATTCTTGTGGGCCCTTATTGGCCAGAGATGTCATGGTTTCCTCTTCTGAACCCCTGGCTCTTCTACCTCCTTGGGTACTGCTCAAGTGTGTTTGTGTCAGAACGTCGTCCCTGACCTTCTTGCTCCAACTCACTCTATCGCTTTGGAGGTTGAGAAGTCTGGACTGCTAGCAAAGGGTCTTTCCTCTTCCTTAGTGGAGTTAATTCAGCACTCCAGCAGGCCTTCTACTTCGAAGTCTTACTCAAAGAACTGGAAGTCTTTTGAGACGTGATGTTCTGCTCATGATCTTTTGGCACCTACCTGTAGTTTGTCTGCTATTTTGCATTTTCTTCTGAATGGGTTTCACTTGAATCTCTTTCCACTCTGAAAGCTCATTGCTTTGCGATAAAGGTTTTTAGGGACTTTTCTGTACCTTGGTCGATGTTACAGTCTTTGGTGTCTAGACTGTTCTGATCTTTTGTCAATTGTAAGACCAGTTGAAAAATCCCTTTTCTCCAACTCAGAATCTTCCTACTCTTTTATAGGCTTTGCAATTTTATCTCTTTGAGGATCTGGATACTGTAGACATAAAGATTGTTTCCTATAAAGTTATTTTCCTATTTCCTATCACCTTGCTGAGAACAATTGGGGAGCTGGGAGCCTTAAAATGCTGTCCTCTCTTCATTTGATACTTTGGAAGATGGGGTAACTTTAAGGCCTAGCCTTACCTTTGCTGCAAAGGTTAAGTCTATTTTTGATAGATCTTAGGAAATAATTCTTCCTTCTTTCATTCCCTCTCCTTCCTCTCCGGAGGAACATTTTCTGAATACACTTGATGTTTAAAGAGCTCTTTTCATTCATGTCACCAGGCCTCTGCAGTTCAGGAAAACCGACTCCTTGTTTGTGACTTTTGGACAGCCTGGAAAAGACAAGAAGGTGACTTTTATGACTCTGAGTAGGTGGATTAAGTTGTCAATTTTTCTGGCTTTGCAAGGCTTTTTAGAATATCTTCCAGTTCAGGGATGGTCTACGAGAGGAATGGCCACCTCCTGGGTTGAATTCCAGTGAGTAACAATCTAGGAAATTCCTAGGGTGGCTACTTGGTCCTCAGAGCATACATTTGTCAAGCATTATGGCTTAATAATTTTTCTGTTTTGCATTTGAGTACCAATGTTTTGAACTCTGCATTACCCTTAGTCCATCTTGTCTTTGTCACAAACATTGCATCCTGCCCACCTTCCCATCAGTCCTTTGGCAAGGGCTTGGCACCCAGGTTGGGTGCATGGGGCTAGCATTTAAGGATCCTCCTGTTCTTTCTTCCTGTTGGAAGGTGACATCACCCTACTTTGTAATGACTGTCAGAAGGACGCAATGGACTAAGGCTAATGAAGATTACCAATAAGTAACCAACGCATCACCACTCTTTCTGAATGTGCGTGGCTCATTCCGCAGGACTTGTTCTTTGTATAATTCCTGGATTTTCAGGAGCCCTTTGATGGCAGCACCCCCACACTGAAAATGGTTTCAGCACTACTGTACAAGGGTCAGTTGTCATGCTCATCTGCGGCGTAAATTTGCATTGAAGTAGTCTAACTCCCCAGGCCTTGTCTTTTGCTCAATTTGCCTTTGTGAGTTTTCTCTCAATCACTGTCGACTTCCTTTGATCTTTCTTTCTTCTTTCACTTCACCTTCGCCTTCAGTGTATCTTTCGGCCCTCTTAAGAGACACACCCCCTTGTAGCCACCTCTATACTTCTGTCACTTAATTATTTTCCTATCCTTTGCCCTGTAACGTTACTGATCCTAGCTATAGCATCACTATCCAGAATCTGTTCACCTGAGTTATGTTCCTCTTATCCCCACGCATCTAATAATCAGCTCTTGGTCTCCCTCCACCTCTCACGAGACATAGTCTGAGGCAGTGTCTCCATCTTGGAGAGACAATCCCTTGCACTTGTGTTGTTCTACTGGTGCTGCCGGCTTGAGCTTTGGTCAGCAGTGGCAAAAGAAGGACTAATGGAAAGTGAACGTATACTGGAGCAACAGAGTGTATGGATTTATAAGAGCTTGATTAAATGATGAAAAAAGAGTTTAGTTGAGAGAAAAAATGCAACCTGGCCCGTACGGGGATCGAACTTACGACCTTGGCGTTATTAGCACCATGCTCTAACCAACTGAGCTAACCGGCGATGAGTACTACAGATATCCTTTTTCCATGTAATGCAGATAGAGAGAAGAGTTGGTCTCACTATCGCAATTCCCTCATACTTTTCTCCTTCCGCCCCCTGTCTGGATTACAATAACAAGAGCTGTGGAGTGCTGCACGCCAGCCTCAGTGCCTCTTCTTTCACTCAATCTAACTATGTGCTGTGATATCTTTGTAACATCGCTTGTTGCCGGAAAAAAAGGAAAGGATGGATAGTATTTTTATTCTTTTACAACAAAACCCAAATTGCATCGGCTTGCTTGCTCATTAAGTTTACAAGGCCAGCTGCTTTTGAGATATTATAATTATAGTGGTTATTCGGCGTTGGAGGTAAGAGAGTTTTTTTTAGGTCTGGCCGTTCCTTCTGCTTCAAATTACTTGAGCTCATGTCAACAAAGTAACAACAAAACATAGCCAACGGTTCGTTCCTCAAGCCTTCCCTACTGCGCCTTCCCATGTCTCTCCTGCCGACCACAGTGCAGGAAATCTGAGTTTGCATTTGCGCGAAGAGACGTACAACACAAGAAGGCGCGCTTTTGTGCGCCGGGCACCACCCGGCCTGTGCATTCCTCACTGTCGTGAGATCAGTTTACTCAGCAGAGCATGACGCTGCAATTGGTTAGTAGGGCAGGCCTGACCAGAATAGTATATTTGGGGTGATGTATTTGATTGCATTTTTCAAACAGTAACAGAACTTAACTGCAATGTTTAAATAGGTCTAGACATATTTAAACAGTGTCAATTTAATAGAAGAATTGTGGACAATTCAGAGGGGAGGCACCAATGTTTTTTTTTCCCATTGGGTGGATGCGGCATTAAAGAGTTTGAAGACCACTGGTCTAAGTGGACACTAATATACCTGGATGCTCCTGAATCCTCGCAACAGATGCCAGCAAACCTGGCTGGAGAGCTACTGTGTTGGACTGATCCTGTTGATTCAAGTGGTCTTTCCTAGAGAGTCGGAGGTCATGGAAATAGATGGAGTTGATGGTAATCTACAAGACTTTGAAGTTTACCCATCATCATCTGTCTCAAAAAAATGTGCTAGTAAAGACAGAGAATAAGGTAGCTGTCTTTTACATTAACCAACAGTGAAGCATGCATTCAAAATCCCTCAATGCAATAGCAGAACAATTGGGTTATTGGGCAGAGATCAACCTGTTGCACACGTCGGCAGTACACATCAAGGGCACCGACAATGTGATGGCAGACAGCTGGAGGTTTCCAAATTTGCTGGAGTTGACGTTATCCAGGTCGTTGTTTTGAGAGATATGCCGAGAGTTTGTGAAACCCTTTCTGGATTTCTTTTCAAACAAGGACAATGCTCATCTTTGTCGATTCTGATCCAGGCTTCCGGAACAAGGAGCCTAGGTAGTGGACGTATTGGTGATAAAGTGGCTGAGAAGTCTCCTTTATACATTCCCCCACTTTTTATTGATCCAGATGGTTCTCTTCAAGTCTCAGCAGGGGGGAGGGAACTTTATTCTTGTGGGCCCTTATTGGCCAGAGATGTCATGGTTTCCTCTTCTGAACCCCTGGCTCTTCTACCTCCTTGGGTACTGCTCAAGTGTATCTCTGTCAGAACGTCGTCCCTGACCTACTTGCTCCAACTCACTCTATCGCTTTGGAGGTTGAGAAGTCTGGACTGCTAGCAAAGGGTCTTTCCTCTTCCTTAGTGGAGTTAATTCAGCACTCCAGCAGGCCTTCTACTTCGAAGTCTTACTCAAAGAACTGGAAGTCTTTTGAGACGTGATGTTCTGCTCATAATCTTTTGGCACCTACCTGTAGTTTGTCTGCTATTTTGCATTTTCTTCTGAATGGGTTTCACTTGAATCTCTTTCCACTCTGAAAGCTCATTGCTTTGCGATAAATGTTTTTAGGGACTTTTCTGTACCTTCGTCGATGTTACAGTCTTTGGTGTCTAGACTGTTCTGATCTTTTGTCAATTGTAAGACAAGTTGAAAAATCCCTTTTCTCCAACTCAGAATCTTCCTACTCTTTTATAGGCTTTGCAATTTTATCTCTTTGAGGATCTGGATACTGTAGACATATAGATTGTTTCCTATAAAGTTATTTTCCTATTTCCTATCATCTTGCTGAGAACAATTGGGGAGCTGGGAGCCTTAAAATGCTGTCCTCTCTTCACTTGATACTTTGGAAGATGGGGTAACTTTAAGGCCTAGCCTTACCTTTGCTGCAAAGGTTAAGTCTATTTTTGATAGATCTTAGGAAATAATTCTTCCTTCTTTCATTCCCTCTCCTTCCTCTCCGGAGGAACATTTTCTGAATACACTTGATGTTTAAAGAGCTCTTTTCATTCATGTCACCAGGCCTCTGCAATTCAGGAAAACCGACTCCTTGTTTGTGACTTTTGGACAGCCTGGAAAAGACAAGAAGGTGACTTTTATGACTCTGAGTAGGTGGATTAAGTTGTCAATTTTTCTGGCTTTGCATGGCTTTTTAGAATATCTTCCAGTTCAGGGATGGTCTACGAGAGGAATGGCCACCTCCTGGGTTGAATTCCAGTGAGTAACAATCTAGGAAATTCCTAGGGTGGCTACTTGGTCCTCAGAGCATACATTTGTCAAGCATTATGGCTTAATAATGTTTCTGTTTTGCATTTGAGTACCAATGTTTTGAACTCTGCATTACCCTTAGTCCATCTTGTCTTTGTCAAAAACATTACATGCTGCCCACCTTCCCATCAGTCCTTTGGCAAGGGCTTGGCACCCAGGTTGGGTGCATGGGGCTAGCATTTAAGGATCCTCCTGTTCTTTATTCCTGTTGGAAGGTGACATCACCTTACTTTGTAATGACTGTCACAAGGACGCAATGGACTAAGGCTAATGAAGATTACCAATAAGTAACCAACGCATCACCACTCTTTCTGAATGTGCGTGGCTCATTCCGCAGGACTTGTTCTTTGTATAATTCCTGGATTTTCAGAAGCCCTTTGATGGCAGCAGCCCCACACTGAAAATTGTTTCAGCACCACTGTACAAGGGTCAGTTGTCATGCTCATCTGCGGCGTAAATTTGCATTGAAGTAGTCTAACTCCCCAGGCCTTGTCTTTTGCTCAATTTGCCTTTGTGAGTTTTCTCTCAATCACTGTCGACTTCCTTTGATCTTTCTTTCTTCTTTCACTTCACCTTCGCCTTCAGTGTATCTTTCGGCCCTCTTAAGAGACACACCCCCTTGTAGCCACTTCTATACTTCTGTCACCTAATTATTTTCCTATCCTTTGCCCTGTAACGTTGCTGATCCTAGCTATAGCATCACTATCCAGAATCTGTTCACCTGAGTTATGTTCCTCTTATCCCCACGCATCTAATAATCAGCTCTTGGTCTCCCTCCACCTCTCACGAGACATAGTCTGAGGCAGTGTCTCCATCTTGGAGAGACAATTCCTTGCACTTGTGTTGTTCTACTGGCGCTGCCGGCTTGAGCTTTGGTCAGCAGTGGCAAAAGAAGGACTAATGGAAAGTGAACGTATACTGGAGCAACAGAGTGTATGGATTTATAAGAGCTTGATTAAATGATAAAAAAAGAGTTTAGTTGAGAGAAAAAATGCAACCTGGCCCGTACGGGGATCAGACCTGCGACCTTGCCGTTATTAGCACCACGCTCTAACCAACTGAGCTAACCGGCCATGAGTACTACAGATATCCTTTTTCCATGTTATGCAGATAGATAGAAGAGTTGGTCTCACTATCGCAATTCCTTCATACTTTTCTCCTTCCGCCCCCTGTCTGGATTACAATAACAAGAGCTGTGGAGTGCTGCACGCCAGCCTCAGTGCCTCTTCTTTCACTCAATCTCACTGTGTGCTGTGATATCTTTGTAACATCGCTTGTTGCCGGAAAAAAAGGAAAGGATGGATAGTATTTTTATTCTTTTACAACAAAACCCAAAATGCATCGGCTTGCTTGCTCATTAAGTTTACAAGGCCAGCTGCTTTTGAGATATTATAATTATAGTGGTTATTCGGCGTTGGAGGTAAAAGAGTTTTTTTTAGGTCTGGCCGATCCTTCTGCTTCAAATTACTTGAGCTCATGTCAACAAAGTAACAACAAAACATAGCCAACGGTTCGTTGCTCAAGCCTTCCCTACTGCGCCTTCCCATGTCTCTCCTGCCGACCACAGTGCAGGAAATCTGAGTTTGCATTTGCGCAAAGAGACGTAAACACAAGAAGGCGCGCTTTTGTGCGCCGGGCACCACCCGGCCTGTGCATTCCTCACTGTCGTGAGATCAGTTTACTCAGCAGAGCATGACGCTGCAATTGGTTAGTAGGGCAGGCCTGACCAGAATAGTATATTTGGGGTCATGTATTTGATTGCATTTTTAAAACAGTAACAGAACTTAACTGCAATGTTTAAATAGGTCTAGACATATTTAAACAGTGTCAATTTAATAGAAGAATTGTGGACAATTCAGAGGGGAGGCGCCAATGTTTTTTTTTCCCATTGGGTGGATGCGGCATTAAAGAGTTTGAAGACCACTGGTCTAAGTGGACACTAATATACCTGGATGCTCCTGAATCCTCGCAACAGATGCCAGCAAACCTGGCTGGAGAGCTACTGTGTTGGACTGATCCTGTCGATTCAAGTGGTCTTTCCTAGAGAGTCGGAGGTCATGGAAATAGATGGAGTTGATGGTAATCTACAGGGCTTTGAAGTTTTCCCATCATCATCTGTCTCAAAAAAATGTGCTAGTAAAGACAGAGAATAAGGTAGCTGTCTTTTACATTAACCAACAGTGAAGCATGCATTCAAAATCCCTCAATGCAATAGCAGAACAATTGGGTTATTGGGCAGAGATCAACCTGTTGCACACGTCGGCAGTACACATCAAGGGCACCGACAATGTGATGGCAGACAGCTGGAGGTTTCCAAATTTGCTGGAGTTGACGTTATCCAGGTCGTTGTTTTGAGAGATATGCCGAGAGTTTGTGAAACCCTTTCTGGATCTCTTTTCAAACAAGGACAATGCTCATCTTTGTCGCTTCTGATCCAGGCTTCCGGAACAAGGAGCCTAGGTAGTGGACGTATTGGTGATAAAGTGGCTGAGAAGTCTCCTTTATACATTCCCCCACTTTTTATTGATCCAGATGGTTCTCTTCAAGTCTCAGCAGGGGGGAGGGAACTTTATTCTTGTGGGCCCTTATTGGCCAGAGATGTCATGGTTTCCTCTTCTGAACCCCTGGCTCTTCTACCTCCTTGGGTACTGCTCAAGTGTGTTTGTGTCAGAACGTCGTCCCTGACCTTCTTGCTCCAACTCACTCTATCGCTTTGGAGGTTGAGAAGTCTGGACTGCTAGCAAAGGGTCTTTCCTCTTCCTTAGTGGAGTTAATTCAGCACTCCAGCAGGCCTTCTACTTCGAAGTCTTACTCAAAGAACTGGAAGTCTTTTGAGACGTGATGTTCTGCTCATGATCTTTTGGCACCTACCTGTAGTTTGTCTGCTATTTTGCATTTTCTTCTGAATGGGTTTCACTTGAATCTCTTTCCACTCTGAAAGCTCATTGCTTTGCGATAAAGGTTTTTAGGGACTTTTCTGTACCTTGGTCGATGTTACAGTCTTTGGTGTCTAGACTGTTCTGATCTTTTGTCAATTGTAAGACCAGTTGAAAAATCCCTTTTCTCCAACTCAGAATCTTCCTACTCTTTTATAGGCTTTGCAATTTTATCTCTTTGAGGATCTGGATACTGTAGACATAAAGATTGTTTCCTATAAAGTTATTTTCCTATTTCCTATCACCTTGCTGAGAACAATTGGGGAGCTGGGAGCCTTAAAATGCTGTCCTCTCTTCATTTGATACTTTGGAAGATGGGGTAACTTTAAGGCCTAGCCTTACCTTTGCTGCAAAGGTTAAGTCTATTTTTGATAGATCTTAGGAAATAATTCTTCCTTCTTTCATTCCCTCTCCTTCCTCTCCGGAGGAACATTTTCTGAATACACTTGATGTTTAAAGAGCTCTTTTCATTCATGTCACCAGGCCTCTGCAGTTCAGGAAAACCGACTCCTTGTTTGTGACTTTTGGACAGCCTGGAAAAGACAACAAGGTGACTTTTATGACTCTGAGTAGGTGGATTAAGTTGTCAATTTTTCTGGCTTTGCAAGGCTTTTTAGAATATCTTCCAGTTCAGGGATGGTCTACGAGAGGAATGGCCACCTCCTGGGTTGAATTCCAGTGAGTAACAATCTAGGAAATTCCTAGGGTGGCTACTTGGTCCTCAGAGCATACATTTGTCAAGCATTATGGCTTAATAATTTTTCTGTTTTGCATTTGAGTACCAATGTTTTGAACTCTGCATTACCCTTAGTCCATCTTGTCTTTGTCACAAACATTGCATCCTGCCCACCTTCCCATCAGTCCTTTGGCAAGGGCTTGGCACCCAGGTTGGGTGCATGGGGCTAGCATTTAAGGATCCTCCTCTTCTTTCTTCCTGTTGGAAGGTGATATCACCCTACTTTGTAATGACTGTCAGAAGGACGCAATGGACTAAGGCTAATGAAGATTACCAATAAGTAACCAACGCATCACCACTCTTTCTGAATGTGCGTGGCTCATTCCGCAGGACTTGTTCTTTGTATAATTCCTGGATTTTCAGGAGCCCTTTGATGGCAGCACCCCCACACTGAAAATGGTTTCAGCACTACTGAACAAGGGTCAGTTGTCATGCTCATCTGCGGCGTAAATTTGCATTGAAGTAGTCTAACTCCCCAGGCCTTGTCTTTTGCTCAATTTGCCTTTGTGAGTTTTCTCTCAATCACTGTCGACTTCCTTTGATCTTTCTTTCTTCTTTCACTTCACCTTCGCCTTCAGTGTATCTTTCGGCCCTCTTAAGAGACACACCCCCTTGTAGCCACCTCTATACTTCTGTCACTTAATTATTTTCCTATCCTTTGCCCTGTAACGTTACTGATCCTAGCTATAGCATCACTATCCAGAATCTGTTCACCTGAGTTATGTTCCTCTTATCCCCACGCATCTAATAATCAGCTCTTGGTCTCCCTCCACCTCTCACGAGACATAGTCTGAGGCAGTGTCTCCATCTTGGAGAGACAATCCCTTGCACTTGTGTTGTTCTACTGGTGCTGCCGGCTTGAGCTTTGGTCAGCAGTGGCAAAAGAAGGACTAATGGAAAGTGAACGTATACTGGAGCAACAGAGTGTATGGATTTATAAGAGCTTGATTAAATGATAAAAAAAGAGTTTAGTTGAGAGAAAAAATGCAACCTGGCCCGTACGGGGATCGAACTCACGACCTTGGCGTTATTAGCACCATGCTCTAACCAACTGAGCTAACCGGCGATGAGTACTACAGATATCCTTTTTCCATGTAATGCAGATAGAGAGAAGAGTTGGTCTCACTATCGCAATTCCCTCATACTTTTCTCCTTCCGCCCCCTGTCTGGATTACAATAACAAGAGCTGTGGAGTGCTGCACGCCAGCCTCAGTGCCTCTTCTTTCACTCAATCTAACTGTGTGCTGTGATATCTTTGTAACATCGCTTGTTGCCGGAAAAAAAGGAAAGGATGGATAGTATTTTTATTCTTTTACAACAAAACCCAAATTGCATCGGCTTGCTTGGTCATTAAGTTTACAAGGCCAGCTGCTTTTGAGATATTATAATTGTAGTGGTTATTCGGCGTTGGAGGTAAGAGAGTTTTTTTTAGGTCTGGCCGTTCCTTCTGCTTCAAATTACTTGAGCTCATGTCAACAAAGTAACAACAAAACATAGCCAACGGTTCGTTCCTCAAGCCTTCCCTACTGCGCCTTCCCATGTCTCTCCTGCCGACCACAGTGCAGGAAATCTGAGTTTGCATTTGCGCGAAGAGACGTACAACACAAGAAGGCACGCTTTTGTGCGCCGGGCATCACCCGGCCTGTGCATTCCTCACTGTCGTGAGATCAGTTTACTCAGCAGAGCATGACGCTGCAATTGGTTAGTAGGGCAGGCCTGACCAGAATAGTATATTTGGGGTGATGTATTTGATTGCATTTTTCAAACAGTAACAGAACTTAACTGCAATGTTTAAATAGGTCTAGACATATTTAAACAGTGTCAATTTAATAGAAGAATTGTGGACAATTCAGAGGGGAGGCACCGATGTTTTTTTTTCCCATTGGGTGGATGCGGCATTAAAGAGTTTGAAGACCACTGGTCTAAGTGGACACTAATATACCTGGATGCTCCTGAATCCTCGCAACAGATGCCAGCAAACCTGGCTGGAGAGCTACTGTGTTGGACTGATCCTGTTGATTCAAGTGGTCTTTCCTAGAGAGTCGGAGGTCATGGAAATAGATGGAGTTGATGGTAATCTACAAGACTTTGAAGTTTACCCATCATCATCTGTCTCAAAAAAATGTGCTAGTAAAGACAGAGAATAAGGTAGCTGTCTTTTACATTAACCAACAGTGAAGCATGCATTCAAAATCCCTCAATGCAATAGCAGAACAATTGGGTTATTGGGCAGAGATCAACCTGTTGCACACGTCGGCAGTACACATCAAGGGCACCGACAATGTGATGGCAGACAGCTGGAGGTTTCCAAATTTGCTGGAGTTGACGTTATCCAGGTCGTTGTTTTGAGAGATATGCCGAGAGTTTGTGAAACCCTTTCTGGATTTCTTTTCAAACAAGGACAATGCTCATCTTTGTCGATTCTGATCCAGGCTTCTGGAACAAGGAGCCTAGGTAGTGGACGTATTGGTGATAAAGTGGCTGAGAAGTCTCCTTTATACATTCCCCCACTTTTTATTGATCCAGATGGTTCTCTTCAAGTCTCAGCAGGGGGGAGGGAACTTTATTCTTGTGGGCCCTTATTGGCCAGAGATGTCATGGTTTCCTCTTCTGAACCCCTGGCTCTTCTACCTCCTTGGGTACTGCTCAAGTGTATCTCTGTCAGAACGTCGTCCCTGACCTACTTGCTCCAACTCACTCTATCGCTTTGGAGGTTGAGAAGTCTGGACTGCTAGCAAAGGGTCTTTCCTCTTCCTTAGTGGAGTTAATTCAGCACTCCAGCAGGCCTTCTACTTCGAAGTCTTACTCAAAGAACTGGAAGTCTTTTGAGACGTGATGTTCTGCTCATAATCTTTTGGCACCTACCTGTAGTTTGTCTGCTATTTTGCATTTTCTTCTGAATGGGTTTCACTTGAATCTCTTTCCACTCTGAAAGCTCATTGCTTTGCGATAAAGGTTTTTAGGGACTTTTCTGTACCTTCGTCGATGTTACAGTCTTTGGTGTCTAGACTGTTCTGATCTTTTGTCAATTGTAAGACAAGTTGAAAAATCCCTTTTCTCCAACTCAGAATCTTCCTACTCTTTTATAGGCTTTGCAATTTTATCTCTTTGAGGATCTGGATACTGTAGACATAAAGATTGTTTCCTATAAAGTTATTTTCCTATTTCCTATCATCTTGCTGAGAACAATTGGGGAGCTGGGAGCCTTAAAATGCTGTCCTCTCTTCACTTGATACTTTGGAAGATGGGGTAACTTTAAGGCCTAGCCTTACCTTTGCTGCAAAGGTTAAGTCTATTTTTGATAGATCTTAGGAAATAATTCTTCCTTCTTTCATTCCCTCTCCTTCCTCTCCGGAGGAACATTTTCTGAATACACTTGATGTTTAAAGAGCTCTTTTCATTCATGTCACCAGGCCTCTGCAATTCAGGAAAACCGACTCCTTGTTTGTGACTTTTGGACAGCCTGGAAAAGACAAGAAGGTGACTTTTATGACTCTGAGTAGGTGGATTAAGTTGTCAATTTTTCTGGCTTTGCAAGGCTTTTTAGAATATCTTCCAGTTCAGGGATGGTCTACGAGAGGAATGGCCACCTCCTGGGTTGAATTCCAGTGAGTAACAATCTAGGAAATTCCTAGGGTGGCTACTTGGTCCTCAGAGCATACATTTGTCAAGCATTATGGCTTAATAATGTTTCTGTTTTGCATTTGAGTACCAATGTTTTGAACTCTGCATTACCCTTAGTCCATCTTGTCTTTGTCAAAAACATTACATGCTGCCCACCTTCCCATCAGTCCTTTGGCAAGGGCTTGGCACCCAGGTTGGGTGCATGGGGCTAGCATTTAAGGATCCTCCTGTTCTTTATTCCTATTGGAAGGTGACATCACCTTACTTTGTAATGACTGTCACAAGGACGCAATGGACTAAGGCTAATGAAGATTACCAATAAGTAACCAACGCATCACCACTCTTTCTGAATGTGCGTGGCTCATTCCGCAGGACTTGTTCTTTGTATAATTCCTGGATTTTCAGAAGCCCTTTGATGGCAGCACCCCCACACTGAAAATTGTTTCAGCCCCACTGTACAAGGGTCAGTTGTCATGCTCATCTGCGGCGTAAATTTGCATTGAAGTAGTCTAACTCCCCAGGCCTTGTCTTTTGCTCAATTTGCCTTTGTGAGTTTTCTCTCAATCACTGTCGACTTCCTTTGATCTTTCTTTCTTCTTTCACTTCACCTTCGCCTTCAGTGTATCTTTCGGCCCTCTTAAGAGACACACCCCCTTGTAGCCACTTCTATACTTCTGTCACCTAATTATTTTCCTATCCTTTGCCCTGTAACGTTGCTGATCCTAGCTATAGCATCACTATCCAGAATCTGTTCACCTGAGTTATGTTCCTCTTATCCCCACGCATCTAATAATCAGCTCTTGGTCTCCCTCCACCTCTCACGAGACATAGTCTGAGGCAGTGTCTCCATCTTGGAGAGACAATTCCTTGCACTTGTGTTGTTCTACTGGCGCTGCCGGCTTGAGCTTTGGTCAGCAGTGGCAAAAGAAGGACTAATGGAAAGTGAACGTATACTGGAGCAACAGAGTGTATGGATTTATAAGAGCTTGATTAAATGATAAAAAAAGAGTTTAGTTGAGAGAAAAAATGCAACCTGGCCCGTACGGGGATCAGACCTGCGACCTTGCCGTTATTAGCACCACGCTCTAACCAACTGAGCTAACCGGCCATGAGTACTACAGATATCCTTTTTCCATGTTATGCAGATAGATAGAAGAGTTGGTCTCACTATCGCAATTCCTTCATACTTTTCTCCTTCCGCCCCCTGTCTGGATTACAATAACAAGAGCTGTGGAGTGCTGCACGCCAGCCTCAGTGCCTCTTCTTTCACTCAATCTCACTGTGTGCTGTGATATCTTTGTAACATCGCTTGTTGCCGTAAAAAAAGGAAAGGATGGATAGTATTTTTATTCTTTTTCAACAAAACCCAAAATACATCGGCTTGCTTGCTCATTAAGTTTACAAGGCCAGCTGCTTTTGAGATATTATAATTATAGTGGTTATTCGGCGTTGGAGGTAAAAGAGTTTTTTTTAGGTCTGGCCGTTCCTTCTGCTTCAAATTACTTGAGTTCATGTCAACAAAGTAACAACAAAACATAGCCAACGGTTCGTTGCTCAAGCCTTCCATACTGCGCCTTCCCATGTCTCTCCTGCCGACCACAGTGCAGGAAATCTGAGTTTGCATTTGCGCGAAGAGTCGTAAACACAAGAAGGCGCGCTTTTGTGCGCCGGGCACCACCCGGCCTGTGCATTCCTCACTGTCGTGAGATCAGTTTACTCAGCAGAGCATGACGCTGCAATTGGTTAGCAGGGCAGGCCTGACCAGAATAGTATATTTGGGGTCATGTATTTGATTGCATTTTTAAAACAGTAACAGAACTTAACTGCAATGTTTAAATAGGTCTAGACATATTTAAACAGTGTCAATTTAATAGAAGAATTGTGGACAATTCAGAGGGGAGGCACCAATGTTTTTTTTTCCCATTGGGTGGATGCGGCATTAAAGAGTTTGAAGACCACTGGTCTAAGTGGACACTAATATACCTGGATGCTCCTGAATCCTCGCAACAGATGCCAGCAAACCTGGCTGGAGAGCTACTGTGTTGGACTGATCCTGTCGATTCAAGTGGTCTTTCCTAGAGAGTCGGAGGTCATGGAAATAGATGGAGTTGATGGTAATCTACAGGGCTTTGAAGTTTTCCCATCATCATCTGTCTCAAAAAAATGTGCTAGTAAAGACAGAGAATAAGGTAGCTGTCTTTTACATTAACCAACAGTGAAGCATGCATTCAAAATCCCTCAATGCAATAGCAGAACAATTGGGTTATTGGGCAGAGATCAACCTGTTGCACACGTCGGCAGTACACATCAAGGGCACCGACAATGTGATGGCAGACAGCTAGAGGTTTCCAAATTTGCTGGAGTTGACGTTATCCAGGTCGTTGTTTTGAGAGATATGCCGAGAGTTTGTGAAACCCTTTCTGGATCTCTTTTCAAACAAGGACAATGCTATTCTTTGTCGATTCTGATCCAGGCTTCCGGAACAAGGAGCCTAGGTAGTGGACGTATTGGTGATAAAGTGGCTGAGAAGTCTCCTTTATACATTCCCCCACTTTTTATTGATCCAGATGGTTCTCTTCAAGTCTCAGCAGGGGGAGGGAACTTTATTCTTGTGGGCCCTTATTGGCCAGAGATGTCATGGTTTCCTCTTCTGAACCCCTGGCTCTTCTACCTCCTTGGGTACTGCTCAAGTGTGTTTCTGTCAGAACGTCGTCCCTGACCTTCTTGCTCCAACTCACTCTATCGCTTTGGAGGTTGAGAAGTCTGGACTGCTAGCAAAGGGTCTTTCCTCTTCCTTAGTGGAGTTAATTCAGCACTCCAGCAGGCCTTCTACTTCGAAGTCTTACTCAAAGAACTGGAAGTCTTTTGAGACGTGATGTTCTGCTCATGATCTTTTGGCACCTACCTGTAGTTTGTCTGCTATTTTGCATTTTCTTCTGAATGGGTTTCACTTGAATCTCTTTCCACTCTGAAAGCTCATTGCTTTGCGATAAAGGTTTTTAGGGACTTTTCTGTACCTTCGTCGATGTTACAGTCTTTGGTGTCTAGACTGTTCTGATCTTTTGTCAATTGTAAGACCAGTTGAAAAATCCATTTTCTCTAACTCAGAATCTTCCTACTCTTTTATAGGCTTTGCAATTTTATCTCTTTGAGGATCTGGATACTGTAGACATAAAGATTGTTTCCTATAAAGTTATTTTCCTATTTCCTATCACCTTGCTGAGAACAATTGGGGAGCTGTGAGCCTTAAAATGCTGTCCTCTCTTCATTTGATACTTTGGAAGATGGGGTAACTTTAAGGCCTAGCCTTACCTTTGCTGCAAAGGTTAAGTCTATTTTTGATAGATCTTAGGAAATAATTCTTCCTTCTTTCATTCCCTCTCCTTCCTCTCCAGAGGAACATTTTCTGAATACACTTGATGTTTAAAGAGCTCTTTTCATTCATGTCACCAGGCCTCTGCAGTTCAGGAAAACCGACTCCTTGTTTGTGACTTTTGGACAGCCTGGAAAAGACAAGAAGGTGACTTTTATGACTCTGAGTAGGTGGATTAAGTTGTCAGTTTTTCTGGCTCTGCAAGGCTTTTTAGAATATCTTCCAGTTCAGGGATGGTCTACGAGAGGAATGGCCACCTCCTGGGTTGAATTCCAGTGAGTAACAATCTAGGAAATTCCTAGGGTGGCTACTTGGTCCTCAGAGCATACATTTGTCAAGCATTATGGCTTAATAATTTTTCTGTTTGGCATTTGAGTACCAATGTTTTGAACTCTGCATTACCCTTAGTCCATCTTGTCTTTGTCACAAACATTACATCCTGCCCACCTTCCCATCAGTCCTTTGGCAAGGGCTTGGCACCCAGGTTGGGTGCATGGGGCTAGCATTTAAGGATCCTCCTGTTCTTTCTTCCTGTTGGAAGGTGACATCACCATACTTTGTATTGACTGTCACAAGGACGCAATGGACTAAGGCTAATGAAGATTACCAATAAGTAACCAACGCATCACCACTCTTTCTGAATGTGCGTGGCTCATTCCGCAGGACTTGTTCTTTGTATAATTCCTGGATTTTCAGGACCCCTTTGATGGCAGCACCCCCACACTGAAAATTGTTTCAGCACCACTGTACAAGGGTCAGTTGTCATGCTCATCTGCCGCGTAAATTTGCATTGAAGTAGTCTAACTCCCCAGGCCTTGTCTTTTGCTCAATTTGCCTTTGTGAGTTTTCTCTCCATCACTGTCGACTTCCTTTGATCTTTCTTTCTTCTTTCACTTCACCTTCGCCTTCAGTGTATCTTTCGGCCCTCTTAAGAGACACACCCCCTTGTAGCCACTTCTATACTTCTGTCACCTAATTATTTTCCTATCCTTTGCCCTGTAACGTTGCTAATCCTAGCTATAGCATCACTATCCAGAATCTGTTCACCTGAGTTATGTTCCTCTTATCCCCACGCATCTAATAATCAGCTCTTGGTCTCCCTCCACCTCTCACGAGACATAGTCTGAGGCAGTGTCTCCATCTTGGAGAGACAATCCCTTGCACTTGTGTTGTTCTACTGGCGCTGCCGGCTTGAGCTTTGGTCAGCAGTGGCAAAAGAAGGACTAATGGAAAGTGAACGTATACTGGAGCAACAGAGTGTATGGATTTATAAGAGCTTGATTAAATGAGAAAAAAAGAGTTTAGTTGAGAGAAAAGATGCAACCTGGCCCGTACGGGGATCGAAACCCACGACCTTGGTGTTATTAGCACCACGCTCTAACCAACTGAGCTAACCAGCCATGAGTACTAAAGATATCCTTTTTCCATGTTATGAAGATAGATAGAAGAGTTGGTCTCACTATCGCAATTCCTTCATACTTTTCTCCTTCCGCCCCCTGTCTGGATTACAATAACAAGAGCTGTGGAGTGCTGCACGCCAGCCTCAGTGCCTCTTCTTTCACTCAATCTCACTGTGTGCTGTGATATCTTTGTAACATGGCTTGTTGCCGGAAAAAAAGGAAAGGATGGATAGTATTTTTATTCTTTTACAACAAAACCCAAAATGCATCGGCTTGCTTGGTCATTAAGTTTACAAGGCCAGCTGCTTTTGAGATATTATAATTATAGTGGTTATTCGGCGTTGGAGGTAAGAGAGTTTTTTTTAGGTCTGGCCGTTCCTTCTGCTTCAAATTACTTGAGCTCATGTCAACAAAGTAACAACAAAACATAGCCAAAGGTTCCTTGCTCAAGCCTTCCCTACTGCGCCTTCCCATGTCTCTTCTGCCGACCACAGTGCAGGAAATCTGAGTTTGCATTTGCGCGAAGAGACGTACAACACAAGAAGGCGCGCTTTTGTGCGCCGGGCACCACCCGGCCTGTGCATTCCTCACTGTCGTGAGATCAGTTTACTCAGCAGAGCATGACGCTGCAATTGGTTAGTAGGGCAGGCCTGACCAGAATAGTATATTTGGGGTCATGTATTTGATTGCATTTTTAAAACAGTAACAGAACTTAACTGCAATGTTTAAATAGGTCTAGACATATTTAAACAGTGTCAATTTAATAGAAGAATTGTGGACAATTCAGAGGGGAGGCACCAATGTTTTTTTTTCCCATTGGGTGGATGCGGCATTAAAGAGTTTGAAGACCACTGGTCTAAGTGGACACTAATATACCTGGATGCTCCTGAATCCTCGCAACAGATGCCAGCAAACCTGGCTGGAGAGCTACTGTGTTGGACTGATCCTGTTGATTCAAATGGTCTTTCCTAGAGAGTCGGAGGTCATGGAAATAGATGGAGTTGATGGTAATCTACAGGGCTTTGAAGTTTTCCCATCATCATCTGTCTCAAAAAAATGTGCTAGTAAAGACAGAGAATAAGGTAGCTGTCTTTTACATTAACCAACAGTGAAGCATGCATTCAAAATCCCTCAATGCAATAGCAGAACAATTGGGTTATTGGGCAGAGATCAACCTGTTGCACACGTCGGCAGTACACATCAAGGGCACCGACAATGTGATGGCAGACAGCTGGAGGTTTCCAAATTTGCTGGAGTTGACGTTATCCAGGTCGTTGTTTTGAGAGATATGCCGAGAGTTTGTGAAACCCTTTCTGGATCTCTTTTCAAACAAGGACAATGCTCATCTTTGTCGATACTGATCCAGGCTTCCGGAACAAGGAGCCTAGGTAGTGGGCGTATTGGTGATAAAGTGGCTGAGAAGTCTCCTTTATACATTCCCCCACTTTTTATTGATCCAGATGGTTCTCTTCAAGTCTCAGCAGGGGGGAGGGAACTTTATTCTTCTGGGCCCTTATTGGCCAGAGATGTCATGGTTTCCTCTTCTGAACCCCTGGCTCTTCTACCTCCTTGGGTACTGCTCAAGTGTGTCTCTCTCAGAACGTCGTCCCTGACCTTCTTGCTCCAACTCACTCTATCGCTTTGGAGGTTGAGAAGTCTGGACTGCTAGCAAAGGGTCTTTCCTCTTCCTTAGTGGAGTTAATTCAGCACTCCAGCAGGCCTTCTACTTCGAAGTCTTACTCAAAGAACTGGAAGTCTTTTGAGACGTGATGTTCTGCTCATGATCTTTTGGCACCTACCTGTAGTTTGTCTGCTCTTTTGCATTTTCTTCTGAATGGGTTTCACTTGAATCTCTTTCCACTCTGAAAGCTCATTGCTTTGCGATAAAGGTTTTTAGGGACTTTTCTGTACCTTCGAAGATGTTACAATCTTTGGTGTCTAGACTGTTCTGATCTTTTGTCAATTGTAAGACCAGTTGAAAAATCCCTTTTCTCCAACTCAGAATCTTCCTACTCTTTTATAGGCTTTGCAATTTTATCTCTTTGAGGATCTGGATACTGTAGACATAAAGATTGTTTCCTATAAAGTTATTTTCCTATTTCCTATCACCTTGCTGAGAACAATTGGGGAGCTGGGAGCCTTAAAATGCTGTCCTCTCTTCATTTGATACTTTGGAAGATGGGGTAACTTTAAGGCCTAGCCTTACCTTTGCTGCAAAGGTTAAGTCTATTTTTGATAGATCTTAGGAAATAATTTTTCCTTCTTTCATTCCCTTTCCTTCCTCTCCGGAGGAACATTTTCTGAATACACTTGATGTTTATAGAGCTCTTTTCATTTATGTCACCAGGCCTCTGCAGTTCAGGAAAACCGACTCCTTGTTTGTGACTTTTGGACAGCCTGGAAAAGACAAGAAGGTGACTTTTATGACTCTGAGTAGGTGGATTAAGTTGTCAATTTTTCTGGCTTTGCAAGGCTTTTTAGAATATCTTCCAGTTCAGGGATGGTCTACGAGAGGAATGGCCACCTCCTGGGTTGAATTCCAGTGAGTAACAATCTAGGAAATTCCTAGGGTGGCTACTTGGTCCTCAGAGCATACATTTGTCAAGCATTATGGCTTAATAATTTTTCTGTTTTGCATTTGAGTACCAATGTTTTGAACTCTGCATTACCCTTAGTCCATCTTGTCTTTGTCACAAACATTACATCCTGCCCACCTTCCCATCAGTCCTTTGGCAAGGGCTTGGCACCCAGGTTGGGTGCATGGGGCTAGCATTTAAGGATCCTCCTGGTCTTTCTTCCTGTTGGAAGGTGACATCGCCTTACTTTGTAATGACTGTCACAAGGACGCAATGGACTAAGGCTAATGAAGATTACCAATAAGTAACCAACGCATCACCACTCTTTCTGAATGTGTGTGGCTCATTCCGCAGGACTTGTTCTTTGTATGATTCCTGGATTTTCAGAAACCCTTTGATGGCAGCACCCCCACACTGAAAATTGTTTCAGCACCACTGTACAAGGGTCAGTTGTCATGCTCATCTGCGGCGTAAATTTGCATTGAAGTAGTCTAACTCCCCAGGCCTTGTCTTTTGCTCAATTTGCCTTTGTGAGTTTTCTCTCAATCACTGTCGACTTCCTTTGATCTTTCTTTCTTCTTTCACTTCACCTTCGCCTTCAGTGTATCTTTCGGCCCTCTTAAGAGACACACCCCCTTGTAGCCACTTCTATACTTCTGTCACCTAATTATTTTCCTATCCTTTGCCCTGTAACGTTGCTGATCCTAGCTATAGCATCACTATCCAGAATCTGTTCACCTGAGTTATGTTCCTCTTATCCCCACGCATCTAATAATCAGCTCTAGGTCTCCCTCCACCTCTCACGAGACATAGTCTGAGGCAGTGTCTCCATCTTGGAGAGACAATCCCTTGCACTTGTGTTGTTCTACTGGTGCTGCCGGCTTGAGCTTTGGTCAGCAGTGGCAAAAGAAGGACTAATGGAAAGTGAACGTATACTGGAGCAACAGAGTGTATGGATTTATAAGAGCTTGATTAAATGGTAAAAAAAGAGTTTAGTTGAGAGAAAAATGCAACCTGGCCCGTACGGGGATCGAACCCGCGACCTTGGTGTTATTAGCACCATGCTCTAACCAACTGAGCTAACCGGCCATGAGTACTAATGATATCCTTTTTCCTTGTAATGCATATAGATAGAAGAGTTGGTCTCACTATCGCAATTCCTTCATACTTTTCTCCTTCCGCCCCCTGTCTGGATTACAATAACAAGTGCTGTGGAGTGCTGCATGCCAGCCTCAGTGCCTCTTCTTTCACTCAATCTCACTGTGTGCTGTGATATCTTTGTAACATCGCTTGTTGCCGGAAAAAAAGGAAAGGATGGATAGTATTTTTATTCTTTTACAACAAAACTCAAAATGCATCGGCTTGCTTGCTCATTAAGTTTACAAGGCCAGCTGCTTTTGAGATATTATAATTATAGTGGTTATTCGGCGTTGGAGGTAAGAGAGTTTTTTTTAGGTCTGGCCGTTCCTTCTGCTTCAAATTACTTGAGCTCATGTCAACAAAGTAACAACAAAACATAGCCAACGGTTCGTTGCTCAAGCCTTCCCTACTGCGCCTTCCCATGTCTCTCCTGCCGACCACAGTGCAGGAAATCTGAGTTTGCATTTGCGCGAAGAGACGTACAACACAAGAAGGCGCGCTTTTGTGCGCCGGGCACCACCCGGCCTGTGCATTCCTCACTGTCGTGAGATCAGTTTACTCAGCAGAGCATGACGCTGCAATTGGTTAGTAGGGCAGGCCTGACCAGAATAGTATATTTGGGGTCATGTATTTGATTGCATTTTTAAAACAGTAACAGAACTTAACTGCAATGTTTAAATAGGTCTAGACATATTTAAACAGTGTCAATTTAATAGAAGAATTGTGGACAATTCAGAGGGGAGGCACCAATGTTTTTTTTTCCCATTGGGTGGATGCGGCATTAAAGAGTTTGAAGACCACTGGTCTAAGTGGACACTAATATACCTGGATGCTCCTGAATCCTCGCAACAGATGCCAGCAAACCTGGCTGGAGAGCTACTGTGTTGGACTGATCCTGTCGATTCAAGTGGTCTTTCCTAGAGAGTCGGAGGTCATGGAAATAGATGGAGTTGATGGTAATCTACAGGGCTTTGAAGTTTTCCCATCATCATCTGTCTCAAAAAAATGTGCTAGTAAAGACAGAGAATAAGGTAGCTGTCTTTTACATTAACCAACAGTGAAGCATGCATTCAAAATCCCTCAATGCAATGCAGAACAATTGGGTTATTGGGCAGAGATCAACCTGTTGCACACGTCGGCAGTACACATCAAGGGCACCAACAATGTGATGGCAGACAGCTGGAGGTTTCCAAATTTGCTGGAGTTGACGTTATCCAGGTCATTGTTTTGAGAGATATGCCGAGAGTTTGTGAAACCCTTTCTGGATCTCTTTTCAAACAAGGACCATGCTCATCTTTGTCGATTCTGATCCAGGCTTCCGGAATAAGGAGCCTAGGTAGTGGACGTATTGGTGATAAAGTGGCTGAGAAGTCTCCTTTATACATTCCCCCACTTTTTATTGATCCAGATGGTTCTCTTCAAGTCTCAGCAGGGGGGAGGGAACTTTATTCTTGTGGGCCCATATTGGCCAGAGATGTCATGGTTTCCTCTTCTGAACCCCTGGCTCTTCTACCTCCTTGGGTACTGCTCAAGTGTGTCTCTCTCAGAACGTCGTCCCTGACCTTCTTGCTCCAACTCACTCTATCGCTTTGGAGGTTGAGAAGTCTGGACTGCTAGCAAAGGGTCTTTCCTCTTCCTTAGTGGAGTTAATTCAGCACTCCAGCAGGCCTTCTACTTCGAAGTCTTACTCAAAGAACTGGAAGTCTTTTGAGACGTGATGTTCTGCTCATGATCTTTTGGCACCTACCTGTAGTTTGTCTGCTATTTTGCATTTTCTTCTGAATGGGTTTCACATGAATCTCTTTCCACTCTGAAAGCTCATTGCTTTGAGATACAGGTTTTTAGGGACCTTTCTGTACCTTCGAAGATGTTACAATCTTTGGTGTCTAGACTGTTCTGATCTTTTGTCAATTGTAAGACCAGTTGAAAAATCCCTTTTCTCCAACTCAGAATCTTCCTACTCTTTTATAGGCTTTGCAATTTTATCTCTTTGAGAATCTGGATACTGTAGACATAAAGATTGTTTCCTATAAAGTTATTTTCCTATTTCCTATCACCTTGCTGAGAACAATTGGGGAGCTGGGAGCCTTAAAATGCTGTCCTCTCTTCATTTGATACTTTGGAAGATGGGGTAACTTTAAGGCCTAGCCTTACCTTTGCTGTAAAGGTTAAGTCTATTTTTGATAGATCTTAGGAAATAAATTTCCCTTCTTTCATTCCCTCTCCTTCCTCTCCGGAGGAACATTTTCTGAATACACTTGATGTTTAAAGAGCTCTTTTCATTTATGTCACCAGGCCTCTGCAGTTCAGGAAAACCGACTCCTTGTTTGTGACTTTTGGACAGCCTGGAAAAGACAAGAAGGTGACTTTTATGACTCTGAGTAGGTGGATTAAGTTGTCAATTTTTCTGGCTTTGCAAGGCTTTTTAGAATATCTTCCAGTTCAGGGATGGTCTACGAGAGGAATGGCCACCTCCTGGGTTGAATTCCAGTGAGTAACAATCTAGGAAATTCCTAGGGTGGCTACTTGGTCCTCAGAGCATACATTTGTCAAGCATTATGGCTTAATAATTTTTCTGTTTTGCATTTGAGTACCAATGTTTTGAACTCTGCATTACCCTTAGTCCATCTTGTCTTTGTCACAAACATTACATCCTGCCCACCTTCCCATCAGTCCTTTGGCAAGGGCTTGGCACCCAGGTTGGGTGCATGGGGCTAGCATTTAAGGATCCTCCTGTTCTTTATTCCTGTTGGAAGGTGACATCACCTTACTTTGTAATGACTGTCACAAGGACGCAATGGACTAAGGCTAATGAAGATTACCAATAAGTAACCAACGCATCACCACTCTTTCTGAATGTGCGTGGCTCATTCCGCAGGACTTGTTCTTTGCATAATTCCTGGATTTTCAGAAGCCCTTTGATGGCAGCACCCCCACACTGAAAATTGTTTCAGCACCACTGTACAAGGGTCAGTTGTCATGCTCATCTGCGGCGTAAATTTGCATTGAAGTAGTCTAACTCCCCAGGCCTTGTCTTTTGCTCAATTTGCCTTTGTGAGTTTTCTCTCAATCACTGTCGACTTCCTTTGATCTTTCTTTCTTCTTTCACTTCACCTTCTCCTTCAGTGTATCATTCGGCCCTCTTAAGAGACACACCCCCTTGTAGCCACTTCTATACTTCTGTCACCTAATTATTTTCCTATCCTTTGCCCTGTAACGTTGCTGATCCTAGCTATAGCATCACTATCCAGAATCTGTTCACCTGAGTTATGTTCCTCTTATCCCCACGCATCTAATAATCAGCTCTTGGTCTCCCTCCACCTCTCACGAGACATAGTCTGAGGCAGTGTCTCCATCTTGGAGAGACAATTCCTTGCACTTGTGTTGTTCTACTGGCGCTGCCGGCTTGAGCTTTGGTCAGCAGTGGCAAAAGAAGGACTAATGGAAAGTGAACGTATACTGGAGCAACAGAGTGTATGGATTTATAAGAGCTTGATTAAATGATAAAAAAAGAGTTTAGTTGAGAGAAAAAATGCAACCTGGCCCGTACGGGGATCAAACCCGCAACCTTGCCGTTATTAGCACCACGCTCTAACCAACTGAGCTATCCGGCCATGAGTACTACAGATATCCTTTTTCCATGTTCTGCAGATAGATAGAAGAGTTGGTCTCACTATCGCAATTCCTTCATACTTTTCTCCTTCCGCCCCCTGTCTGGATTACAATAACAAGAGCTGTGGAGTGCTGCACGCCAGCCTCAGTGCCTCTTCTTTCACTTAATCTCACTGTGTGCTGTGATATCTTTGTAACATCGCTTGTTGCCGGAAAAAAAGGAAAGGATGGATAGTATTTTTATTCTTTTACAACAAAACCCAAAATACATCGGCTTGCTTGCTCATTAAGTTTACAAGGCCAGCTGCTTTTGAGATATTATAATTATAGTGGTTATTCGGCGTTGGAGGTAAAAGAGTTTTTTTTAGGTCTGGCCGTTCCTTCTGCTTCAAATTACTTGAGCTCATGTCAACAAAGTAACAACAAAACATAGCCAACGGTTCGTTGCTCAAGCCTTCCCTACTGCGCCTTCCCATGTCTCTCCTGCCGACCACAGTGCAGGAAATCTGAGTTTGCATTTGCGCGAAGAGACGTAAACACAAGAAGGCGCGCTTTTGTGCGCCGGGCACCACCCGGCCTGTGCATTCCTCACTGTCGTGAGATCAGTTTACTCAGCAGAGCATGACGCTGCAATTGGTTAGTAGGGCAGGCCTGACCAGAATAGTATATTTGGGGTCATGTATTTGATTGCATTTTTAAAACAGTAACAGAACTTAACTGCAATGTTTAAATAGGTCTAGACATATTTAAACAGTGTCAATTTAATAGAAGAATTGTGGACAATTCAGAGGGGAGGCACCAATGTTTATTTTTCCCATTGGGTGGATGCGGCATTAAAGAGTTTGAAGACCACTGGTCTAAGTGGACACTAATATACCTGGATGCTCCTGAATCCTCGCAACAGATGCCAGCAAACCTGGCTGGAGAGCTACTGTGTTGGACTGATCCTGTCGATTCAAGTGGTCTTTCCTAGAGAGTCGGAGGTCATGGAAATAGATGGAGTTGATGGTAATCTACAGGGCTTTGAAGTTTTCCCATCATCATCTGTCTCAAAAAAATGTGCTAGTAAAGACAGAGAATAAGGTAGCTGTCTTTTACATTAACCAACAGTGAAGCATGCATTCAAAATCCCTCAATGCAATAGCAGAACAATTGGGTTATTGGGCAGAGATCAACCTGTTGCACACGTCGGCAGTACACATCAAGGGCACCGACAATGTGATGGCAGACAGCTGGAGGTTTCCAAATTTGCTGGAGTTGACGTTATCCAGGTTGTTGTTTTGAGAGATATGCCGAGAGTTTGTGAAACCCTTTCTGGATCTCTTTTCAAACAAGGACAATGCTCATCTTTGTCGATTCTGATCCAGGCTTCCGGAACAAGGAGCCTAGGTAGTGGACGTATTGGTGATAAAGTGGCTGAGAAGTCTCCTTTATACATTCCCCCACTTTTTATTGATCCAGATGGTTCTCTTCAAGTCTCAGCAGGGGGGAGGGAACTTTATTCTTGTGGGCCCTTATTGGCCAGAGATGTCATGGTTTCCTCTTCTGAACCCCTGGCTCTTCTACCTCCTTGGGTACTGCTCAAGTGTGTTTCTGTCAGAACGTCGTTCCTGACCTTCTTGCTCCAACTCACTCTATCGCTTTGGAGGTTGAGAAGTCTGGACTGCTAGCAAAGGGTCTTTCCTCTTCCTTAGTGGAGTTAATTCAGCACTCCAGCAGGCCTTCTACTTCGAAGTCTTACTCAAAGAACTGGAAGTCTTTTGAGACGTGATGTTCTGCTCATGATCTTTTGGCACCTACCTGTAGTTTGTCTGCTATTTTGCATTTTCTTCTGAATGGGTTTCACTTGAATCTCTTTCCACTCTGAAAGCTCATTGCTTTGCGATAAAGGTTTTTAAGGACTTTTCTGTACCTTCGTCGATGTTACAGTCTTTGGTGTCTAGACTGTTCTGATCTTTTGTCAATTGTGAGACCAGTTGAAAAATCCCTTTTCTCCAACTCAGAATCTTCCTACTCTTTTACAGGCTTTGCAATTTTATCTCTTTGAGGATCTGGATACTGTAGACATAAAGATTGTTTCCTATAAAGTTATTTTCCTATTTCCTATCACCTTGCTGAGAACAATTGGGGAGCTGGGAGCCTTAAAATGCTGTCCTCTCTTCATTTGATACTTTGGAAGATGGGGTAACTTTAAGGCCTAGCCTTACCTTTGCTGCAAAGGTTAAGTCTATTTTTGATAGATCTTAGGAAATAATTCTTCCTTCTTTCATTCCCTCTCCTTCCTCTCCGGAGGAACATTTTCTGAATACACTTGATGTTTAAAGAGCTCTTTTCATTCATGTCACAAGGCCTCTGCAGTTCAGGAAAACCGACTCCTTGTTTGTGACTTTTGGACAGCCTGGAAAAGACAAGAAGGTGACTTTTATGACTCTGAGTAGGTGGATTAAGTTGTCAATTTTTCTGGCTTTGCAAGGCTTTTTAGAATATCTTCCAGTTCAGGGATGGTCTATTGAGAGGAATGGCCACCTCCTGGGTTGAATTCCAGTGAGTAACAATCTAGGAAATTCCTAGGGTGGCTACTTGGTCCTCAGAGCATACATTTGTCAAGCATTATGGCTTAATAATTTTTCTGTTTTGCATTTGAGTACCAATGTTTTGAACTCTGCATTACCCTTAGTCCATCTTGTCTTTGTCACAAACATTACATCCTGCCCACCTTCCCATCAGTCCTTTGGCAAGGGCTTGGCACCCAGGTTGGGTGCATGGGGCTAGCATTTAAGGATCCTCCTGTTCTTTCTTCCTGTTGGAAGGTGACATCGCCTTACTTTGTAATGACTGTCACAAGGACGCAATGGACTAAGGCTAATGAAGATTACCAATAAGTAACCAACGCATCACCACTCTTTCTGAATGTGCGTGGCTCATTCCGCAGGACTTGTTCTTTGTATGATTCCTGGATTTTCAGAAACCCTTTGATGGCAGCACCCCCACACTGAAAATTGTTTCAGCACCACTGTACAAGGGTCAGTTGTCATGCTCATCTGCGGCGTAAATTTGCATTGAAGTAGTCTAACTCCCCAGGCCTTGTCTTTTGCTCAATTTGCCTTTGTGAGTTTTCTCTCAATCACTGTCGACTTCCTTTGATCTTTCTTTCTTCTTTCACTTCACCTTCGCCTTCAGTGTATCTTTCGGCCCTCTTAAGAGACACACCCCCTTGTAGCCACTTCTATACTTCTGTCACCTAATTATTTTCCTATCCTTTGCCCTGTAACGTTGCTGATCCTAGCTATAGCATCACTATCCAGAATCTGTTCACCTGAGTTATGTTCCTCTTATCCCCACGCATCTAATAATCAGCTCTAGGTCTCCCTCCACCTCTCACGAGACATAGTCTGAGGCAGTGTCTCCATCTTGGAGAGACAATCCCTTGCACTTGTGTTGTTCTACTGGCGCTGCCGGCTTGAGCTTTGGTCAGCAGTGGCAAAAGAAGGACTAATGGAAAGTGAACGTATACTGGAGCAACAGAGTGTATGGATTTATAAGAGCTTGATTAAATGAGAAAAAAGAGTTTAGTTTAGAGAAAAATGCAACCTGGCCCGTACGGGGATCGAACCCGCGAACTTGGTGTTATTAGCACCACGCTCTAACCAACTGAGCTAACCGGCCATGAGTACTAAAGATATCCTTTTTCCTTGTAATGCATATAGATAGAAGAGTTGGTCTCACTATCGCAATTTCTTCATACTTTTCTCCTTCCGCCCCCTGTCTGGATTACAATAACAAGTGCTGTGGAGTGCTGCATGCCAGCCTCAGTGCCTCTTCTTTCACTCAATCTCACTGTGTGCTGTGATATCTTTGTAACATCGCTTGTTGCCGGAAAAAAAGGAAAGGATGGATAGTATTTTTATTCTTTTACAACAAAACCCAAAATGCATCGGCTTGCTTGCTCATTAAGTTTACAAGGCCAGCTGCTTTTGAGATATTATAATTATAGTGGTTATTCGGCGTTGGAGGTAAGAGAGTTTTTTTTAGGTCTGGCCGTTCCTTCTGCTTCAAATTACTTGAGCTCATGTCAACAAAGTAACAACAAAACATAGCCAACGGTTCGTTGCTCAAGCCTTCCCTACTGCGCCTTCCCATGTCTGTCCTGCCGACCACAGTGCAGGAAATCTGAGTTTGCATTTGCGCGAAGAGACGTACAACACAAGAAGGCGCGCTTTTGTGCGCCGGGCACCACCCGGCCTGTGCATTCCTCACTGTCGTGAGATCAGTTTACTCAGCAGAGCATGACGCTGCAATTGGTTAGTAGGGCAGGCCTGACCAGAATAGTATATTTGGGGTCATGTATTTGATTGCATTTTTAAAACAGTAACAGAACTTAACTGCAATGTTTAAATAGGTCTAGACATATTTAAACAGTGTCAATTTAATAGAAGAATTGTGGACAATTCAGAGGGGAGGCACCAATGTTTTTTTTCCCCATTGGGTGGATGCGGCATTAAAGAGTTTGAAGACCACTGGTCTAAGTGGACACTAATATACCTGGATGCTCCTGAATCCTCGCAACAGATGCCAGCAAACCTGGCTGGAGAGCTACTGTGTTGGACTGATCCTGTCGATTCAAGTGGTCTTTCCTAGATAGTCGGAGGTCATGGAAATAGATGGAGTTGATGGTAATCTACAGGGCTTTGAAGTTTTCCCATCATCATCTGTCTCAAAAAAATGTGCTAGTAAAGACAGAGAATAAGGTAGCTGTCTTTTACATTAACCAACAGTGAAGCATGCATTCAAAATCCCTCAATGCAATAGCAGAACAATTGGGTTATTGGGCAGAGATCAACCTGTTGCACACGTCGGCAGTACACATCAAGGGCACCGACAATGTGATGGCAGACAGCTGGAGGTTTCCAAATTTGCTGGAGTTGACGTTATCCAGGTCGTTGTTTTGAGAGATATGCCGAGAGTTTGTGAAACCCTTTCTGGATCTCTTTTCAAACAAGGACAATGCTCATCTTTGTCGATTCTGATCCAGGCTTCCGGAACAAGGAGCCTAGGTAGTGGACGTATTGGTGATAAAGTGGCTGAGAAGTCTCCTTTATACATTCCCCCACTTGTTATTGATCCAGATGGTTCTCTTCAAGTCTCAGCAGGGGGGAGGGAACTTTATTCTTGTGGGCCCTTATTGGCCAGAGATGTCATGGTTTCCTCTTCTGAACCCCTGGCTCTTCTACCTCCTTGGGTACTGCTCAAGTGTGTTTGTGTCAGAACGTCGTCCCTGACCTTCTTGCTCCAACTCACTCTATCGCTTTGGAGGTTGAGAAGTCTGGACTGCTAGCAAAGGGTCTTTCCTCTTCCTTAGTGGAGTTAATTCAGCACTCCAGCAGGCCTTCTACTTCGAAGTCTTACTCAAAGAACTGGAAGTCTTTTGAGACGTGATGTTCTGCTCATGATCTTTTGGCACCTACCTGTAGTTTGTCTGCTATTTTGCATTTTCTTCTGAATGGGTTTCACTTGAATCTCTTTCCACTCTGAAAGCTCATTGCTTTGCGATAAAGGTTTTTAGGGACTTTTCTGTACCTTCGTCGATGTTACAGTCTTTGGTGTCTAGACTGTTCAGATCTTTTGTCAATTGTAAGACCAGTTGAAAAATCCCTTTTCTCCAACTCAGAATCTTCCTACTCTTTTATAGGCTTTGCAATTTTATCTCTTTGAGGATCTGGATACTGTAGACATAAAGATTGTTTCCTATAAAGTTATTTTCCTATTTCCTATCACCTTGCTGAGAACAATTGGGGAGCTGGGAGCCTTAAAATGCTGTCCTCTCTTCATTTGATACTTTGGAAGATGGGGTAACTTTAAGGCCTAGCCTTACCTTTGCTGCAAAGGTTAAGTCTATTTTTGATAGATCTTAGGAAATAATTCTTCCTTCTTTCATTCTCTCTCCTTCCTCTCCGGAGGAACATTTTCTGAATACACTTGATGTTTAAAGAGCTCTTTTCATTCATGTCACCAGGCCTCTGCAGTTCAGGAAAACCGACTCCTTGTTTGTGACTTTTGGACAGCCTGGAAAAGACAACAAGGTGACTTTTATGACTCTGAGTAGGTGGATTAAGTTGTCAATTTTTCTGGCTTTGCAAGGCTTTTTAGAATATCTTCCAGTTCAGGGATGGTCTACGAGAGGAATGGCCACCTCCTGGGTTGAATTCCAGTGAGTAACAATCTAGGAAATTCCTAGGGTGGCTACTTGGTCCTCAGAGCATACATTTGTTAAGCATTATGGCTTAATAATTTTTCTGTTTTGCATTTGAG
Organism: Pleurodeles waltl; assembly: GCF_031143425.1. Classification (NCBI taxonomy): domain Eukaryota; kingdom Metazoa; phylum Chordata; class Amphibia; order Caudata; family Salamandridae; genus Pleurodeles; species Pleurodeles waltl. The sequence goes on along the minus strand of NC_090451.1, from coordinate 117,421,293 downwards.
TACCAATGTTTTGAACTCTGCATTACCCTTAGTCCATCTTGTCTTTGTCACAAACATTACATCCTGCCCACCTTCCCATCAGTCCTTTGGCAAGGGCTTGGCACCCAGGTTGGGTGCATGGGGCTAGCATTTAAGGATCCTCCTGTTCTTTCTTCCTGTTGAAAGGTGACATCACCCTACTTTGTAATGACTGTCACAAGGACGCAGTGGACTAAGGCTAATGAAGATTACCAATAAGTAACCAACGCATCACCACTCTTTCTGAATGTGCGTGGCTCATTCCGCAGGACTTGTTCTTTGTATAATTCCTGGATTTTCAGGAGCCCTTTGATGGCAGCACCCCCACACTGAAAATTGTTTCAGCACCACTGTACAAGGGTCAGTTGTCATGCTCATCTGCGGCGTAAATTTGCATTGAAGTAGTCTAACTCCCCAGGCCTTGTCTTTTGCTCAATTTGCCTTTGTGAGTTTTCTCTCCATCACTGTCGACTTCCTTTGATCTTTCTTTCTTCTTTCACTACTCCTTCGCCTTCAGTGTATCTTTCGGCCCTCTTAAGAGACACACCCCCTTGTAGCCACTTCTATACTTCTGTCACCTAATTATTTTCCTATCCTTTCCCCTGTAACGTTGCTAATCCTAGCTATAGCATCACTATCCAGAATCTGTTCACCTGAGTTATGTTCCTCTTATCCCCACGCATCTAATAATCACCTCTTGGTCTCCCTCCACCTCTCACGAGACATAGTCTGAGGCAGTGTCTCCATCTTGGAGAGACAATCCCTTGCACTTATGTTGTTCTACTGGCGCTGCCGGCTTGAGCTTTGGTCAGCAGTGGTAAAAGAAGGACTAATGGAAAGTGAACGTATACTGGAGCAACAGAGTGTATGGATTAATAAGAGCTTGATTAAATGAGAAAAAAAGAGTTTAGTTGAGAGAAAAAATGCAACCTGGCCCGTACGGGGATCGAAACCCACAACCTTGGTGTTATTAGCACCACGCTCTAACCAACTGAGATAACCGGCCATGAGTACTAAAGATATCCTTTTTCCATGTTATGAAGATAGATAGAAGAGTTGGTCTCACTATCGCAATTCCTTCATACTTTTCTCCTTCCGCCCCCTGTCTGGATTACAATAACAAGAGCTGTGGAGTGCTGCACGCCAGCCTCAGTGCCTCTTCTTTCACTCAATCTCACTGTGTGCTGTGATATCTTTGTAACATCGCTTGTTGCCGGAAAAAAAGGAAAGGATGGATAGTATTTTTATTCTTTTACAACAAAACCCAAAATGCATCGGCTTGCTTGGTCATTAAGTTTACAAGGCCAGCTGCTTTTGAGATATTATAATTATAGTGGTTATTCGGCGTTGGAGGTAAGAGAGTTTTTTTTAGGTCTGGCCGTTCCTTCTGCTTCAAATTACTTGAGCTCATGTCAACAAAGTAACAACAAAACATAGCCAACGGTTCCTTGCTCAAGCCTTCCCTACTGCGCCTTCCCATGTCTCTCCTGCCGACCACAGTGCAGGAAATCTGAGTTTGCATTTGCGCGAAGAGACGTACAACACAAGAAGGCGCGCTTTTGTGCGCCGGGCACCACCCGGCCTGTGCATTCCTCACTGTCGTGAGATCAGTTTACTCAGCAGAGCATGACGCTGCAATTGTTTAGTAGGGCAGGCCTGACCAGAATAGTATATTTGGGGTCATGTATTTGATTGCATTTTTAAAACAGTAACAGAACTTAACTGCAATGTTTAAATAGGTCTAGACATATTTAAACAGTGTCAATTTAATAGAAGAATTGTGGACAATTCAGAGGGGAGGCACCAATGTTTTTTTTTCCCATTGGGTGGATGCGGCATTAAAGAGTTTGAAGACCACTGGTCTAAGTGGACACTAATATACCTGGATGCTCCTGAATCCTCGCAACAGATGCCAGCAAACCTGGCTGGAGAGCTACTGTGTTGGACTGATCCTGTTGATTCAAGTGGTCTTTCCTAGAGAGTCGGAGGTCATGGAAATAGATGGAGTTGATTTTAATCTACAGGGCTTTGAAGTTTTCCCATCATCATCTGTCTCAAAAAAATGTGCTAGTAAAGACAGAGAATAAGGTAGCTGTCTTTTACATTAACCAACAGTGAAGCATGCATTCAAAATCCCTCAATGCAATAGCAGAACAATTGGGTTATTGGGCAGAGATCAACCTGTTGCACACGTCAGCAGTACACATCAAGGGCACCGACAATGTGATGGCAGACAGCTGGAGGTTTCCAAATTTGCTGGAGTTGACGTTATCCAGGTCGTTGTTTTGAGAGATATGCAGAGAGTTTGTGAAACCCTTTCTGGATCTCTTTTCAAACAAGGACCATGCTCATCTTTGTCGATTCTGATCCAGGCTTCCGGAATAAGGAGCCTAGGTAGTGGACGTATTGGTGATAAAGTGGCTGAGAAGTCTCCTTTATACATTCCCCCACTTTTTATTGATCCAGATGGTTCTCTTCAAGTCTCAGCAGGGTGGAGGGAACTTTATTCTTGTGGGCCCATATTGGCCAGAGATGTCATGGTTTCCTCTTCTGAACCCCTGGCTCTTCTACCTCCTTGAGTACTGCTCAAGTGTGTCTCTCTCAGAACGTCGTCCCTGACCTTCTTGCTCCAACTCACTCTATCGCTTTGGAGGTTGAGAAGTATGGACTGCTAGCAAAGGGTCTTTCCTCTTCCTTAGTGGAGTTAATTCAGCACTCCAGCAGGCCTTCTACTTCGAAGTCTTACTCAAAGAACTGGAAGTCTTTTGAGACGTGATGTTCTGCTCATGATCTTTTGGCACCTACCTGTAGTTTGTCTGCTATTTTGCATTTTCTTCTGAATGGGTTTCACTTGAATCTCTTTCCACTCTGAAAGCTCATTGCTTTGCGATAAAGGTTTTTAGGGACCTTTCTGTACCTTCGAAGATGTTACAATCTTTGGTGTGTAGACTGTTCTGATCTTTTGTCAATTGTAAGACCAGTTGAAAAATCCCTTTTCTCCAACTCAGAATCTTCCTACTCTTTTATAGGCTTTGCAATTTTATCTCTTTGAGGATCTGGATACTGTAGACATAAAGATTGTTTCCTATAAATTTATTTTCCTATTTCCTATCACCTTGCTGAGAACAATTGGGGAGCTGGGAGCCTTAAAATGCTGTCCTCTCTTCATTTGATACTTTGGAAGATGGGGTAACTTTAAGGCCTAGCCTTACCTTTGCTGTAAAGGTTAAGTCTATTTTTGATAGATCTTAGGAAATAATTTTTCCTTCTTTCATTCCCTCTCCTTCCTCTCCGGAGGAACATTTTCTGAATACACTTGATGTTTAAAGAGCTCTTTTCATTTATGTCACCAGGCCTCTGCAGTTCAGGAAAACCGACTCCTTGTTTGTGACTTTTGGACAGCCTGGAAAAGACAAGAAGGTGACTTTTATGACTCTGAGTAGGTGCATTAAGTTGTCAATTTTTCTGGCTTTGCAAGGCTTTTTAGAATATCTTCCAGTTCAGGGATGGTCTACGAGAGGAATGGCCACCTCCTGGGTTGAATTCCAGTGAGTAACAATCTAGGAAATTCCTAGGGTGGCTACTTGGTCCTCAGAGCATACATTTGTCAAGCATTATGGCTTAATAATTTTTCTGTTTTACATTTGAGTACCAATGTTTTGAACTCTGCATTACCCTTAGTCCATCTTGTCTTTGTCACAAACATTACATCCTGCCCACCTTCCCATCAGTCCTTTGGCAAGGGCTTGGCACCCAGGTTGGGTGCATGGGGCTAGCATTTAAGGATCCTCCTGTTCTTTCTTCCTGTTGGAAGGTGACATCGCCTTACTTTGTAATGACTGTCACAAGGACGCAATGGACTAAGGCTAATGAAGATTACCAATAAGTAACCAACGCATCACCACTCTTTCTGAATGTGCGTGGCTCATTCCGCAGGACTTGTTCTTTGTATGATTCCTGGATTTTCAGAAACCCTTTGATGGCAGCACCCCCACACTGAAAATTGTTTCAGCACCACTGTACAAGGGTCAGTTGTCATGCTCATCTGCGGCGTAAATTTGCATTGAAGTAGTCTAACTCCCCAGGCCTTGTCTTTTGCTCAATTTGCCTTTGTGAGTTTTCTCTCAATCACTGTCGACTTCCTTTGATCTTTCTTTCTTCTTTCACTTCACCTTCGCCTTCAGTGTATCTTTCGGCACTCTTAAGAGACACACCCCCTTGTAGCCACTTCTATACTTCTGTCACCTAATTATTTTCCTATCCTTTGCCCTGTAACGTTGCTGATCCTAGCTATAGCATCACTATCCAGAATCTGTTCACCTGAGTTATGTTCCTCTTATCCCCACGCATCTAATAATCAGCTCTTGGTCTCCCTCCACCTCTCACGAGACATAGTCTGAGGCAGTGTCTCCATCTTGGAGAGACAATCCCTTGCACTTGTGTTGTTCTACTGGCGCTGCCGGCTTGAGCTTTGGTCAGCAGTGGCAAAAGAAGGACTAATGGAAAGTGAACGTATACTGGAGCAACAGAGTGTATGGATTTATAAGAGCTTGATTAAATGAGATAAAAAGAGGTTAGTTGAGAGAAAATTGCAACCTGGCCCGTACAGGGATCGAACCCGCGACCTTGGTGTTATTAGCACCCCGCTCTAACCAACTGAGCTAACCGGCCATGAGTACCAAAGATATCCTTTTTCCTTGTAATGCATATAGATAGAAGAGTTGGTCTCACTATCGCAATTCCTTCATACTTTTCTCCTTCCGCCCCCTGTCTGGATTACAATAACAAGAGCTGTGGAGTGCTGCATGCCAGCCTCAGTGCCTCTTCTTTCATTCAATCTCACTGTGTGCTGTGATATCTTTGTAACATCGCTTGTTGCCGGAAATAAAGGAAAGGATGGATAGTATTTTTATTCTTTTACAACAAAACCCAAAATGCATCGGCTTGCTTGCTCATTAAGTTTACAAGGCCAGCTGCTTTTGAGATATTATAATTATAGTGGTTATTCGGTGTTGGAGGTAAGAGAGTTTTTTTTAGGTCTGGCCGTTCCTTCTGCTTCAAATTACTTGAGCTCATGTCAACAAAGTAACAACAAAACATAGCCAACGGTTCGTTGCTCAAGCCTTCCCTACTGCGCCTTCCCATGTCTCTCCTGCCAACCACAGTGCAGGAAATCTGACTTTGCATTTGCGCGAAGAGACGTACAACACAAGAAGGCGCGCTTTCGTGCGCCGGGCACCACCCGGCCTGTGCATTCCTCACTGTCGTGAGATCAGTTTACTCAGCAGAGCATGACGCTGCAATTGGTTAGTAGGGCAGGCCTGACCAGAATAGTATATTTGGGGTCGTGTATTTGATTGCATTTTTAAAACAGTAACAGAACTTAACTGCAATGTTTAAATAGGTCTAGACATATTTAAACAGTGTCAATTTAATAGAAGAATTGTGGACAATTCAGAGGGGAGGCACCAATGTTTTTTTTTCCCATAGGGTGGATGCGGCATTAAAGAGTTTGAAGACCACTGGTCTAAGTGGACACTAATACACCTGGATGCTCCTGAATTCCTCGCAACAGATGCCAGCAAACCTGGCTGGAGAGCTACTGTGTTGGACTGATCCTGTCGATTCAAGTGGTCTTTCCTAGAGAGTCGGAGGTCATGGAAATAGGTGGAGTTGATGGTAATCTTCAGAGCTTTGAAGTTTTCCCATCATCATCTGTCTCAAAAAAATGTGCTAGTAAAGACAGAGAATAAGGTAGCTGTCTTTTACATTAACCAACAGTGAAGCATGCATTCAAAATCCCTCAATGCAATAGCAGAACAATTGGGTTATTGGGCAGAGATCAACCTGTTGCACACGTCGGCAGTACACATCAAGGGCACCGACAATGTGATGGCATACAGCTGGAGGTTTCCAAATTTGCTGGAGTTGACGTTATCCAGGTCGTTGTTTTGAGAGATATGCCGAGAGTTTGTGAAACCCTTTCTGGATCTCTTTTCAAACAAGGACAATGCTCATCTTTGTCGATTCTGATCCAGGCTTCCGGAACAAGGAGCCTAGGTAGTGGACGTATTGGTGATAAAGTGGCTGAGAATTCTCCTTTATACATTCCCCCACTTTTTATTGATCCAGATGGTTCTCTTCAAGTCTCAGCAGGGGCGAGGGAACTTTATTCTTGTGGGCCCTTATTGGCCAGAGATGTCATGGTTTCCTCTTCTGAACCTCTGGCTCTTCTACCTCCTTGGGTACTGCTCAAGTGTGTCTCTCTCAGAACGTCGTCCCTGACCTTCTTGCTCCAACTCACTCTATCGCTTTGGAGGTTGAGAAGTCTGGACTGCTAGCAAAGGGTCTTTCCTCTTCCTTAGTGGAGTTAATTCAGCACTCCAGCAGGCCTTCTACTTCGAAGTCTTACTCAAAGAACTGGAAGTCTTTTGAGACGTGATGTTCTGCTCATGATCTTTTGGCACCTACCTGTAGTTTGTCTGCTATTGTGCATTTTCTTCTGAATGGGTTTCACTTGAATCTCTTTCCACTCTGAAAGCTCATTGCTTTGCGATAAAGGTTTTTAGGGACTTTTCTGTACCTTCGAAGATGTTACAATCTTTGGTGTCTAGACTGTTCCGATCTTTTGTCAATTGTAAGACCAGTTGAAAAATCCCTTTTCTCCAACTCAGAATCTTCCTACTCTTTTATAGGCTTTGCAATTTTATCTCTATTAGGATCTGGATACTGTAGACATAAAGATTGTTTCCTATAAAGTTATTTTCCTATTTCCTATCACCTTGCTGAGAACAATTGGGGAGCTGGGAGCCTTAAAATGCTGTCCTCTCTTCATTTGATACTTTGGAAGATGGGGTAACTTTAAGGCCTAGCCTTACCTTTGCTGCAAAGGTTAAGTCTATTTTTGATAGATCTTAGGAAATAATTCTTCCTTCTTTCATTCCCTCTCCTTCCTCTCCGGGGGAATATTTTCTGAATACACTTGATGTTTAAAGAGCTCTTTTCATTTATGTCACCAGGCCTCTGCAGTTCAGGAAAACCGACTCCTTGTTTGTGACTTTTGGACAGCCTGGAAAAGACAAGAAGGTGACTTTTATGACTCTGAGTAGGTGGATTAAGTTGTCATTTTTTCTGGCTTTGCAAGGCTTTTTAGAATATCTTCCAGTTCAGGGATGGTCTACGAGAGGAATGGCCACCTCCTAGGTTGAATTCCAGTGAGTAACAATCTAGGAAATTCCTAGGGTGGGTACTTGGTCCTCAGAGCATACATTTGTCAAGCATTATGGCTTAATAATTTTTCGGTTTTGCATTTGAGTTCCAATGTTTTGAACTCTGCATTACCCTTAGTCCATCTTGTCTTTGTCACAAACATTACATCCTGCCCACCTTCCCATCAGTCCTTTGGCAAGGGCTTGGCACCCAGGTTGGGTGCATGGGGCTAGCATTTAAGGATCCTCCTGTTCTTTCTTCCTGTTGGAAGGTGACATCACCTTACTTTGTAATGACTGTCACAAGGACGCAATGGACTAAGGCTAATGAAGATTACCAATAAGTAACCAACGCATCACCACTCTTTCTGAATGTGCGTGGCTCATTCCGCAGGACTAGTTCTTTGTATGATTCCTGGATTTTCAGAAGCCCTTTGATGGCAGCACCCCCACACTGAAAATTGTTTCAGCACCACTGTACAAGGGTCACTTGTCATGCTCATCTGCGGCGTAAATTTGCATTGAAGTAGTCTAACTCCCCAGGCCTTGTCTTTTGCTCAATTTGCCTTTGTGAGTTTTCTCTCAATCACTGTCGACTTCCTTTGATCTTTCTTTCTTCTTTCACTTCACCTTCGCCTTTAGTGTATCTTTCGGCCCTCTTAAGAGACACACCCCCTTGTAGCCACTTCTATACTTCTGTCACCTAATTATTTTCCTATCCTTTCCCCTGTAACGTTGCTGATCCTAGCTATAGCATCACTATCCAGAATCTGTTCACCTGAGTTCTGTTCCTCTTATCCCCACTCATCTAATAATCAGCTCTTGGTCTCCCTCCACCTCTCACGAGACATAGTCTGAGGCAGTGTCTCCATCTTGGAGAGACAATCCCTTGCACTTGTGTTGTTCTACTGGCGCTGCCGGCTTGAGCTTTGGTCAGCAGTGGCAAAAGAAGGACTAATGGAAAGTGAACGTATACTGGAGCAACAGAGTGTATGGATTTATAAGAGCTTGATTAAATGATAAAAAAAGAGTTTAGTTGAGAGAAAAAATGCAACCTGGCCCGTACGGGGATCGAACCCACGACCTTGGCGTTATTAGCACCACGCTCTAACCAACTGAGCTAACCAGCAATGAGTACTAAAGTTATCCTTTTTCCATGTAATGCAGGTAGATAGAAGAGTTGGTCTCACTATCGCAATTCCTTCATACTTTTGTCCTTCCGCCCCCTGTCTGGATTACAATAACAAGAGCTGTGGAGTGCTGCACGCCAGCCTCAGTGCCTCTTCTTTCACTCAATCTCACTGTGTGCTGTGATATCTTTGTAACATCGCTTGTTGCCGGAAAAAAAGGAAAGGAGGGATAGTATTTTTATTCTTTTACAACAAAACCCAAAATGCATTGGCTTGCTTGCTCATTAAGTTTACAAGGCCAGCTGCTTTTGAGATATTATAATTATAGTGGTTATTCGGCGTTGGAGGTAAGAGAGTTTTTTTTAGGTCTGGCCGTTCCTTCTGCTTCAAATTACTTGAGCTCATGTCAACAAAGTAACAACAAAACATAGCCAACGGTTCGTTGCTCAAGCCTTCCCTACTGCGCCTTCCCATGTCTCTCCTGCCGACCACAGTGCAGGAAATCTGAGTTTGCATTTGCGCGAAGAGACGTACAACACAAGAAGGCGTGCTTTTGTGCGCGGGGCACAACCCGGCCTCTGCATTCCTCACTGTCGTGAGATCAGTTTACTCAGCAGAGCATGACGCTGCAATTGGTTAGTAGGGCAGGCCTGACCAGAATAGTATATTTGGGGTCATGTATTTGATTGCATTTTTAAAACAGTAACAGAACTTAACTGCAATGTTTAAATAGGTCTAGACATATTTAAACAGTGTCAATTTAATAGAAGAATTGTGGACAATTCAGAGGGGAGGCACCACTGTTTTTTTTTCCCATTGGGTGGATGCGGCATTAAAGAGTTTGAAGACCACTGGTCTAAGTGGACACTAATATACCTGGATGCTCCTGAATCCTAGCAACAGATGCCAGCAAACCTGGCTGGAGAGCTACTGTGTTGGACTGATCCTGTCAATTCAAGTGGTCTTTCCTAGAGAGTCGGAGGTCATGGAAATAGATGGAGTTGATGGTAATCTACAGGGCTTTGAAGTTTTCCCATCATCATCTGTCTCAAAAAAATGTGCTAGTAAAGACAGAGAATAAGGTAGCTGTCTTTTACATCAACCAACAGTGAAGCATGCATTCAAAATCCTTCAATGCAATAGCAGAACAATTGGGTTATTGGGCAGAGATCAACCTGTTGCACACGTCGGCAGCACACATCAAGGGCACCGACAATGTGATGGCAGACAGCTGGAGGTTTCCAAATTTGCTGGAGTTGACGTTATCCAGGTCGTTGTTTTGAGAGATATGCCGAGAGTTTGTGAAACCCTTTCTGGATCTCTTTTCAATCAAGGACAATGCTCATCTTTGTCGATTCTGATCCAGGCTTCCGGAACAAGGAGCCTAGGTAGTGGACGTATTGGTGATAAAGTGGCTGAGAAGTCTCCTTTATACATTCCCCCACTTTTTATTGATCCAGATGGTTCTCTTCAAGTCTCAGCAGGGGGGAGGGAACCTTTTTCTTGTGGGCCCTTATTGGCCAGAGATGTCATGGTTTCCTCTTCTGAACCCCTGGCTCTTCTACCTCCTTGAGTACTGCTCAAGTGTGTCTCTGTCAGAATGTCGTCCCTGACCTTCTTGCTCCAACTCACTCTATCGCTTTGGAGGTTGAGAAGTCTGGACTGCTAGCAAAGGGTCTTTCCTCTTCCTTAGTGGAGTTAATTCAGCACTCCAGCAGGCCTTCTACTTCGAAGTCATACTCAAAGAACTGGAAGTCTTTTGAGACGTGATGTTCTGCTCATGATCTTTTGGCACCTACCTGTAGTTTGTCTGCTATTTTGCATTTTCTTCTGAATGGGTTTCACTTGAATCTCTTTCCACTCTGAAAGCTCATTGCTTTGCGATAAAGGTTTTTAGGGACTTTTCTGTACCTTCGTCGATGTTACAATCTTTGTTGTCTAGACTGTTCTGATCTTTTGTCAATTGTAAGACCAGTTGAAAAATCCCTTTTCTCCAACTCAGAATCTTCCTACTCTTTTATAGGCTTTGCAATTTTATCTCTTTGAGGATCTGGATACTGTAGACATAAAGATTGTTTCCTATAAAGTTATTTTCCTATTTCCTATCACCTTGCTGAGAACAATTGGGGAGCTGGGAGCCTTAAAATGCTGTCCTCTCTTCATTTGATACTTTGGAAGATGGGGTAACTTTAGGGCCTAGCCTTACCTTTGCTGCAAAGGTTAAGTCTATTTTTGATAGATCTTAGGAAATAATTCTTCCTTCTTTCATTCCCTCTCCTTCCTCTCCGGAGGAACATTTGCTGAATACACTTGATGTTTAAAGAGCTCTTTTCATTCATGTCACCAGGCCTCTGCAGTTCAGGAAAACCGACTCCTTGTTTGTGACTTTTGGACAGCCTGGAAAAGACAAGAAGGTGACTTTTATGACTCTGAGTAGGTGGATTAAGTTGTCAATTTTTCTGGCTTTGCAAGGCTTTTTAGAATATCTTCCAGTTCAGGGATGGTGTACGAGAGGAATGGCCACCTCCTGGGTTGAATTCCAGTGAGTAACAATCTAGGAAATTCCTAGGGTGGCTACTTGGTCCTCAGAGCATACATTTGTCAAGCATTATGGCTTAATAATTTTTCGGTTTTGCATTTGAGTACCAATGTTTTGAACTCTGCATTACCCTTAGTCCATCTTGTCTTTGTCACAAACATTACATCCTGCCCACCTTCCCATCAGTCCTTTGGCAAGGGCTTGGCACCCAGGTTGGGTGCATGGGGCTAGCATTTAAGGATCCTCCTCTTCTTTCTTCCTGTTGGAAGGTGACATCACCTTACTTTGTAATGACTGTCACAAGGACGCAATGGACTAAGGCTAATGAAGATTACCAATAAGTTACCAAAGCATCACCACTCTTTCTGAATGTGCGTGGCTCATTCCGCAGGACTACTTCTTTGTATGATTCCTGGATTTTCAGAAGCCCTTTGATAGCAGCACCCCCACACTGAAAATTGTTTCAGCACCACTGTACAAGGGTCAGTTGTCATGCTCATCTGTGGCGTAAATTTGCATTGAAGTAGTCTAACTCCCCAGGCCTTGTCTTTTGCTCAATTTGCCTTTGTGAGTTTTCTCTCAATCACTGTCGACTTCCTTTGATCTTTCTTTCTTCTTTCACTTCACCTTCGCCTTCAGTGTATCTTTCGGCCCTCTTAAGAGACACACCCCCTTGTAGCCACTTCTATACTTCTGTCACCTAATTATTTTCCTATCCTTTCCCCTGTAACGTTGCTGATCCTAGCTATAGCATCACTATCCAGAATCTGTTCACCTGAGTTATGTTCCTCTTATCCCCACGCATCTAATAATCAGCTCTTGGTCTCCCTCCACCTCTCACGAGACATAGTCTGAGGCAGTGTCTCCATCTTGGAGAGACAATCCCTTGCACTTGTGTTGTTCTACTGGCGCTGCCGGCTTGAGCTTTGGTCAGCAGTGGCAAAAGAAGGACTAATGGAAAGTGAACGTATACTGGAGCAACAGAGTGTATGGATTTATAAGAGCTTGATTAAATGAGAAAAAAAGAGTTTAGTTGAGAGAAAAAATGCAACCTGGCCCGTACAGGGATTGAACCCACGACCTTGGCGTTATTAGCACCACGCTCTAACCAACTGAGCTAACCAGCCATGAGTACTAAAGATATCCTTTTTCCATGTAATGCAGATAGATAGAAGAGTTGGTCTCACTATCGCAATTCCTTCATACTTTTCTCCTTCCGCCCCCTGTCTGGATTACAATAACAAGAGCTGTGGAGTGCTGCACACCAGCCTCAGTGCCTCTTCTTTCACTCAATCTCACTGTGTGCTGTGATATCTTTGTAACATCGCTTGTTGCCGGAAAAAAAGGAAAGGAGGGATAGTATTTTTATTCTTTAACAACAAAACCCAAAATGCATCGGCTTGCTTGGTCATTAAGTTTACAAGGCCAGCTGCTTTTGAGATATTATAATTATAGTGGTTATTCGGCGTTGGAGGTAAGAGAGTTTTTTTTAGGTCTGGCCGTTCCTTCTGCTTCAAATTACTTGAGCTCATGTCAACAAAGTAACAACAAAACATAGCCAACGGTTCGTTGCACAAGCCTTCCCTACTGCGCCTTTCCATGTCTCTCCTGCCGACCACAGTGCAGGAAATCTGAGTTTGCATTTGCGCGAAGAGACGTACAACACAAGAAGACGCGCTTTTGTGCGCCGGGCACCACCCGGCCTGTGCATTCCTCACTGTCATGAGATCAGTTTACTCAGCAGAGCATGACGCTGCAATTGGTTAGTAGGGCAGGCCTGACCAGAATAGTATATTTGGGGTCATGTATTTGATTGCATTTTTAAAACAGTAACAGAACTTAACTGCAATGTTTAAATAGGTCTAGACATATTTAAACAGTGTCAATTTAATAGAAGGATTGTGGACAATTCAGAGGGGAGGCACCAATGTTTTTTTTTCCCATTGGGTGGATGCGGCATTAAAAAGTTTGAAGACCACTGGTCTAAGTGGACACTAATACACCTGGATGCTCCTGAATTCCTCGCAACAGATGCCAGCAAACCTGGCTGGAGAGCTACTGTGTTGGACTGATCCTGTCGATTCAAGTGGTCTTTCCTAGAGAGTCAGAGGTCATAGAAATAGATGGAGTTGATGGTAATCTTCAGGGCTTTGAAGTTTTCCCATCATCATCTGTCTCAAAAAAATGTGCTAGTAAAGACAGAGAATAAGGTAGCTGTCTTTTACATTAACCAACAGTGAAGCATGCATTCAAAATCCCTCAATGCAATAGCAGAACAATTGGGTTATTGGGCAGAGATCAACCTGTTGCACACGTCAGCAGTACACATCAAGGGCACCGACAATGTGATGGCAGACAGCTGGAGGTTTCCAAATTTGCTGGAGTTGACGTTATCCAGGTCGTTGTTTTGAGAGATATGCCGAGAGTTTGTGAAACCCTTTCTGGATCTCTTTTCAAACAAGGACAATGCTCATCTTTGTCGATTCTGATCCAGGCTTCCGGAACAAGGAGCCTAGGTAGTGGACGTATTGGTGATAAAGTGGCTGAGAAGTCTCCTTTATACATTCCCCCACTTTTTATTGATCCAGATGGTTCTCTTCAAGTCTCAGCAGGGGCGAGGGAACTTTATTCTTGTGGGCCCTTATTGGCCAGAGATGTCATGGTTTCCTCTTCTGAACCCCTGGCTCTTCTACCTCCTTGGGTACTGCTCAGGTGTGTCTCTCTCAGAACGTCATCCCTGACCTTCTTGCTCCAACTCACTCTATCGCTTTGGAGGTTGAGAAGTCTGGACTGCTAGCAAAGGGTCTTTCCTCTTCCTTAGTGGAGTTAATTCAGCACTCCAGCAGGCCTTCTACTTCGAAGTCTTACTCAAAGAACTGGAAGTCTTTTGAGACGTGATGTTCTGCTCATGATCTTTTGGCACCTACCTGTAGTTTGTCTGCTATTTTGCATTTTCTTCTGAATGGGTTTCACTTGAATCTCTTTCCACACTGAAAGCTCATTGCTTTGCGATAAAGGTTTTTAGGGACTTTTCTGTACCTTCGAAGATGTTACAATCTTTGGTGTCTAGACTGTTCTGATCTTTTGTCAATTGTAAGAACAGTTGAAAAATCCCTTTTCTCCAACTCAGAATCTTCCTACTCTTTTATAGGCTTTGCAATTTTATCTCTTTGAGGATCTGGATACTGTAGACATAAAGATTGTTTCCTATAAAGTTATTTTCCTATTTCCTATCACCTTGCTGAGAACAATTGGGGAGCTGGGAGCCTTAAAATGCTGTCCTCTCTTCATTTGATACTTTGGAAGATGGGGTAACTTTAAGGCCTAGCCTTACCTTTGCTGCAAAGGTTAAGTCTATTTTTGATAGATCTTAGGAAATAATTCTTCCTTCTTTCATTCCCTCTCCTTCCTCTCCGGAGGAATATTTTCTTAACACACTTGATGTTTAAAGAGCTCTTTTCATTTATGTCACCAGGCCTCTGCAGTTCAGGAAAACCGACTCCTTGTTTGTGACTTTTGGACAGCCTGGAAAAGACAAGAAGGTGACTTTTATGACTCTGAGTAGGTGGATTAAGTTGTCAATTTTTCTGGCTTTGCAAGGCTTTTTAGAATATCTTCCAGTTCAGGGATGGTCTACGAGAGGAATGGCCACCTCCTGGGTTGAATTCCAGTGAGTAACAATCTAGGAAATTCCTAGGGTGGCTACTTGGTCCTCAGAGCATACATTTGTCAAGCATTGTGGCTTAATAATTTTTCTGTTTTGCATTTGAGTACCAATGTTTTGAACTCTGCATTACCCTTAGTCCATCTTGTCTTTGTCACAAACATTACATCCTGCCCACCTTCCCATCTGTCCTTTGGCAAGGGCTTTGCACCCAGGTTGGGTGCATGGGGCTAGCATTTAAGGATCCTCCTGTTCTTTCTTCCTGTTGGAAGGTGACATCACCTTACTTTGTAATGACTGTCACAAGGACGCAATGGACTCAGGCTAATGAAGATTACCAATAAGTAACCAACGCATCACCACTCTTTCTGAATGTGCGTGGCTCATTCCACAGGACTAGTTCTTTGTATGATTCCTGGATTTTCAGAAGCCCTTTGATGGCAGCACCCCCACACTGAAAATTGTTTCAGCACCACTGTACAAGGGTCAGTTGTCATGCTCATCTGCGGCTTAAATTTGCATTGAAGTAGTCTCACTCCCCAGGCCTTGTCTTTTGCTCAATTTGCCTTTGTGAGTTTTCTCTCAATCACTGTCGACTTCCTTTGATCTTTCTTTCTTCTTTCACTTCACCTTCGCCTTCAGTGTATCTTTCGGCCCTCTTAAGAGACACACCCCCTTGTAGCCACTTCTATACTTCTGTCACCTAATTATTTTCCTATCCTTTCCCCTGTAACGTTGCTGATCCTAGCTATAGCATCACTATCCAGAATCTGTTCACCTGAGTTATGTTCCTCTTATCCCCACGCATCTAATAATCAGCTCTTGGTCTCCCTCCACCTCTCACGAGACATAGTCTGAGGCAGTGTCTCCATCTTGGAGAGACAATCCCTTGCACTTGTGTTGTTCTACTGGCGCTGCTGGCTTGAGCTTTGGTCAGCAGTGGCAAAAGAAGGACTAATGGAAAGTGAACGTATACTGGAGCAACAGAGTGTATGGATTTATAAGAGCTTGATTAAATGATAAAAAAAGAGTTTAGTTGAGAGAAAAATTGCAACCTGGCCTGTACGGGGATCGAACCCACGACCTTGTCGTTATTAGCACCACGCTCCAACCAACTGAGTTAACCAGCCATGAATACTAAAGATATCCTTTTTCCATGTAATGCAGATTGATAGAAGAGTTGGTCTCACCATCGCAATTCCTTCATACTTTTCTCCTTCCGCCCCCTGTCTGGATTACAATAACAAGAGCTGTGGAGTGCTGCACGCCAGCCTCAGTGCCTCTTCTTTCACTCAATCTCACTGTGTGCTGTGATATCTTTGTAACATCGCTTGTTGCCGGAAAAAAAGGAAAGGAGGGATAGTATTTTTATTCTTTTACAACAAAACCCAAAATGCATCGGCTTGCTTGGTCATTAAGTTTACAAGGCCAGCTGCTTTTGAGATATTATAATTATAGTGGTTATTCGGCGTTGGAGGTAAGAGAGTTTTTTTTAGGTCTGGCCGTTCCTTCTGCTTCAAATTACTTGAGCTCATGTCAACAAAGTAACAACAAAACATAGCCAACGGTTCGTTGCTCAAGCCTTCCCTACTGCGCCTTCCCATGTCTCTCCTGCCGACCACAGTGCAGGAAATCTGAGTTTGCATTTGCGCGAAGAGACGTACAACACAAGAAGGCGCGCTTTTGTGCGCCGGGCACCACCCGGCCTGTGCATTCCTCACTGTCGTGACATCAGTTTACTCAGCAGAGCATGATGCTGCAATTGGTTAGTAGGGCAGGCCTGACCAGAATAGTATATTTGGGGTCATGTCTTTGATTGCATTTTTAAAACAGTAACAGAACTTAACTGCAATGTTTAAATAGGTCTAGACATATTTAAACAGTGTCAATTTAATAGAAGAATTGTGGACAATTCAGAGGGGAGGCACCAATGTTTTTTTTTCCCATTGGGTGGATGCGGCATTAAAGAGTTTGAAGACCACTGGTCTAAGTGGACACTAATACACCTGGATGCTCCTGAATTCCTCGCAACAGATGCCAGCAAACCTGGCTGGAGAGCTACTGTGTTGGACTGATCCTGTCTATTCAAGTGGTCTTTCCTAGAGAGTCAGAGGTCATGGAAATAGATGGAGTTGATGGTAATCTTCAGGGCTTTGAAGTTTTCCCATCATCATCTGTCTCAAAAAAATGTGCTAGTAAAGACAGAGAATAAGGTAGCTGTCTTTTACATTAACCAACAGTGAAGCATGCATTAAAAATCCCTCAATGCAATAGCAGAACAATTGGGTTATTGGGCAGAGATCAACCTGTTGCACACGTCGGCAGCACACATCAAGGGCACCGACAATGTGATGGCAGACAGCTGGAGGTTTCCAGATTTGCTGGAGTTGACGTTATCCAGGTCGTTGTTTTGAGAGATATGCCGAGAGTTTGTGAAACCCTTTCTGGATCTCTTTTCAAACAAGGACAATGCTCATCTTTGTCGATTCTGATCCAGGCTTCCGGAACAAGGAGCCTAGGTAGTGGACGTATTGGTGATAAAGTGGCTGAGAAGTCTCCTTTATACATTCCCCCACTTTTTATTGATCCAGATGGTTCTCTTCAAGTCTCAGCAGGGGCGAGGGAACTTTATTCTTGTGGGCCCTTATTGGCCAGAGATGTCATGGTTTCCTCTTCTGAACCCCTGGCTCTTCTACCTCCTTGGGTACTGCTCAAGTGTGTCTCTCTCAGAACGTCATCCCTGACCTTCTTGCTCCAACTCACTCTATCGCTTTGGAGGTTGAGAAGTCTGGACTGCTAGCAAAGGGTCTTTCCTCTTCCTTAGTGGAGTTAATTCAGCACTCCAGCAGGCCTTCTACTTCGAAGTCTTACTCAAAGAACTGGAAGTCTTTTGAGACGTGATGATCTGCTCATGATCTTTTGGCACCTACCTGTAGTTTGTCTGCTATTTTGCATTTTCTTCTGAATGGGTTTCACTTGAATCTCTTTCCACACTGAAAGCTCATTGCTTTGCGATAAAGGTTTTTAGGGACTTTTCTGTACCTTCGAAGATGTTACAATCTTTGGTGTCTAGACTGTTCTGATCTTTTGTCAATTGTAAGACCAGTTGAAAAATCCCTTTTCTCCAACTCAGAATCTTCCTACTCTTTTATAGGCTTTGCAATTTTATCTCTTTGAGGATCTGGATACTGTAGACATAAAGATTGTTTCCTATAAAGTTATTTTCCTATTTCCTATCACCTTGCTGAGAACAATTGGGGAGCTGGGAGCCTTAAAATGCTGTCCTCTCTTCATTTGATACTTTGGAAGATGGGGTAACTTTAAGGCCTAGCCTTACCTTTGCTGCAAAGGTTAAGTCTATTTTTGATAGATCTTAGGAAATAATTCTTCCTTCTTTCATTCCCTCTCCTTCCTCTCCGGAGGAATATTTTCTGAATACACTTGATGTTTAAAGAGCTCTTTTCATTTATGTCACCAGGCCTCTGCAGTTCAGGAAAACCGACTCCTTGTTTGTGACTTTTGGACAGCCTGGAAAAGACAAGAAGGTGACTTTTATGACTCTGAGTAGGTGGATTAAGTTGTAAATTTTTCTGGCTTTGCAAGGCTTTTTAGAATATCTTCCAGTTCAGGGATGGTCTACGTGAGGAATGGCCACCTCCTGGGTTGAATTCCAGTGAGTAACAATCTAGGAAATTCCTAGGGTGGCTACTTAGTCCTCAGAGCATACATTTGTCAAGCATTATGGCTTAATAATTTTTCGGTTTTGCATTTGAGTACCAATGTTTTGAACTCTGCATTACCCTTAGTCCATCTTGTCTTTGTCACAAACATTACATCCTGCCCACCTTCCCATCAGTCCTTTGGCAAGGGCTTGGCACCCAGGTTGGGTGCATGGGGCTAGCATTTAAGGATCCTCCTGTTCTTTCTTCCTGTTGGAAGGTCACATCACCTTACTTTGTAATGACTGTCACAAGGACGCAATGGACTAAGGCTAATGAAGATTACCAATAAGTAACCAACGCATCACCACTCTTTCTGAATGTGCGTGGCTCATTCCGCAGGACTAGTTCTTTGTATGATTCCTGGATTTTCAAAAGCCCTTTGATGGCAGCACCCCCACACTGAAAATTGTTTCAGCACCACTGTACAAGGGTCAGTTGTCATGCTCATCTGCGGCGTAAATTTGAATTGAAGTAGTCTAACTCCCCAGGCCTTGTCTTTTGCTCAATTTGCCTTTGTGAGTTTTCTCTCAATCACTGTCGACTTCCTTTGATCTTTCTTTCTTCTTTCACTTCACCTTCGCCTTCAGTGTATCTTTCGGCCCTCTTAAGAGGCACACCCCCTTGTAGCCACTTCTATACTTCTGTCACCTAATTATTTTCCTATCCTTTCCCCTGTAACGTTGCTGATCCTAGCTATAGCATCACTATCCAGAATCTGTTCACCTGAGTTATGTTCCTCTTATCCCCACGCATCTAATAATCAGCTCTTGGTCTCCCTCCACCTCTCACGAGACATAGTCTGAGGCAGTGTCTCCATCTTGGAGAGACAATCCCTTCCACTTGTGTTGTTCTACTGGTGCTGCCGGCTTGAGCTTTGGTCAGCAGTGGCAAAAGAAGGACTAATGGAAAGTGAACGTATACTGGAGCAACAGAGTGGATGGATTTATAAGAGCTTGATTAAATGAGAAAAAAAGAGTTTAGTTGAGAGAAAAAATGCAACCTGGCCCGTACGGGGATCGAACCCACGACCTAGGCGTTATTAGCACCACACTCTAACCAACTGAGCTAACCAGCCATGAATACTAAAGATATCCTTTTTCCATGTAATGCAGATAGATAGAAGAGTTGGTCTCACTATCGCAATTCCTTCATACTTTTCTCCTTCCGCCCCCTGTCTGGATTACAATAACAAGAGCTGTGGAGTGCTGCACGCCCGCCTCAGTGCCTCTTCTTTCACTCAATCTCACTGTGTGCTGTGATATCTTTGTAACATCGCTTGTTGCCGGAAAAAAAGGAAAGGAGGAATAGTATTTTTATTCTTTTACAACAAAACCCAAAATGCATCGGCTTGCTTGGTCATTAAGTTTACAAGGCCAGCTGCTTTTGAGATATTATAATTATAGTGGTTATTCGGCGTTGGAGGTAAGAGAGTTTTTTTTAGGTCTGGCCGTTCCTTCTGCTTCAAATTACTTGAGCTCATGTCAACAAAGTAACAACAAAACATAGCCAACGGTTCCTTGCTCAAGCCTTCCCTACTGCGCCTTCCCATGTCTCTCCTGCCGACCACAGTGCAGGAAATCTGAGTTTGCATTTGCGCGAAGAGACGTACAACACAAGAAGGTGCGCTTTTGTGCGCCGGGCACCACCCGGCCTGTGCATTCCTCACTGTCGTGAGATCAGTTTACTCAGCAGAGCATGACGCTGCAATTGGTTAGTAGGGCAGGCCTGACCAGAATAGTATATTTGGGGTCATGTATTTGATTGCATTTTTAAAACAGTAACAGAACTTAACTGCAATGTTTAAATAGGTCTAGACATATTTAAACAGTGTCAATTTAATAGAAGAATTGTGGACAATTCAGAGGGGAGGCACCAATGTTTTTTTTTCCCATTGGGTGGATGCGGCATTAAAGAGTTTGAAGACCACTGGTCTAAGTGGACACTAATACACCTGGATGCTCCTGAATTCCTCGCAACAGATGCCAGCAAACCTGGCTGGAGAGCTACTGTGTTGGACTGATCCTGTCGATTCAAGTGGTCTTTCCTAGAGAGTCAGAGGTCATGGAAATAGATGGAGTTGATGGTAATCTTCAGGGCTTTGAAGTTTTCCCATCATCATCTGTCTCAATACAATTTGCTAGTAAAGACAGAGAATAAGGTAGCTGTCTTTTACATTAACCAACAGTGAAGCATGCATTCAAAATCCCTCAATGCAATAGCAGAACAATTGGGTTATTGGGCAGAGATCAACCTGTTGCACACGTCGGCAGTACACATCAAGGGCACCGACAATGTGATGGCAGACAGCTGGAGGTTTCCAAATTTGCTGGAGTTGACGTTATCCAGGTCGTTGTTTTGAGAGATATGCCGAGAGTTTGTGAAACCCTTTCTGGATCTCTTTTCAAACAAGGACAATGCTCATCTTTGTCGATTCTGATCCAGGCTTCCGGAACAAGGAGCCTAGGTAGTGGACGTATTGGTGATAAAGTGGCTGAGAAGTCTCCTTTATACATTCCCCCACTTTTTATTGATCCAGATGGTTCTCTTCAAGTCTCAGCAGGGGCGAGGGAACTTTATTCTTGTGGGCCCTTATTGGCCAGAGATGTCATGGTTTCCTCTTCTGAACCCCTGGCTCTTCTACCTCCTTGGGAACTGCTCAAGTGTGTCTCTCTCAGAACGTCATCCCTGACCTTCTTGCTCCAACTCACTCTATCGCTTTGGAGGTTGAGAAGTCTGGACTGCTAGCAAAGGGTCTTTCCTCTTCCTTAGTGGAGTTAATTCAGCACTCAAGCAGGCCTTCTACTTCGAAGTCTTACTCAAAGAACTGGAAGTCTTTTGAGACGTGATGTTCTGCTCATGATCTTTTGGCACCTACCTGTAGTTTGTCTGCTATTTTGCATTTTCTTCTGAATGGGTTTCACTTGAATCTCTTTCCACTCTGAAAGCTCATTGCTTTGCGATAAAGGTTTTTAGGGACTTTTCTGTACCTTCGTCGATGTTACAATCTTTGGTGTCTAGACTGTTCTGATCTTTTGTCAATTGTAAGACCAGTTGAAAAATCCCTTTTCTCCAACTCAGAATCTTCCTACTCTTTTATAGGCTTTGCAATTTTATCTCTTTGAGGATCTGGATACTGTAGACATAAAGATTGTTTCCTATAAAGTTATTTTCCTATTTCCTATCACCTTGCTGAGAACAATTGGGGAGCTGGGAGCCTTAAAATGCTGTCCTCTCTTCATTTGATACTTTGGAAGATGGGGTAACTTTAAGGCCTAGCCTTACCTTTGCTGCAAAGGTTAAGTCTATTTTTGATAGATCTTAGGAAATAATTCTTCCTTCTTTCATTCCCTCTCCTTCCTCTCCGGAGGAACATTTGCTGAATACACTTGATGTTTAAAGAGCTCTTTTCATTCATGTCACCAGGCCTCTGCAGTTCAGGAAAACCGACTGCTTGTTTGTGACTTTTGGACAGCATGGAAAAGACAAGAAGGTGACTTTTATGACTCTGAGTAGGTGGATTAAGTTCTCAATTTTTCTGGCTTTGCAAGGCTTTTTAGAATATCTTCCAGTTCAGGGATGGTCTACGAGAGGAATGGCCACCTCCTGGGTTGAATTCTAGTGAGTAACAATCTAGGAAATTCCTAGGGTGGCTACTTGGTCCTCAGAGCATACATTTGTCAAGCATTATGGCTTAATAATTTTTCTGTTTTGCATTTGAGTACCAATGTTTTGAACTCTGCATTACCCTTAGTCCATCTTGTCTTTGTCACAAACATTACATCCTGCCCACCTTCCCATCAGTCCTTTGGCAAGGGCTTGGCACCCAGGTTGGGTGCATGGGGCTAGCATTTAAGGATCCTCCTGTTCTTTCTTCCTGTTGGAAGGTGACATCACCTTACTTTGTAATGACTGTCACAAGGACGCAATGGACTAAGGCTAATGAAGATTACCAATAAGTAACCAACGCATCACCACTCTTTCTGAATGTGCGTGGCTCATTCCGCAGGACTAGTTCTTTGTATGATTCCTGGATTTTCAGAAGCCCTTTGATGGCAGCACCCCCACACTGAAAATTGTTTCAGCACCACTGTACAAGGGTCAGTTGTCATGCTCATCTGCGGCGTAAATTTGCATTGAAGTAGTCTAACTCCCCAGGCCTTGTCTTTTGCTCAATTTGCCTTTGTGAGTTTTCTCTCAATCACTGTCGACTTCCTTTGATCTTTCTTTCTTCTTTCACTTCACCTTCGCCTTCAGTGTATCTTTCGGCCCTCTTAAGAGACACACCCCCTTGTAGCCACTTCTATACTTCTGTCACCTAATTATTTTCCTATCCTTTCCCCTGTAACGTTGCTGATCCTAGCTATAGCATCACTATCCAGAATCTGTTCACCTGAGTTATGTTCCTCTTATCCCCACGCATCTAATAATCAGCTCTTGGTCTCCCTCCACCTCTCACGAGACATAGTCTGAGGCAGTGTCTCCATCTTGGAGAGACAATCCCTTGCACTTGTGTTGTTCTACTGGCGCTGCCGGCTTGAGCTTTGGTCAGCAGTGGCAAAAGAAGGACTAATGGAAAGTGAACGTATACTGGAGCAACAGAGTGTATGGATTTATAAGAGCTTGATTAAATGATAAAAAAAGAGTTTAGTTGAGAGAAAAAATGCAACCTGGCCCGTACGGGGATCGAGCCCGCGACCTTGGCGTTATTAGCACCACGCTCTAACCAACTGAGCTAACCGGCCATGAGTATTTAAGATATCCTTTTTCCATGAAATGCAGATAGATAGAAGAGGTGGTCTCACTATCGCACTTCCTTCATACTTTTCTCCTTCCGCCCCCTGTCTGGATTACAATAACAAGAGCTGTGGAGTGCTGCACGCCAGCCTCAGTGCCTCTTCTTTCACTCAATCTCACTGTGTGCTGTGATATCTTTGTAACATCGCTTGTTGCCGGAAAAAAAGGAAAGGATGGATAGTATTTTTATTCTTTTACAACAAAACCCAAAATGCATCGGCTTGCTTGGTCATTAAGTTTACAAGGCCAGCTGCTTTTGAGATATTATAATTATAGTGGTTATTCGGCGTTGGAGGTAAGAGAGTTTTTTTTAGGTCTGGCCGTTCCTTCTGCTTCAAATTACTTGAGCTCATGTCAACAAAGTAACAACAAAACATAGCCAACGGTTCGTTGCTCAAGCCTTCCCTACTGCGCCTTCCCATGTCTCTCCTGCCGACCACAGTGCAGGAAATCTGAGTTTGCATTTGCGCGAAGAGACGTACAACACAAGAAGGCGCGCTTTCGTGCGCCGGGCACCACCCGGCCTGTGCATTCCTCACTGTCGTGAGATCAGTTTACTCAGCAGAGCATGACGCTGCAATTGGTTAGTAGGGCAGGCCTGACCAGAATAGTATATTTGGGGTCATGTATTTGATTGCATTTTTAAAACAGTAACAGAACTTAACTGCAATGTTTAAATAGGTCTAGACATATTTAAACATTGTCAATTTAATAGAAGAATTGTGGACAATTCCGAGGGGAGGCACCAATGTTTTTTTCCCCATTGGGTGGATGCGGCATTAAAGAGTTTGAAGACCACTGGTCTAAGTGGACACTAATACACCTGGATGCTCCTGAATTCCTCGCAACAGATGCCAGCAAACCTGGCTGGAGAGCTACTGTGTTGGACTGATCCTGTCGATTCAAGTGGTCTTTCCTAGAGAGTCGGAGGTCATGGAAATAGATGGAGTTGATGGTAATCTTCAGGGCTTTGAAGTTTTCCCATCATCATCTGTCTCAAAAAAATGTGCTAGTAAAGACAGAGAATTAGGTAGCTGTCTTTTACATTAACCAACAGTGAAGCATGCATTCAAAATCCCTCAATGCAATAGCAGAACAATTGGGTTATTGGGCAGAGATCAACCTGTTGCACACGTCGGCAGAACACATCAAGGGCACCGACAATGTGATGGCAGACAGCTGGAGGTTTCCAAATTTGCTGGAGTTGACGTTATCCAGGTCGTTGTTTTGAGAGATATGCCGAGAGTTTGTGAAACCCTTTCTGGATCTCTTTTCAAACAAGGACAATGCTCATCTTTGTCGATTCTGATCCAGGCTTCCGGAACAAGGAGCCTAGGTAGTGGACGTATTGGTGATAAAGTGGCTGAGAAGTCTCCTTTATACATTCCCCCACTTTTTATTGATCCAGATGGTTCTCTTCAAGTCTCAGCAGGGGGGAGGGAACTTTATTCTTGTGGGCCCTTATTGGCCAGAGATGTCATGGTTTCCTCTTCTGAACCCCTGGCTCTTCTACCTCCTTGAGTACTGCTCAAGTGTGTCTCTGTCAGAACGTCGTCCCTGACCTTCTTGCTCCAACTCACTCTATCGCTTTGGAGGTTGAGAAGTCTGGACTGCTAGCAAAGGGTCTTTCCTCTTCCTTAGTGGAGTTAATTCAGCACTCCAGCAGGCCTTGTACTTCGAAGTCTTACTCAAAGAACTGGAAGTCTTTTGAGACGTGATGTTCTGCTCATGATCTTTTGGCACCTACCTGTAGTTTGTCTGCTATTTTGCATTTTCTTCTGAATGGGTTTCACTTGAATCTCTTTCCACTCTGAAAGCTCATTGCTTTGCGATAAAGGTTTTTAGGGACTTTTCTGTACCTTCGTCGATGTTACAATCTTTGGTGTCTAGACTGTTCTGATCTTTTGTCAATTGTAAGACCAGTTGAAAAATCCCTTTTCTCCAACTCAGAATCTTCCTACTCTTTTATAGGCTTTGCAATTTTATCCCTTTGAGGATCTGGATACTGTAGACATAAAGATTGTTTCCTATAAAGTTATTTTCCTATTTCCTATCACCTTGCTGAGAACAATTGGGGAGCTGGGAGCCTTAAAATGCTGTCCTCTCTTCATTTGATACTTTGGAAGATGGGGTAACTTTAAGGCCTAGCCTTACCTTTGCTGCAAAGGTTAAGTCTATTTTTGATAGATCTTAGGAAATAATTCTTCCTTCTTTCATTCCCTCTCCTTCCTCTCCGGAGGAACATTTGCTGAATACACTTGATGTTTAAAGAGCTCTTTTCATTCATGTCACCAGGCCTCTGCAGTTCAGGAAAACCGACTGCTTGTTTGTGACTTTTGGACAGCCTGGAAAAGACAAGAAGGTGACTTTTATGACTCTGAGTAGGTGGATTAAGTTCTCAATTTTTCTGGCTTTGCAAGGCTTTTTAGAATATCTTCCAGTTCAGGGATGGTCTACGAGAGGAATGGCCACCTCCTGGGTTGAATTCTAGTGAGTAACAATCTAGGAAATTCCTAGGGTGGCTACTTGGTCCTCAGAGCATACATTTGTCAAGCATTATGGCTTAATAATTTTTCTGTTTTGCATTTGAGTACCAATGTTTTGAACTCTGCATTACCCTTAGTCCATCTTGTCTTTGTCACAAACATTACATCCTGCCCACCTTCCCATCAGTCCTTTGGCAAGGGCTTGGCACCCAGGTTGGGTGCATGGGGCTAGCATTTAAGGATCCTCCTGTTCTTTCTTCCTGTTGGAAGGTGACATCACCTTACTTTGTAATGACTGTCACAAGGACGCAATGGACTAAGGCTAATGAAGATTACCAATAAGTAACCAACGCATCACCACTCTTTCTGAATGTGCGTGGCTCATTCCGCAGGACTAGTTCTTTGTATGATTCCTGGATTTTCAGAAGCCCTTTGATGGCAGCACCCCCACACTGAAAATTGTTTCAGCACCACTGTACAAGGGTCAGTTGTCATGCTCATCTGCGGCGTAAATTTGCATTGAAGTAGTCTAACTCCCCAGGCCTTGTCTTTTGCTCAATTTGCCTTTGTGAGTTTTCTCTCAATCACTGTCGACTTCCTTTGATCTTTCTTTCTTCTTTCACTTCACCTTCGCCTTCAGTGTATCTTTCGGCCCTCTTAAGAGACACACCCCCTTGTAGCCACTTCTATACTTCTGTCACCTAATTATTTTCCTATCCTTTCCCCTGTAACGTTGCTGATCCTAGCTATAGCATCACTATCCAGAATCTGTTCACCTGAGTTATGTTCCTCTTATCCCCACGCATCTAATAATCAGCTCTTGGTCTCCCTCCACCTCTCACGAGACATAGTCTGAGGCAGTGTCTCCATCTTGGAGAGACAATCCCTTGCACTTGTGTTGTTCTACTGGCGCTGCCGGCTTGAGCTTTGGTCAGCAGTGGCAAAAGAAGGACTAATGGAAAGTGAACGTATACTGGAGCCACAGAGTGTATGGATTTATAAGAGCTTGATTAAATGATAAAAAAAGAGTTTAGTTGAGAGAAAAAATGCAACCTGGCCCGTACGGGGATCGAGCCCGCGACCTTGGCGTTATTAGCACCACGCTCTAACCAACTGAGCTAACCGGCCATGAGTATTTAAGATATCCTTTTTCCATGAAATGCAGATAGATAGAAGAGGTGGTCTCACTATCGCACTTCCTTCATACTTTTCTCCTTCCGCCCCCTGTCTGGATTACAATAACAAGAGCTGTGGAGTGCTGCACGCCAGCCTCAGTGCCTCTTCTTTCACTCAATCTCACTGTGTGCTGTGATATCTTTGTAACATCGCTTGTTGCCGGAAAAAAAGGAAAGGATGGATAGTATTTTTATTCTTTTACAACAAAACCCAAAATGCATCGGCTTGCTTGGTCATTAAGTTTACAATGCCAGCTGCTTTTGAGATATTATAATTATAGTGGTTATTCGGCGTTGGAGGTAAGAGAGTTTTTTTTAGGTCTGGCCGTTCCTTCTGCTTCAAATTACTTGAGCTCATGTCAACAAAGTAACAACAAAACATAGCCAACGGTTCGTTGCTCAAGCCTTCCCTACTGCGCCTTCCCATGTCTCTCCTGCCGACCACAGTGCAGGAAATCTGAGTTTGCATTTGCGCGAAGAGACGTACAACACAAGAAGGCGCGCTTTCGTGCGCCGGGCACCACCCGGCCTGTGCATTCCTCACTGTCGTGAGATCAGTTTACTCAGCAGAGCATGACGCTGCAATTGGTTAGTAGGGCAGGCCTGACCAGAATAGTATATTTGGGGTCATGTATTTGATTGCATTTTTAAAACAGTAACAGAACTTAACTGCAATGTTTAAATAGGTCTAGACATATTTAAACATTGTCAATTTAATAGAAGAATTGTGGACAATTCAGAGGGGAGGCACCAATGTTTTTTTCCCCATTGGGTGGATGCGGCATTAAAGAGTTTGAAGACCACTGGTCTAAGTGGACACTAATACACCTGGATGCTCCTGAATTCCTCGCAACAGATGCCAGCAAACCTGGCTGGAGAGCTACTGTGTTGGACTGATCCTGTCGATTCAAGTGGTCTTTCCTAGAGAGTCGGAGGTCATGGAAATAGATGGAGTTGATGGTAATCTTCAGGGCTTTGAAGTTTTCCCATCATCATCTGTCTCAAAAAAATGTGCTAGTAAAGACAGAGAATAAGGTAGCTGTCTTTTACATTAACCAACAGTGAAGCACGCATTCAAAATCCCTCAATGCAATAGCAGAACAATTGGGTTATTGGGCAGAGATCAACCTGTTGCACACGTCGGCAGAACACATCAAGGGCACCGACAATGTGATGGCAGACAGCTGGAGGTTTCCAAATTTGCTGGAGTTGACGTTATCCAGGTCGTTGTTTTGAGAGATATGCCGAGAGTTTGTGAAACCCTTTCTGGATCTCTTTTCAAACAAGGACAATGCTCATCTTTGTCGATTCTGATCCAGGCTTCCGGAACAAGGAGCCTAGGTAGTGGACGTATTGGTGATAAAGTGGCTGAGAAGTCTCCTTTATACATTCCCCCACTTTTTATTGATCCAGATGGTTCTCTTCAAGTCTCAGCAGGGGCGAGTGAACTTTATTCTTGTGGGCCCTTATTGGCCAGAAATGTCATGGTTTCCTCTTCTGAACCCTGGCTCTTCTACCTCATTGGGTACTGCTCAAGTGTGTCTCTCTCAGAACGTCGTCCCTGACCTTCTTGCTCCAACTCACTCTATCGCTTTGGAGGTTGAGAAGTCTGGACTGCTAGCATAGGGTCTTTCCTCTTCCTTAGTGGAGTTAATTCAGCACTCCAGCAGGCCTTCTACCTCGAAGTCTTACTCAAAGAACTGGAAGTCTTTTGAGACGTGATGTTCTGCTCATGATCTTTTGGCACCTACCTGTAGTTTGTCTGCTATTTTGCATTTTCTTCTGAATGGGTTTCACTTGAATCTCTTTCCACTCTGAAAGCTCATTGCTTTGCGATAAAGGTTTTTAGGGACTTTTCTGTACCTTCGAAGATGTTACAAT
Organism: Pleurodeles waltl; assembly: GCF_031143425.1. NCBI lineage: Eukaryota > Metazoa > Chordata > Amphibia > Caudata > Salamandridae > Pleurodeles > Pleurodeles waltl. The sequence goes on along the minus strand of NC_090451.1, from coordinate 117,392,676 downwards.
CTTTGGTATCTAGACTGTTCTAATCTTTTGTCAATTGTAAGACCAGTTGAAAAATCCCTTTTCTCCAACTCAGAATCTTCCTACTCTTTTATAGGCTTTACAATTTTATCTCTCTGAGGATCTGGATACTGTAGACATAAAGATTGTTTCCTATAAAGTTATTTTCCTATTTCCTATCACCTTGCTGAGAACAATTGGGGAGCTGGGAGCCTTAAAATGCTGTCCTCTCTTCATTTGATACTTTGGAAGATGGGGTAACTTTAAGGCCTAGCCTTACCTTTGCTGCAAAGGTTAAGTCTATTTTTGATAGATCTTAGGAAATAATTCTTCCTTCTTTCATTCCCTCTCCTTCCTCTCCGGAGGAACATTTTCTGAATACACTTGATGTTTAAAGAGCTCTTTTCATTTATGTCACCAGGCCTCTGCAGTTCAGGAAAACCGACTCCTTGTTTGTGACTTTTGGACAGCCTGGAAAAGACAAGAAGGTGACTTTTATGACTCTGAGTAGGTGGATTAAGTTGTCAATTTTTCTGGCTTTGCAAGGCTTTTTAGAATATCTTCCAGTTCAGGGATGGTCTACGAGAGGAATGGCCACCTCCTGGGTTGAATTCCAGTGAGTAACAATCTAGGAAATTCCTAGGGTGGCTACTTTGTCCTCAGATCATTCATTTGTGAACCATTAGGGCTTAATAATTTTTCTGTTTTGCATTAGAGTACCAATGTTTTGAACTCTGCATTACCCTTAGTCCATCTTGTCTTTGTCACAAACATTACATCCTGCCCACCTTCCCATCAGTCCTTTGGCAAGGGCTTGGCACCCAGGTTGGGTGCATGGGGCTAGCATTTAAGGATCCTCCTGTTCTTTCTTCCTGTTGGAAGGTGACATCACCTTACTTTGTAATGACTGTCACAAGGACGCAATGGACTAAGGCTAATGAAGATTACCAATAAGTAACCAACGCATCACCATTCTTTCTGAATGTGCGTGGCTCATTCCGCAGGACTTGTTCTTTGTATGATTCCTGGATTTTCAGAAGCCCTTTGATGGCAGCACCCCCACACTGAAAATTGTTTCAGCACCACTGTACAAGGGTCAGTTGTCATGCTCATCTGCGGCGTAAATTTGCATTGAAGTAGTCTAACTCCGCAGGCCTTGTCTTTTGCTCAATTTGCCTTTGTGAGTTTTCTCTCAATCACTGTCGACTTCCTTTGATCTTTCTTTCTTCTTTTACTTCACCTTCGCCTTCAGTGTATCTTTCGGCCCTCTTAAGAGACACACCCCCTTTTAGCCACTTCTATACTTCTGTCACCTAATTATTTTCCTATCCTTTCCCCTGTAACGTTGCCGATCCTAGCTATAGCATCACTATCCAGAATCTGCTCACATGAGTTATGTTCCTCTTATCCCCACGCATCTAATAATCAGCTCTTGGTCTCCCTCCACCTCTCACGAGACATAGTCTGAGGCAGTGTCTCCATCTTGGAGAGACAATCCCTTGCAGTTGTGTTGTTCTACTGGCGCTGCCGGCTTGAGCTTTGGTCAGCAGTGGCAAAAGAAGGACTAATGGAAAGTGAACGTATACTGGAGCAACAGAGTGTATGGATTTATAAGAGCTTGATTAAATGATTAAAAAAGAGTTTAGTTGAGAGAAAAATGCAACCTGGCCCGTACGGGGATCAAACCCACGACCTTGGCGTTATTAGCACCACACTCTAACCAACTGAGCTAACCGGCCATGAGCATTAAAGATATCCTTTTTCCTTGTAATGCAGATAGATAGAAGAGTTGGTCTCACTATCGCACTTCCTTCATACTTTTCTCCTTCCGCCACCTGTCTGGATTACAAAAACAAGAGCTGTGGAGTGCTGCACGCCAGCCTCAGTGCCTCTTGTTTCACTCAATCTCACTGTGTGCTGTGATATCTTTGTAACATGGCTTGTTGCCGGAAAAAAAGGAAAGGAGGGATAGTATTTTTATTCTTTTACAACAAAACTCAAAATGCATCGGCTTGCTTGCTCATTAAGTTTACAAGGCCAGCTGCTTTTGAGATATTATAATTATAGTGGTTATTCGGCGTTGGAGGTAAGAGAGTTTTTTTTAGGTCTGGCCGTTCCTTCTGCTTCAAATTACTTGAGCTCATGTCAACAAAGTAACAACAAAACATAGCCAACGGTTCGTTGCTCAAGCCTTCCCTACTGCGCCTTCCCATGTCTCTCCTGCCGACCACAGTGCAGGAAATCTGAGTTTGCATTTGCGCGAAGAGACGTACAACACAAGAAGGCGCGCTTTCGTGCACCGGGCACCACCCGGCCTGTGCATTCCTCACTGTCGTGAGATCAGTTTACTCAGCAGAGCATGACGCTGCAATTGGTTAGTAGGGCAGGCCTGACCAGAATAGTATATTTGGGGTCATGTATTTGATTGCATTTTTAAAACAGTAACAGAACTTAACTGCAATGTTTAAATAGGTCTAGACATATTTAAACATTGTCAATTTAATAGAAGAATTGTGGACAATTCCGAGGGGAGGCACCAATGTTTTTTTCCCCATTGGGTGGATGCGGCATTAAAGAGTTTGAAGACCACTGGTCTAAGTGGACACTAATACACCTGGATGCTCCTGAATTCCTCGCAACAGATGCCAGCAAACCTGGCTGGAGAGCTACTGTGTTGGACTGATCCTGTCGATTCAAGTGGTCTTTCCTAGAGAGTCGGAGGTCATGGAAATAGATGGAGTTGATGGTAATCTTCAGGGCTTTGAAGTTTTCCCATCATCATCTGTCTCAAAAAAATGTGCTAGTAAAGACAGAGAATAAGGAAGCTGTCTTTTACATTAACCAACAGTGAAGCACGCATTCAAAATCCCTCAATGCAATAGCAGAACAATTGGGTTATTGGGCAGAGATCAACCTGTTGCACACGTCGGCAGAACACATCAAGGGCACCGACAATGTGATGGCAGACAGCTGGAGGTTTCCAAATTTGCTGGAGTTGACGTTATCCAGGTCGTTGTTTTGAGAGATATGCCGAGAGTTTGTGAAACCCTTTCTGGATCTCTTTTCAAACAAGGACAATGCTCATCTTTGTCGATTCTGATCCAGGCTTCCGGAACAAGGAGCCTAGGTAGTGGACGTATTGGTGATAAAGTGGCTGAGAAGTCTCCTTTATACATTCCCCCACTTTTTATTGATCCAGATGGTTCTCTTCAAGTCTCAGCAGGGGCGAGTGAACTTTATTCTTGTGGGCCCTTATTGGCCAGAAATGTCATGGTTTCCTCTTCTGAACCCTGGCTCTTCTACCTCATTGGGTACTGCTCAAGTGTGTCTCTCTCAGAACGTCGTCCCTGACCTTCTTGCTCCAACTCACTCTATCGCTTTGGAGGTTGAGAAGTCTGGACTGCCAGCAAAGGGTCTTTCCTCTTCCTTAGTGGAGTTAATTCAGCACTCCAGCAGGCCTTCTACTTCGAAGTCTTACTCAAAGAACTGGAAGTCTTTTGAGACGTGATGTTCTGCTCATGATCTTTTGGCACCTACCTGTAGTTTGTCTGCTATTTTGCATTTTCTTCTGAATGGGTTTCACTTGAATCTCGTTCCACTCTGAAAGCTCATTGCTTTGCGATAAAAGTTTTTAGGGACTTTTCTGTACCTTCGAAGATATTACAATCTTTGGTGTCTAGACTGTTCTGATCTTTTGTCAATTGTAAGACCAGTTGAAAAATCCCTTTTCTCCAACTCAGAATCTTCCTACTCTTTTATAGGCTTTGCAATTTTATCTCTTTGAGGATCCGGATACTGTAGACATAAAGATTGTTTCCTATAAAGTTATTTTCCTATTTCCTATCACCTTGCTGAGAACAATTGGGGAGCTGGGAGCCTTAAAATGCTGTCCTGTCTTCATTTGATACTTTGGAAGATGGGGTAACTTTAAGGCCTAGCCTTACCTTTGCTGCAAAGGTTAAGTCTATTTTTGATAGATCTTAGGAAATAATTCTTCCTTCTTTCATTCCCTCTCCTTCCTCTCCGGAGGAACATTTGCTGAATACACTTGATGTTTAAAGAGCTCTTTTCATTCATGTCACCAGGCCTCTGCAGTTCAGGAAAACCAACTCCTTGTTTGATGACTTTTGGACAGCCTGGAAAAGACAAGAAGGTGACTTTTATGACTCTGAGTAGGTGGATTAAGTTGTCAATTTTTCTGGCTTTGCAAGGCTTTTTAGAATATCTTCCAGTTCAGGGATGGTCTACGAGAGGAATGGCCACCTCCTGGGTTGAATTCCAGTGAGTAACAATCTAGGAAATTCCTAGGGTGGCTACTTGGTCCTCAGATCATACATTTGTCAAGCATTAGGGCTTAATAATTTTTCTGTTTTGCATTTGAGTACCAATGTTTTGAACTCTGCATTACCCTTAGTCCATCTTGTCTTTGTCACAAACATTACATCCTGCCCACCTTCCCATCAGTCCTTTGGCAAGGGCTTGGCACCCAGGTTGGGTGCATGGGGCTAGCATTTAAGGATCCTCCTGTTCTTTCTTCCTGTTGGAAGGTGACATCACCTTACTTTGTAATGACTGTCACAAGGACGCAATGGACTAAGGCTAATGAAGATTACCAATAAGTAACCAACGCATCACCATTCTATCTGAATGTGCGTGGCTCATTCCGCAGGACTTGTTCTTTGTATGATTCCTGGATTTTCAGAAGCCCTTTGATGGCAGCACCCCCACACTGAAAATTGTTTCAGCACCACTGTACAAGGGTCAGTTGTCATGCTCATCTGCGGCGTAAATTTGCATTGAAGTAGTCTAACTCCCCAGGCCTTGTCTTTTGCTCAATTTGCCTTTGTGAGTTTTCTCTCAATCACTGTCGACTTCCTTTGATCTTTCTTTCTTCTTTTACTTCACCTTCGCCTTCAGTGTATCTTTCGGCCCTCTTAAGAGACACACCCCCTTGTAGCCACTTCTATACTTCTGTCACCTAATTATTTTCCTATCCTTTCCCCTGTAACGTTGCCGATCCTAGCTATAGCATCACTATCCAGAATCTGTTCACCTGAGTTATGTTCCTCTTATCCCCACGCATCTAATAATCAGCTCTTGGTCTCCCTCCACCTCTCACGAGACATAGTCTGACGCAGTGTCTCCATCTTGGAGAGACAATCCCTTGCACTTGTGTTGTTCTACTGGCGCTGCCTGCTTGAGCTTTGGTCAGCAGTGGCAAAAGAAGGACTAATGGAAAGTGAACGTATACTGGAGCAACAGAGTGTATGGATTTATAAGAGCTTGATTAAATGATAAAAAAAGAGTTTACTTGAGAGAAAAAATGCAACCTGGCCTGTACGGTCATCGAACCCGCGACCTTGGCGTTATTATCACCACGCTCTAACCAACTCAGCTAACCGACCATGAGTACTACAGATATCCTTTTTCCATGAAATGCAGATAGATAGAAGAGTTGGTCTTACTATCGCAATTCCTTCATACTTTTCTCCTTCCGCCCCCTGTCTGGATTACAATAACAAGAGCTGTGGAGTGCTGCACGCCAGCCTCAGTGCCTCCTCTTTCACTCAATCTCACTGTGTGCTGTGATATCTTTGTAACATCGCTTGTTGCCGGAAAAAAAGGAAAGGATGGATAGTATTTTTATTCTTTTACAACAAAACCCAAAGTGCATCGGCTTGCTTGCTCATTAAGTTTACAAGGCCTGCTGCTTTTGAGATATTATAATTATAGTAGTTATTCGGCGTTGGAGGTAAGAGAGTTTTTTTTAGGTCTGGCCGTTGCTTCTGCTTCAAATTACTTGAGCTCTTGTCAACAAAGTAACAACAAAACATAGCCAACGGTTCGTTGCTCAAGCCTTTCCTACTGCGCCTTCCCATGTCTCTCCTGCCGACCACAGTGCAGGAAATCTGAGTTTGCATTTGAGCGAAGAGACGTACAACACAAGAAGGCGCGCTTTCGTGCGCCGGGCACCACCCGGCCTGTGCATTCCTCACTGTCGTGAGATCAGTTTACTCAGCAGAGCATGACGCTGCAATTGGTTAGTAGGGCAGGCCTGACCAGAATAGTATATTTGGGGTCATGTATTTGATTGCATTTTTAAAACAGTAACAGAACTTAACTGCAATGTTTAAATAGGTCTAGACATATTTAAACAGTGTCAATTTAATAGAAGAATTGTGGACAATTCAGAGGGGAGGCACCAATGTTTTTTTTCCCATTGGGTGGATGCGGCATTAAAGAGTTTGAAGACCACTGGTCTAAGTGGAAACTAATACACCTGGATGCTCCTGAATTCTTCGCAACAGATGCCAGCAAACCTGGCTGGAGAGCTACTGTGTTGGACTGATCCTGTCGATTCAAGTGGTCTTTCCTAGAGAGTCGGAGGTCATGGAAATAGATGGAGTTGATGGTAATCTTCAGGGCTTTGAAGTTTTCCCATCATCATCTGTCTCAAAAAAATGTGCTAGTAAAGACAGAGAATAAGGTAGCTGTCTTTTACATTAACCATCAGTGAAGCATGCATTCAAAATCCCTCAATGCAATAGCAGAACAATTGGGTTATTGGGCAGAGATCAACCTGTTGCACACGTCGGCAGTACACATCAAGGGCACCGACAATGTGATGGCAGACAGCTGGAGGTTTCCAAATTTGCTGGAGTTGACATTATCCAGGTCGTTGTTTTGAGAGATATGCCGAGAGTTTGTGAAACCCTTTCTGGATCTCTTTTCAAACAAGGACAATGCTCATCTTTGTCGATTCTGATCCAGGCTTCCGGAACAAGGAGCCTAGGTAGTGGACGTATTGGTGATAAAGTGGCTGAGAAGTCTCCTTTATACATTCCCCCACTTTTTATTGATCCAGATGGTTCTCTTCAAGTCTCAGCAGGGGTGAGGGAACTTTATTCTTGTGGGCCCTTATTGGCCAGAGATGTCATGGTTTCCTCTTCTGAACCCTGGCTCTTCTACCTCATTGGGTACTGCTCAAGTGTGTCTCTCTCAGAACGTCGTCCCTGACCTTCTTGCTCCAACTCACTCTATCGCTTTGGAGGTTGAGAAGTCTGGACTGCTAGCATAGGGTCTTTCCTCTTCCTTAGTGGAGTTAATTCAGCACTCCAGCAGGCCTTCTACTTCGAAGTCTTACTCAAAGAACTGGAAGTCTTTTGAGACGTGATGTTCTGCTCATGATCTTTTGGCACCTACCTGTAGTTTGTCTGCTATTTTGCATTTTCTTCTGAATGGGTTTCACTTGAATCTCTTTCCACTCTGAAAGCTCATTGCTTTGCGATAAAGGTTTTTAGGGACTTTTCTGTACCTTCGAAGATGTTACAATCTTTGGTGTCTAGACTGTTCTAATCTTTTGTCAATTGTAAGACCAGTTGAAAAATCCCTTTTCTCCAACTCAGAATCTTCCTACTCTTTTATAGGCTTTACAATTTTATCTCTCTGAGGATCTGGATACTGTAGACATAAAGATTGTTTCCTATAAAGTTATTTTCCTATTTCCTATCACCTTGCTGAGAACAATTGGGGAGCTGGGAGCCTTAAAATGCTGTCCTCTCTTCATTTGATACTTTGGAAGATGGGGTAACTTTAAGGCCTAGCCTTACCTTTGCTGCAAAGGTTAAGTCTATTTTTGATAGATCTTAGGAAATAATTCTTCCTTCTTTCATTCCCTCTCCTTCCTCTCCGGAGGAACATTTTCTGAATACACTTGATGTTTAAAGAGCTCTTTTCATTTATGTCACCAGGCCTCTGCAGTTCAGGAAAACCGACTCCTTGTTTGTGACTTTTGGACAGCCTGGAAAAGACAAGAAGGTGACTTTTATGACTCTGAGTAGGTGGATTAAGTTGTCAATTTTTCTGGCTTTGCAAGGCTTTTTAGAATATCTTCCAGTTCAGGGATGGTCTACGAGAGGAATGGCCACCTCCTGGGTTGAATTCCAGTGAGTAACAATCTAGGAAATTCCTAGGGTGGCTACTTTGTCCTCAGATCATTCATTTGTGAACCATTAGGGCTTAATAATTTTTCTGTTTTGCATTAGAGTACCAATGTTTTGAACTCTGCATTACCCTTAGTCCATCTTGTCTTTGTCACAAACATTACATCCTGCCCACCTTCCCATCAGTCCTTTGGCAAGGGCTTGGCACCCAGGTTGGGTGCATGGGGCTAGCATTTAAGGATCCTCCTGTTCTTTCTTCCTGTTGGAAGGTGACATCACCTTACTTTGTAATGACTGTCACAAGGACGCAATGGACTAAGGCTAATGAAGATTACCAATAAGTAACCAACGCATCACCATTCTTTCTGAATGTGCGTGGCTCATTCCGCAGGACTTGTTCTTTGTATGATTCCTGGATTTTCAGAAGCCCTTTGATGGCAGCACCCCCACACTGAAAATTGTTTCAGCACCACTGTACAAGGGTCAGTTGTCATGCTCATCTGCGGCGTAAATTTGCATTGAAGTAGTCTAACTCCGCAGGCCTTGTCTTTTGCTCAATTTGCCTTTGTGAGTTTTCTCTCAATCACTGTCGACTTCCTTTGATCTTTCTTTCTTCTTTTACTTCACCTTCGCCTTCAGTGTATCTTTCGGCCCTCTTAAGAGACACACCCCCTTTTAGCCACTTCTATACTTCTGTCACCTAATTATTTTCCTATCCTTTCCCCTGTAACGTTGCCGATCCTAGCTATAGCATCACTATCCAGAATCTGCTCACATGAGTTATGTTCCTCTTATCCCCACGCATCTAATAATCAGCTCTTGGTCTCCCTCCACCTCTCACGAGACATAGTCTGAGGCAGTGTCTCCATCTTGGAGAGACAATCCCTTGCAGTTGTGTTGTTCTACTGGCGCTGCCGGCTTGAGCTTTGGTCAGCAGTGGCAAAAGAAGGACTAATGGAAAGTGAACGTATACTGGAGCAACAGAGTGTATGGATTTATAAGAGCTTGATTAAATGATTAAAAAAGAGTTTAGTTGAGAGAAAAATGCAACCTGGCCCGTACGGGGATCAAACCCACGACCTTGGCGTTATTAGCACCACACTCTAACCAACTGAGCTAACCGGCCATGAGCATTAAAGATATCCTTTTTCCTTGTAATGCAGATAGATAGAAGAGTTGGTCTCACTATCGCACTTCCTTCATACTTTTCTCCTTCCGCCACCTGTCTGGATTACAAAAACAAGAGCTGTGGAGTGCTGCACGCCAGCCTCAGTGCCTCTTGTTTCACTCAATCTCACTGTGTGCTGTGATATCTTTGTAACATGGCTTGTTGCCGGAAAAAAAGGAAAGGAGGGATAGTATTTTTATTCTTTTACAACAAAACTCAAAATGCATCGGCTTGCTTGCTCATTAAGTTTACAAGGCCAGCTGCTTTTGAGATATTATAATTATAGTGGTTATTCGGCGTTGGAGGTAAGAGAGTTTTTTTTAGGTCTGGCCGTTCCTTCTGCTTCAAATTACTTGAGCTCATGTCAACAAAGTAACAACAAAACATAGCCAACGGTTCGTTGCTCAAGCCTTCCCTACTGCGCCTTCCCATGTCTCTCCTGCCGACCACAGTGCAGGAAATCTGAGTTTGCATTTGCGCGAAGAGACGTACAACACAAGAAGGCGCGCTTTCGTGCACCGGGCACCACCCGGCCTGTGCATTCCTCACTGTCGTGAGATCAGTTTACTCAGCAGAGCATGACGCTGCAATTGGTTAGTAGGGCAGGCCTGACCAGAATAGTATATTTGGGGTCATGTATTTGATTGCATTTTTAAAACAGTAACAGAACTTAACTGCAATGTTTAAATAGGTCTAGACATATTTAAACATTGTCAATTTAATAGAAGAATTGTGGACAATTCCGAGGGGAGGCACCAATGTTTTTTTCCCCATTGGGTGGATGCGGCATTAAAGAGTTTGAAGACCACTGGTCTAAGTGGACACTAATACACCTGGATGCTCCTGAATTCCTCGCAACAGATGCCAGCAAACCTGGCTGGAGAGCTACTGTGTTGGACTGATCCTGTCGATTCAAGTGGTCTTTCCTAGAGAGTCGGAGGTCATGGAAATAGATGGAGTTGATGGTAATCTTCAGGGCTTTGAAGTTTTCCCATCATCATCTGTCTCAAAAAAATGTGCTAGTAAAGACAGAGAATAAGGAAGCTGTCTTTTACATTAACCAACAGTGAAGCACGCATTCAAAATCCCTCAATGCAATAGCAGAACAATTGGGTTATTGGGCAGAGATCAACCTGTTGCACACGTCGGCAGAACACATCAAGGGGACCGACAATGTGATGGCAGACAGCTGGAGGTTTCCAAATTTGCTGGAGTTGACGTTATCCAGGTCGTTGTTTTGAGAGATATGCCGAGAGTTTGTGAAACCCTTTCTGGATCTCTTTTCAAACAAGGACAATGCTCATCTTTGTCGATTCTGATCCAGGCTTCCGGAACAAGGAGCCTAGGTAGTGGACGTATTGGTGATAAAGTGGCTGAGAAGTCTCCTTTATACATTCCCCCACTTTTTATTGATCCAGATGGTTCTCTTCAAGTCTCAGCAGGGGCGAGTGAACTTTATTCTTGTGGGCCCTTATTGGCCAGAAATGTCATGGTTTCCTCTTCTGAACCCTGGCTCTTCTACCTCATTGGGTACTGCTCAAGTGTGTCTCTCTCAGAACGTCGTCCCTGACCTTCTTGCTCCAACTCACTCTATCGCTTTGGAGGTTGAGAAGTCTGGACTGCCAGCAAAGGGTCTTTCCTCTTCCTTAGTGGAGTTAATTCAGCACTCCAGCAGGCCTTCTACTTCGAAGTCTTACTCAAAGAACTGGAAGTCTTTTGAGACGTGATGTTCTGCTCATGATCTTTTGGCACCTACCTGTAGTTTGTCTGCTATTTTGCATTTTCTTCTGAATGGGTTTCACTTGAATCTCGTTCCACTCTGAAAGCTCATTGCTTTGCGATAAAAGTTTTTAGGGACTTTTCTGTACCTTCGAAGATATTACAATCTTTGGTGTCTAGACTGTTCTGATCTTTTGTCAATTGTAAGACCAGTTGAAAAATCCCTTTTCTCCAACTCAGAATCTTCCTACTCTTTTATAGGCTTTGCAATTTTATCTCTTTGAGGATCCGGATACTGTAGACATAAAGATTGTTTCCTATAAAGTTATTTTCCTATTTCCTATCACCTTGCTGAGAACAATTGGGGAGCTGGGAGCCTTAAAATGCTGTCCTGTCTTCATTTGATACTTTGGAAGATGGGGTAACTTTAAGGCCTAGCCTTACCTTTGCTGCAAAGGTTAAGTCTATTTTTGATAGATCTTAGGAAATAATTCTTCCTTCTTTCATTCCCTCTCCTTCCTCTCCGGAGGAACATTTGCTGAATACACTTGATGTTTAAAGAGCTCTTTTCATTCATGTCACCAGGCCTCTGCAGTTCAGGAAAACCAACTCCTTGTTTGATGACTTTTGGACAGCCTGGAAAAGACAAGAAGGTGACTTTTATGACTCTGAGTAGGTGGATTAAGTTGTCAATTTTTCTGGCTTTGCAAGGCTTTTTAGAATATCTTCCAGTTCAGGGATGGTCTACGAGAGGAATGGCCACCTCCTGGGTTGAATTCCAGTGAGTAACAATCTAGGAAATTCCTAGGGTGGCTACTTGGTCCTCAGATCATACATTTGTCAAGCATTAGGGCTTAATAATTTTTCTGTTTTGCATTTGAGTACCAATGTTTTGAACTCTGCATTACCCTTAGTCCATCTTGTCTTTGTCACAAACATTACATCCTGCCCACCTTCCCATCAGTCCTTTGGCAAGGGCTTGGCACCCAGGTTGGGTGCATGGGGCTAGCATTTAAGGATCCTCCTGTTCTTTCTTCCTGTTGGAAGGTGACATCACCTTACTTTGTAATGACTGTCACAAGGACGCAATGGACTAAGGCTAATGAAGATTACCAATAAGTAACCAACGCATCACCATTCTATCTGAATGTGCGTGGCTCATTCCGCAGGACTTGTTCTTTGTATGATTCCTGGATTTTCAGAAGCCCTTTGATGGCAGCACCCCCACACTGAAAATTGTTTCAGCACCACTGTACAAGGGTCAGTTGTCATGCTCATCTGCGGCGTAAATTTGCATTGAAGTAGTCTAACTCCCCAGGCCTTGTCTTTTGCTCAATTTGCCTTTGTGAGTTTTCTCTCAATCACTGTCGACTTCCTTTGATCTTTCTTTCTTCTTTTACTTCACCTTCGCCTTCAGTGTATCTTTCGGCCCTCTTAAGAGACACACCCCCTTGTAGCCACTTCTATACTTCTGTCACCTAATTATTTTCCTATCCTTTCCCCTGTAACGTTGCCGATCCTAGCTATAGCATCACTATCCAGAATCTGTTCACCTGAGTTATGTTCCTCTTATCCCCACGCATCTAATAATCAGCTCTTGGTCTCCCTCCACCTCTCACGAGACATAGTCTGACGCAGTGTCTCCATCTTGGAGAGACAATCCCTTGCACTTGTGTTGTTCTACTGGCGCTGCCTGCTTGAGCTTTGGTCAGCAGTGGCAAAAGAAGGACTAATGGAAAGTGAACGTATACTGGAGCAACAGAGTGTATGGATTTATAAGAGCTTGATTAAATGATAAAAAAAGAGTTTACTTGAGAGAAAAAATGCAACCTGGCCTGTACGGGCATCGAACCCGCGACCTTGGCGTTATTATCACCACGCTCTAACCAACTCAGCTAACCGACCATGAGTACTACAGATATCCTTTTTCCATGAAATGCAGATAGATAGAAGAGTTGGTCTTACTATCGCAATTCCTTCATACTTTTCTCCTTCCGCCCCCTGTCTGGATTACAATAACAAGAGCTGTGGAGTGCTGCACGCCAGCCTCAGTGCCTCCTCTTTCACTCAATCTCACTGTGTGCTGTGATATCTTTGTAACATCGCTTGTTGCCGGAAAAAAAGGAAAGGATGGATAGTATTTTTATTCTTTTACAACAAAACCCAAAATGCATCGGCTTGCTTGCTCATTAAGTTTACAAGGCCTGCTGCTTTTGAGATATTATAATTATAGTAGTTATTCGGCGTTGGAGGTAAGAGAGTTTTTTTTAGGTCTGGCCGTTGCTTCTGCTTCAAATTACTTGAGCTCTTGTCAACAAAGTAACAACAAAACATAGCCAACGGTTCGTTGCTCAAGCCTTTCCTACTGCGCCTTCCCATGTCTCTCCTGCCGACCACAGTGCAGGAAATCTGAGTTTGCATTTGAGCGAAGAGACGTACAACACAAGAAGGCGCGCTTTCGTGCGCCGGGCACCACCCGGCCTGTGCATTCCTCACTGTCGTGAGATCAGTTTACTCAGCAGAGCATGACGCTGCAATTGGTTAGTAGGGCAGGCCTGACCAGAATAGTATATTTGGGGTCATGTATTTGATTGCATTTTTAAAACAGTAACAGAACTTAACTGCAATGTTTAAATAGGTCTAGACATATTTAAACAGTGTCAATTTAATAGAAGAATTGTGGACAATTCAGAGGGGAGGCACCAATGTTTTTTTTCCCATTGGGTGGATGCGGCATTAAAGAGTTTGAAGACCACTGGTCTAAGTGGAAACTAATACACCTGGATGCTCCTGAATTCTTCGCAACAGATGCCAGCAAACCTGGCTGGAGAGCTACTGTGTTGGACTGATCCTGTCGATTCAAGTGGTCTTTCCTAGAGAGTCGGAGGTCATGGAAATAGATGGAGTTGATGGTAATCTTCAGGGCTTTGAAGTTTTCCCATCATCATCTGTCTCAAAAAAATGTGCTAGTAAAGACAGAGAATAAGGTAGCTGTCTTTTACATTAACCATCAGTGAAGCATGCATTCAAAATCCCTCAATGCAATAGCAGAACAATTGGGTTATTGGGCAGAGATCAACCTGTTGCACACGTCGGCAGTACACATCAAGGGCACCGACAATGTGATGGCAGACAGCTGGAGGTTTCCAAATTTGCTGGAGTTGACATTATCCAGGTCGTTGTTTTGAGAGATATGCCGAGAGTTTGTGAAACCCTTTCTGGATCTCTTTTCAAACAAGGACAATGCTCATCTTTGTCGATTCTGATCCAGGCTTCCGGAACAAGGAGCCTAGGTAGTGGACGTATTGGTGATAAAGTGGCTGAGAAGTCTCCTTTATACATTCCCCCACTTTTTATTGATCCAGATGGTTCTCTTCAAGTCTCAGCAGGGGTGAGGGAACTTTATTCTTGTGGGCCCTTATTGGCCAGAGATGTCATGGTTTCCTCTTCTGAACCCTGGCTCTTCTACCTCATTGGGTACTGCTCAAGTGTGTCTCTCTCAGAACGTCGTCCCTGACCTTCTTGCTCCAACTCACTCTATCGCTTTGGAGGTTGAGAAGTCTGGACTGCTAGCATAGGGTCTTTCCTCTTCCTTAGTGGAGTTAATTCAGCACTCCAGCAGGCCTTCTACTTCGAAGTCTTACTCAAAGAACTGGAAGTCTTTTGAGACGTGATGTTCTGCTCATGATCTTTTGGCACCTACCTGTAGTTTGTCTGCTATTTTGCATTTTCTTCTGAATGGGTTTCACTTGAATCTCTTTCCACTCTGAAAGCTCATTGCTTTGCGATAAAGGTTTTTAGGGACTTTTCTGTACCTTCGAAGATGTTACAATCTTTGGTGTCTAGACTGTTCTAATCTTTTGTCAATTGTAAGACCAGTTGAAAAATCCCTTTTCTCCAACTCAGAATCTTCCTACTCTTTTATAGGCTTTACAATTTTATCTCTCTGAGGATCTGGATACTGTAGACATAAAGATTGTTTCCTATAAAGTTATTTTCCTATTTCCTATCACCTTGCTGAGAACAATTGGGGAGCTGGGAGCCTTAAAATGCTGTCCTCTCTTCATTTGATACTTTGGAAGATGGGGTAACTTTAAGGCCTAGCCTTACCTTTGCTGCAAAGGTTAAGTCTATTTTTGATAGATCTTAGGAAATAATTCTTCCTTCTTTCATTCCCTCTCCTTCCTCTCCGGAGGAACATTTTCTGAATACACTTGATGTTTAAAGAGCTCTTTTCATTTATGTCACCAGGCCTCTGCAGTTCAGGAAAACCGACTCCTTGTTTGTGACTTTTGGACAGCCTGGAAAAGACAAGAAGGTGACTTTTATGACTCTGAGTAGGTGGATTAAGTTGTCAATTTTTCTGGCTTTGCAAGGCTTTTTAGAATATCTTCCAGTTCAGGGATGGTCTACGAGAGGAATGGCCACCTCCTGGGTTGAATTCCAGTGAGTAACAATCTAGGAAATTCCTAGGGTGGCTACTTTGTCCTCAGATCATTCATTTGTGAACCATTAGGGCTTAATAATTTTTCTGTTTTGCATTAGAGTACCAATGTTTTGAACTCTGCATTACCCTTAGTCCATCTTGTCTTTGTCACAAACATTACATCCTGCCCACCTTCCCATCAGTCCTTTGGCAAGGGCTTGGCACCCAGGTTGGGTGCATGGGGCTAGCATTTAAGGATCCTCCTGTTCTTTCTTCCTGTTGGAAGGTGACATCACCTTACTTTGTAATGACTGTCACAAGGACGCAATGGACTAAGGCTAATGAAGATTACCAATAAGTAACCAACGCATCACCATTCTTTCTGAATGTGCGTGGCTCATTCCGCAGGACTTGTTCTTTGTATGATTCCTGGATTTTCAGAAGCCCTTTGATGGCAGCACCCCCACACTGAAAATTGTTTCAGCACCACTGTACAAGGGTCAGTTGTCATGCTCATCTGCGGCGTAAATTTGCATTGAAGTAGTCTAACTCCGCAGGCCTTGTCTTTTGCTCAATTTGCCTTTGTGAGTTTTCTCTCAATCACTGTCGACTTCCTTTGATCTTTCTTTCTTCTTTTACTTCACCTTCGCCTTCAGTGTATCTTTCGGCCCTCTTAAGAGACACACCCCCTTTTAGCCACTTCTATACTTCTGTCACCTAATTATTTTCCTATCCTTTCCCCTGTAACGTTGCCGATCCTAGCTATAGCATCACTATCCAGAATCTGCTCACATGAGTTATGTTCCTCTTATCCCCACGCATCTAATAATCAGCTCTTGGTCTCCCTCCACCTCTCACGAGACATAGTCTGAGGCAGTGTCTCCATCTTGGAGAGACAATCCCTTGCAGTTGTGTTGTTCTACTGGCGCTGCCGGCTTGAGCTTTGGTCAGCAGTGGCAAAAGAAGGACTAATGGAAAGTGAACGTATACTGGAGCAACAGAGTGTATGGATTTATAAGAGCTTGATTAAATGATTAAAAAAGAGTTTAGTTGAGAGAAAAATGCAACCTGGCCCGTACGGGGATCAAACCCACGACCTTGGCGTTATTAGCACCACACTCTAACCAACTGAGCTAACCGGCCATGAGCATTAAAGATATCCTTTTTCCTTGTAATGCAGATAGATAGAAGAGTTGGTCTCACTATCGCACTTCCTTCATACTTTTCTCCTTCCGCCACCTGTCTGGATTACAATAACAAGAGCTGTGGAGTGCTGCACGCCAGCCTCAGTGCCTCTTGTTTCACTCAATCTCACTGTGTGCTGTGATATCTTTGTAACATGGCTTGTTGCCGGAAAAAAAGGAAAGGAGGGATAGTATTTTTATTCTTTTACAACAAAACCCAAAATGCATCGGCTTGCTTGCTCATTAAGTTTACAAGGCCAGCTGCTTTTGAGATATTATAATTATAGTGGTTATTCGGCGTTGGAGGTAAGAGAGTTTTTTTTAGGTCTGGCCGTTCCTTCTGCTTCAAATTACTTGAGCTCATGTCAACAAAGTAACAACAAAACATAGCCAACGGTTCGTTGCTCAAGCCTTCCCTACTGCGCCTTCCCATGTCTCTCCTGCCGACCACAGTGCAGGAAATCTGAGTTTGCATTTGCGCGAAGAGACGTACAACACAAGAAGGCGCGCTTTCGTGCACCGGGCACCACCCGGTCTGTGCATTCCTCACTGTCGTGAGATCAGTTTACTCAGCAGAGCATGACGCTGCAATTGGTTAGTAGGGCAGGCCTGACCAGAATAGTATATTTGGGGTCATGTATTTGATTGCATTTTTAAAACAGTAACAGAACTTAACTGCAATGTTTAAATAGGTCTAGACATATTTAAACAGTGTCAATTTAATAGAAGAATTGTGGACAATTCAGAGTGGAGGCCCCAATGTTTTTTTTTCCCATTGGGTGGATGCGGCATTAAAGAGTTTGAAGACCACTGGTCTAAGTGGACACTAATACACCTGGATGCTCCTGAATTCCTCGCAACAGATGCCAGCAAACCTGGCTGGAGAGCTACTGTGTTGCACTGATCCTGTTGATTCAAGTGGTCTTTCCTAGAGAGTCGGAGGTCATGGAAATAGATGGAGTTGAGGGTAATCTTCAGGGCTTTGAAGTTTTCCCATCATCATCTGTCTCAAAAAAATGTGCTAGTAAAGACAGAGAATAAGGTAGCTGTCTTTTACATTAACCAACAGTGAAGCATGCATTCAAAATCCCTCAATGCAATAGCAGAACAATTGGGTTATTGGGCAGAGATCAACCTGTTGCACACGTCGGCAGTACACATCAAGGGCACCGACAATGTGATGGCAGACAGCTGGAGGTTTCCAAATTTGCTGGAGTTGACGTTATCCAGGTCGTTGTTTTGAGAGATATGCCGAAAGTTTGTGAAACTCTTTCTGGATCTCTTTTCAAACAAGGACAATGCTCATCTTTGTCGATTCTGATCCAGGCTTCCGGAACAAGGAGCCTAGGTAGTGGACGTATTGGTGATAAAGTGGCTGAGAAGTCTCCTTTATACATTCCCCCACTTTTTATTGATCCAGATGGTTCTCTTCAAGTCTCAGCAGGGGCGAGGGAACTTTATTCTTGTGGGCCCTTATTGGCCAGAGATGTCATGGTTTCCTCTTCTGAACCCTGACTCTTCTACCTCATTGGGTACTGCTCAAGTGTGTCTCTCTCAGAACGTCGTCCCTGACCTTCTTGCTCCAACTCACTCTATCGCTTTGGAGGTTGAGAAGTCTGGACTGCTAGCAAAGGGTCTTTCCTCTTCCTTAGTGGAGTTAATTCAGCACTCCAGCAGGCCTTCTACTTCGAAGTCTTACTCAAAGAACTGGAAGTCTTTTGAGACGTGATGTTCTGCTCATGATCTTTTGGCACCTACCTGTAGTTTGTCTGCTATTTTGCATTTTCTTCTGAATGGGTTTCACTTGAATCTCTTTCCACTCTGAAAGCTCATTGCTTTGCGATAAAGGTTTTTAGGGACTTTTCTGTACCTTCGAAGATGTTACAATCTTTGGTGTCTAGACTGTTCTGATCTTTTGTCAATTGTAAGACCAGTTGAAAAATCCCTTTTCTCCAACTCAGAATCTTCCTACTCTTTTATAGGCTTTGCAATTTTATCTCTTTGAGGATCTGGATACTGTAGACATAAAGATTGTTTCCTATAAAGTTATTTTCCTATTTCCTATCACCTTGCTGAGAACAATTGGGGAGCTGGGAGCCTTAAAATGCTGTCCTCTCTTCATTTGATACTTTGGAAGATGGGGTAACTTTAAGGCCTAGCCTTACCTTTGCTGCAAAGGTTAAGTCTATTTTTGATAGATCTTAGGAAATAATTCTTCCTTCTTTCATTCCCTCTCCTTCCTCTCCGGAGGAACATTTTCTGAATACACTTGATGTTTAAAGAGCTCTTTTCATTTATGTCACCAGGCCTCTGCAGTTCAGGAAAACCGACTCCTTGTTTGTGACTTTTGGACAGCCTGGAAAAGACAAGAAGGTGACTTTTATGACTCTGAGTAGGTGGATTAAGTTGTCAATTTTTCTGGCATTGCAAGGCTTTTTAGAATATCTTCCAGTTCAGGGATGGTCTACGAGAGGAATGGCCACCTCCTGGGTTGAATTCCAGTGAGTAACAATCTAGGAAATTCCTAGGGTGGCTACTTGGTCCTCAGAGCATACATTTGTCAAGCATTATGGCTTAATAATTTTTCTGTTTTGCATTTGAGTACCAATGTTTTGAACTCTGCATTACCCTTAGTCCATCTTGTCTTTGTCACAAACATTACATCCTGCCCACCTTCCCATCAGTCCTTTGGCAAGGGCTTGGCACCCAGGTTGGGTGCATGGGGCTAGCATTTAAGGATCCTCCTGTTCTTTCTTCCTGTTGGAAGGTGACATCACCTTACTTTGTAATGACTGTCACAAGGACGCAATGGACTAAGGCTAATGAAGATTACCAATAAGTAACCAACGCATCACCACTCTTTCTGAATGTGCGTGGCTCATTCCGCAGGACTAGTTCTTTGTATAATTCCTGGATTTTCAGAAGCCCTTTGATGGCAGCACCCCCACACTGAAAATTGTTTCAGCACCACTGTACAAGGGTCAGTTGTCATGCTCATCTGCGGCGTAAATTTGCATTGAAGTAGTCTAACTCCCCAGGCCTTGTCTTTTGCTCAATTTGCCTTTGTGAGTTTTCTCTCAATCACTGTCGACTTCCTTTGATCTTTCTTTCTTCTTTCACTTCACCTTAGCCTTCAGTGTATCTTTCGGCCCTCTTAAGAGACACACCCCCTTGTAGCCACTTCTATACTTCTGTCACCTAATTATTTTCCTATCCTTTGCCCTGTAACGTTGCTGATCCTAGCTATAGCATCACTATCCAGAATCTGTTCACCTGAGTTATGTTCCTCTTATCCCCACGCATCTAATAATAAGCTCTTGGTCTCCCTCCACCTCTCACGAGACATAGTCTGAGGCAGTGTCTCCATCTTGGAGAGACAATCCCTTGCACTTGTGTTGTTCTACTGGCGCTGCCGACTGGAGCTTTGGTCAGCAGTGGCAAAAGAAGGACTAATGGAAAGTGAACGTATACTGGAGCAACAGAGTGTATGGATTTATAAGAGCTTGATTAAATGAGAAAAAAAGAGTTTAGTTGAGAGAAAAAATGCAACCTGGCCCATACGGGGATCGAACCCACGACCTTGGCGTCATTAGCACCACGCTCTAACCAACTGAGCTAACCGGCCATGAGTACTACATATCTCCTTTTTCCATAAAATGCAGATAGATAGAAGAGTTGGTCTCACGATCGCAATTCCTTCATACTTTTCTCCTTCCGCCCCCTGTCTGGATTACAATAACAAGAGCTGTGGAGTGCTGCACGCCAGCCTCAGTGCCTCTTCTTTCACTCAATCTCACTGTGTGCTGTGATATCTTTGTAACATCGCTTGTTGCCGGAAAAAAAGGAAAGGATTGATAGTATTTTTATTCTTTTACAACAAAACCCAAAATGCATCGGCTTGCTTGCTCATTAAGTTTACAAGGCCAGCTGCTTTTGAGATATTATAATTATAGTGGTTATTCGGCGTTGGAGGTAAGAGAGTTTTTTTTAGGTCTGGCCGTTCCTTCTGCTTCAAATTACTTGAGCTCATGTCAACAAAGTAACAACAAAAAATAGCCAACGGTTCGTTGCTCAAGCCTTCCCTACTGCGCCTTCCCATGTCTCTCCTGCCAACCACAGTGTAGGAAATCTGAGTTTGCATTTGCGCGAAGAGACGTACAACTCAAGAAGGCGCGCTTTTGTGCGCCGGGCACCACCCGGCCTGTGCATTCCTCACTGTCGTGAGATCAGTTTACTCAGCAGAGCATGACGCTGCAATTGGTTAGTAGGGCAGGCCTGACCAGAATAGTATATTTGGGGTCATGTATTTGATTGCATTTTTAAAACAGTAACAGAACTTAACTGCAATGTTTAAATAGGTCTAGACATATTTAAACAGTGTCAATTTAATAGAAGAATTGTGGACAATTCAGAGGGGAGGCACCAATGTTTTTTTTTCCCCTTGGGTGGATGCGGCATTAAAGAGTTTGAAGACCACTGGTCTAAGTGGACACTAATATACCTGGATGCTCCTGAATCCTCGCAACAGATGCCAGCAAACCTGGCTGGAGAGCTACTGTGTTGGACTGATCCTGTCGATTCAAGTGGTCTTTCCTAGAGAGTCGGAGGTCATGGAAATAGATGTAGTTGATGGTAATCTACAGGGCTTTGAAGTTTTCCCATCATCATCTGTCTCAAAAAAATGTGCTAGTAAAGACAGAGAATAAGGTAGCTGTCTTTTACATTAACCAACAGTGAAGCATGCATTCAAAATCCCTCAATGCAATAGCAGAACAATTGGGTTATTGGGCAGAGATCAACCTGTTGCACACGTGGGCAGTACACATCAAGGGCACCGACAATGTGATGGCAGACAGCTGGAGGTTTCCAAATTTGCTGGAGTTGACGTTATCCAGGTCGTTGTTTTGAGAGATATGCCGAGAGTTTGTGAAACCCTTTCTGGATCTCTTTTCAAACAAGGACAATGCTCATCTTTGTCGATTCTGATCCAGGCTTCCGGAACAAGGAGCCTAGGTAGTGGACGTATTGGTGATAAAGTGGCTGAGAAGTCTCCTTTATACATTCCCCCACTTTTTATTGATCCAGATGGTTCTCTTCAAGTCTCAGCAGGGGGGAGGGATCTTTATTCTTGTGGGCCCTTATTGGCCAGAGATGTCATGGTTTCCTCTTCTGAACCCCTGGCTCTTCTACCTCCTTGAGTACTGCTCAAGTGTGTCTCTCTCAGAACGTCGTCCCTGACCTTCTTGCTCCAACTCACTCTATCGCTTTGGAGGTTGAGAAGTCTGGACTGCTAGCAAAGGGTCTTTCCTCTTCCTTAGTGGAGTTAATTCAGCACTCCAGCAGGCCTTCTACTTCGAAGTCTTACTCAAAGAACTGGAAGTCTTTTGAGACGTGATGTTCTGCTCATGATCTTTTGGCACCTACCTGTAGTTTGTCTGCTATTTTGCATTTTCTTCTGAATGGGTTTCACTTGAATCTCTTTCCACTCTAAAAGCTCATTGCTTTGCGATAAAGGTTTTTAGGGACTTTTCTGTACCTTCGTCGATGTTACAGTATTTGGTGTCTAGACTGTTCTGATCTTTTGTCAATTGTAAGACAAGTTGAAAAATCCCTTTTCTCCAACTCAGAATCTTCCTACTCTTTTATAGGCTTTGCAATTTTATCTCTTTGAGGATCTGGATACTGTAGACATAAAGATTGTTTCCTATAAAGTTATTTTCCTATTTCCTATCACCTTGCTGAGAACAATTGGGGAGCTGGGAGCCTTAAAATGCTGTCCTCTCTTCATTTGATACTTTGGAAGATGGGGTAACTTTAAGGCCTAGCCTTACCTTTGCTGCAAAGGTTAAGTCTATTTTTGATAGATCTTAGGAAATAATTCTTCCTTCTTTCATTCCCTCTCCTTCCTCTCCGGAGGAACATTTTCTGAATACACTTGATGTTTAAAGAGCTCTTTTCATTTATGTCACCAGGCCTCTGGTCATTTATGTCACCAGTTAAGGAAAACCGACTCCTTGTTTGTGACTTTTGGACAGCCTGGAAAAGACAAGAAGGTGACTTTTATGACTCTGAGTAGGTGGATTAAGTTGTCAATTTTTCTGGCTTTCCAAGGCTTTTTAGAATATCTTCCAGTTCAAGGATGGTCTACGAGAGGAATGGCCACCTCCTGGGTTGAATTCCAGTGAGTAACAATCTAGGAAATTCCTAGGGTGGCTACTTGGTCCTCAGAGCATACATTTGTCAAGCATTATGGCTTAATAATTTTTCTGTTTTGCATTTGAGTACCAATGTTTTGAACTCTGCATTACCCTTAGTCCATCTTGTCTTTGTCACAAACATTACATCCTGCCCACCTTCCCATCAGTCCTTTGGCAAGGGCTTGGCACCCAGGTTGGGTGCATGGGGCTAGCATTTAAGGATCCTCCTGTTCTTTCTTCCTGTTGGAAGGTGACATAACCTTACTTTGTAATGACTGTCACAAGGACGCAATGGACTAAGGCTAATGAAGATTACCAATAAGTAACCAACG
Organism: Pleurodeles waltl; assembly: GCF_031143425.1. Lineage (NCBI taxonomy): Eukaryota > Metazoa > Chordata > Amphibia > Caudata > Salamandridae > Pleurodeles > Pleurodeles waltl. The sequence continues at coordinate 117,369,710 of NC_090451.1, read as the reverse complement.
CATCACCACTCTTTCTGAATGTGCGTGGCTCATTCCGCAGGACTAGTTCTTTGTATAATTCCTGGATTTTCAGAAGCCCTTTGATGGCAGCACCCCCACACTGAAAATTGTTTCAGCACCACTGTACAAGGGTCAGTTGTCATGCTCATCTGCGGCATAAATTTGCATTGAAGTAGTCTAACTCCCCAGGTCATGTCTTTTGCTCAATTTGCCTTTGTGAGTTTTCTCTCAATCATTGTTGATTTCCTTTGATCTTTCTTTCTTCTTTCACTTCACCTTCGCCTTCAGTGTATCTTTCGGCCCTGTTAAGAGACACGCCCCCTTGTAGCCACTTCTATACTTCTGTCACCTAATTATTTTTCTATCCTTTCCCCTGTAACGTTGCTGATCCTAGCTATAGCATGACTATCCAGAATCTGTTCACCTGAGTTATGTTCCTCTTATCCCCACGCATCTAATAATCAGCTCTTGGTCTCCCTCCACCTCTCACGAGACACAGTCTGAGGCAGTGTCTCCATCTTGGAGAGACAATCCCTTGCACTTGTGTTGTTCTACTGGCGCTGCCGGCTTGAGCTTTGGTCAGCAGTGGCAAAAGAAGGACTAATGGAAAGTGAACGTATACTGGAGCAACAGAGTGTATGGATTTATAAGAGCTTGATTAAATGAGAAAAAAAAAGTTTAGTTGAGAGAAAAAATGCAACTTGGCCCGTACGGGGATCGAACCCGCAACCTTGGCGTTATTAGCACAACGCTCTAACCAACTGAGCTAACCAGCCATGGGTACTATAGATCTCCTTTTTCCATGAAATGCAGATAGATAGAAGAGTTGGTCTCACGATCGCAATTCCTTCATACTTTTCTCCTTCCGCCCCCTGTCTGGATTACAATAACAAGAGCTGTGGAGTGCTGCACGCCAGCCTCAGTGCCTCTTCTTTCACTCAATCTCACTGTGTGCTGTGATATCTTTGTAACATCGCTTGTTGCCGAAAAAAAAGGAAAGGATGGATAGTATTTTTATTCTTTTACAACAAAAGCCAAAATGCATCGGCTTGCTTGCTCATTAAGTTTACAAGGCCAGCTGCTTTTGAGATATTATAATTATAGTGGTTATTCGGCGTTGGAGGTAAGAGAGTTTTTTTTAGGTCTGGCCGTTCCTTCTGCTTCAAATTACTTGAGCTCATGTCAACAAAGTAACAACAAAACATAGCCAACGGTTCGTTGCTCAAGCCTTCCCTACTGCGCCTTCCCATGTCTCTCCTGCCGACCACAGTGCAGGAAATCTGAGTTTGTATTTGCGCGAAGAGACGTACAACACAAGAAGGCGCGCTTTCGTGTGCCGGGCACCACCCGGCCTGCGCATTCCTCACTGTCGTGAGATCAGTTTACTCAGCAGAGCATGACGCTGCAATTGGTTAGTAGGACAGGCCTGACCAGAATAGTATATTTGGGGTCATGTATTTGATTGCATTTTAAAAAAAGTAACAGAACTTAACTGCAATGTTTAAATAGGTCTAGACATATTTAAACAGTGTCAATTTAATAGAAGAATTGTGGACAATTCAGAGGGGAGGCACCAATGTTTTTTTTTCCCATTGGGTGGATGCGGCATTAAAGAGTTTGAAGACCACTGGTCTAAGTGGACACTAATACACCTGGATGCTCCTGAATTCCTCGCAACAGATGCCAGCAAACCTGGCTGGAGAGCTACTGTGTTGGACTGATCCTGTCGATTCAAGTGGTCTTTCCTAGAGAGTCGGAGGTCATGGAAATAGATGGAGTTGATGGTAATCTTCAGGGCTTTGAAGTTTTCCCATCATCATCTGTCTCAAAAAAATGTGCTAGTAAAGACAGAGAATAAGGTAGCTGTCTTTTACATTAACCAACAGTGAAGCATGCATTCAAAATCCCTCAATGCAATAGCAGAACAATTGGGTTATTGGGCAGAGATCAACCTGTTGCACACGTCGGCAGTACACATCAAGGGCACCGACAATGTGATGGCAGACAGCTGGAGGTTTCCAAATTTGCTGGAGTTGACGTTATCCAGGTTGTTGTTTTGAGAGATATGCCGAGAGTTTGTGAAACCCTTTCTGGATCTCTTTTCAAACAAGGACAATGCTCATCTTTGTCGATTCTGATCCAGGCTTCCGGAACAAGGAGCCTAAGTAGTGGACGTATTGGTGATAAAGTGGCTGAGAAGTCTCCTTTATACATTCCCCCACTTTTTATTGATCCAGATGGTTCTCTTCAAGTCTCAGCAGGGGCGAGGGAACTTTATTCTTGTGGGCCCTTATTGGCCAGAGATGTCATGGTTTCCTCTTCTGAACCCTGGCTCTTCTACCTCATTGGGTACTGCTCAAGTGTGTCTCTCTCAGAACGTCGTCCCTGACCTTCTTGCTCCAACTCACTCTATCGCTTTGGAGGTTGAGAAGTCTGGACTGCTAGCAAAGGGTCTTTCCTCTTCCTTAGTGGAGTTAATTCAGCACTCCAGCAGGCCTTTTACTTCGAAGTCTTACTCAAAGAACTGGAAGTCTTTTGAGACGTGATGTTCTGCTCATGATCTTTTGGCACCTACCTGTAGTTTGTCTGCTATTTTGCATTTTCTTCTGAATGGGTTTCACTTGAATCTCTTTCCACTCTGAAAGCTCATTGCTTTGCGATAAAGGTTTTTAGGGACTTTTCTGTACCTTCGAAGATGTTACAATCTTTGGTGTCTACACTGTTCTGATCTTTTGTCAATTGTAAGACCAGTTGAAACATCCCTTTTCTCCAACTCAGAATCTTCCTACTCTTTTATAGGCTTTGCAATTTTATCTCTTTGAGGATCTGGATACTGTAGACATAAAGATTATTTCTATAAAGTTATTTTCCTATTTCCTATCACCTTGCTGAGAACAATTGGGGAGCTGGGAGCCTTAAAATGCTGTCCTCTCTTCATTTGATACTTTGGAAGATGGGGTAACTTTAAGGACTAGCCTTACCTTTGCTGCAAAGGTTAAGTCTATTTTTGATAGATCTTAGGAAATAATTCTTCCTTCTTTCATTCCCTCTCCTTCCTCTCCGGAGGAGCATTTTCTGAATACACTTGATGTTTAAAGAGCTCTTTTCATTTATGTCACCAGGCCTCTGTTGTTCAGGAAAACCGACTCCTTGTTTGTGACTTTTGGACAGCCTGGAAAAGACAAGAAGGTGACTTTTATGACTCTGAGTAGGTGGATTAAGTTGTCAATTTTTCTGGCTTTGCAAGGCTTTTAAGAATATCTTCCAGTTCAGGGATGGTCTACGAGAGGAATGGCCACCTCCTGGGTTGAATTCCAGTGAGTAACAATCTAGGAAATTCCTAGGGTGGCTATCTTCGTCCTCAGAGCATACATTTGTCAAGCATTATGGCTTAATAATTTTTCTGTTTTGCATTTGAGTACCAATGTTTTGAACTCTGCATTACCCTTAGTCCATCTTGTCTTTGTCACAAACATTACATCCTGCCCGCCTTCCCATCAGTCCTTTGGCAAGGGCTTGGCACCCAGGTTGGGTGCATGGGGCTAGCATTTAAGGATCCTCCTGTTATTTCTTCCTGTTGGAAGGTGACATCACCTTACTTTGTAATGACTGTCACAAGGACGCAATGGACTAAGGCTAATGAAGATTACCAATAAGTAACCAACGCATCACCACTCTTTCTGAATGTGCGTGGCTCATTCCGCAGGACTAGTTCTTTGTATAATTCCTGGATTTTCAGAAGCCCTTTGATGGCAGCACCCCACACTGAAAATTGTTTCAGCACCACTGTACAAGGGTCAGTTGTCATGCTCATCTGCGGCTTAAATTTGCATTGAAGTAGTCTAACTCCCCAGGCCTTGTCTTTTGCTCAATTTGCCTTTGTGAGTTTTCTCTCAATCACTGTCGACTTCCTTTGATCTTTCTTTCTTCTTTCACTTCACCTTCGCCTTCAGTGTATCTTTCGGCCCTCTTAAGAGACACACCCCCTTGTAGCCACTTCTATACTTCTGTCACCTAATTATTTTCCTCTCCTTTCCCCTGTAACGTTGCTGATCCTAGCTATAGCATCACTATCCAGAATCTGTTCACCTGAGTTATGTTCCTCTTATCCCCACGCATCTAATAATCAGCTCTTGGTCTCCCTCCACCTCTCACGAGACATAGTCTGAGGCAGTGTCTCCATCTTGGAGAGACAATCCCTTGCACTTGTGTTGTTCTACTGGCGCTGCCGGCTTGAGCTTTGGTCAGCAGTGGCAAAAGAAGGACTAATGGAAAGTGAACGTATACTGGAGCAACAGAGTGTATGGATTTATAAGAGCTTGATTAAATGAGAAAAAAAGAGTTTAGTTGAGAGAAAAAATGCAACCTGGTCTGTACGAGATCGAACCCGTGACCTTGGCATTATTAGCACCACACTCTAACCAACTGAGCTAACTGGCCATGAGTACGACAGATATCATTTTTCCATGAAATGCAGATAGATAGAAGAGTTGGTCTTACTATCGCAATTCCTTCATACTTTTCTCCTTCCGCCCCCTGTCTGGATTACAATAAAAAGAGCTGTGGAGTGCTGCACGCCAGCCTCAGTGCCTCTTCTTTCACTCAATCTCACTGTGTGCTGTGATGTCTTTGAAACATCGCTTGTTGCCGGAAAAAAAGGAAAGGATGGATAGCATTTTTATTCTTTTACAACAAAACCCAAAATGCATCGGCTTGCTTGCTCATTAAGTTTACAAGGCCTGCTGCTTTTGAGATATTATAATTATAGTAGTTATTCGGCGTTGGAGGTAAGAGAGTTTTTTTTAGGTCTGGCCGTTGCTTCTGCTTCAAATTACTTGAGCTCTTGTCAACAAAGTAACAACAAAACATAGCCAACGGTTCGTTGCTCAAGCCTTTCCTACTGCGCCTTCCCATGTCTCTCCTGCCGACCACAGTGCAGGAAATCTGAGTTTGCATTTGCGCGAAGAGACGTACAACACAAGAAGGCGCGCTTTCGTGCGTCGGGCACCACCCGGCCTGTGCATTCCTCACTGTTGTGAGATCAGTTTACTCAGCAGAGCATGACGCTGCAATTGGTTAGTAGGGCAGGCCTGACCAGAATAGTATATTTGGGGTCATGTATTTGATTGCATTTTTAAAACAGTAACAGAACTTAACTGCAATGTTTAAATAGGTCTAGACATATTTAAACAGTGTCAATTTAATAGAAGAATTGTGGACAATTCAGAGGGGAGGCACCAATGTTTTTTTTTCCCATTGGGTGGATGCGGCATTAAAGAGTTTGAAGACCACTGGTCTAAGTGGAAAGTAATACACCTGGATGCTCCTGAATTCTTCGCAATAGATGCCAGCAAACCTGGCTGGAGAGCTACTGTGTTGGACTGATCCTGTCGATTCAAGTGGTCTTTCCTAGAGAGTCGGAGGTCATGGAAATAGATGGAGTTGATGGTAATCTTCAGGGCTTTGAAGTTTTCCCATCATCATCTGTCTCAAAAAAATGTGCTAGTAAAGACAGAGAATAAGGTAGCTGTCTTTTACATTAACCATCAGTGAAGCATGCATTCAAAATCCCTCAATGCAATAGCAGAACAATTGGGTTATTGGGCAGAGATCAACCTGTTGCACACGTCGGCAGTACACATCAAGGGCACCGACAATGTGATGGCAGACAGCTGGAGGTTTCCAAATTTGCTGGAGTTGACATTATCCAGGTCGTTGTTTTGAGAGATATGCCGAGAGTTTGTGAAACCCTTTCTGGATCTCTTTTCAAACAAGGACAATGCTCATCTTTGTCGATTCTGATCCAGGCTTCCGGAACAAGGAGCCTAGGTAGTGGACGTATTGGTGATAAAGTGGCTGAGAAGTCTCCTTTATACATTCCCACACTTTTTATTGATCCAGATGGTTCTCTTCAAGTCTCAGCAGGGGTGAGGGAACTTTATTCTTGTGGGCCATTATTGGCCAGAGATGTCATGGTTTCCTCTTCTGAACCCTGGCTCTTCTACCTCATTGGGTACTGCTCAAGTGTGTCTCTCTCAGAACGTCGTCCCTGACCTTCTTGCTCCAACTCACTCTATCGCTTTGGAGGTTGAGAAGTCTGGACTGCTAGCAAAGGGTCTTTCCTCTTCCTTAGTGGAGTTAATTGAGCACTCCAGCAGGCCTTCTACTTCGAATTCTTACTCAAAGAACTGGAAGTCTTTTGAGACGTGATGTTCTGCTCATGATCTTTTGGCACCTACCTGTAGTTTGTCTGCTATTTTGCATTTTCTCCTGAATGGGTTTCACTTGAATCTGTTTCCACTCTGAAAGCTCATTGCTTTGCGATCAAGGTTTTTAGGGACTTTTCTGTACCTTCGAAGATGTTACAATCTTTGGTGTCTAGACTGTTCTGATCTTTTGTCAATTGTAAGACCAGTTGAAAAATCCCTTTTCTCCAACTCAGAATCTTCCTACTCTTTTATAGGCTTTACAATTTTATCCCTCTGAGGATCTGTATACTGTAGACATAAAGATTGTTTCCTATAAAGTAATTTTCCTATTTCCTATCACCTTGCTGAGAACAATTGGGGAGCTGGGAGCCTTAAAATGCTGTCCTCTCTTCATTTGATACTTTGGAAGATGGGGTAACTTTAAGGCCTAGCCTTACCTTTGCTGCAAAGGTTAAGTCTATTTTTGATAGATCTTAGGAAATAATTCTTCCTTCTTTCATTCCCTCTCCTTCCTCTCCGGAGGAACATTTTCTGAATACACTTGATGTTTAAAGAGCTCTTTTCATTTATGTCACCAGGCCTCTGCAGTTCAGGAAAACCGACTCCTTGTTTGTGACTTTTGGACAGCCTGGAAAAGACAAGAAGGTGACTTTTATGACTCTGAGTAGGTGGATTAAGTTGTAAATTTTACTGGCTTTGCAAGGCTTTTTAGAATATCTTCCAGTTCAGGGATGGTCTACGAGAGGAATGGCCACCTCCTGGGTTGAATTCCAGTGAGTAACAATCTAGGAAATTCCTAGGGTGGCTACTTGGTCCTCAGAGCATACATTTGTCAAGCATTATGGCTTAATAATTTTTCTGTTTTGCATTTGAGTACCAATGTTTTGAACTCTGCATTACCCTTAGTCCATCTTGTCTTTGTCACAAACATTACATCCTGCCCACCTTCTCATCAGTCCTTTGGCAAGGGCTTGGCACCCAGGTTGGGTGCATGGGGCTAGCATTTAAGGATCCTCCTGTTCTTTCTTCCTGTTGGAAGGTGACATCACCCTACTTTGTAATGAATGTCACAAGGACGCAATGGACTAATGCTACTGAAGATTACCAATAAGTAACCAACGCATCACCACTCTTTCTGAATGTGCGTGGCTCATTCCGCAGGACTTGTTCTTTGTATAATTCCTGGATTTTCAGAAGCCCTTTGATGGCAGCACCCCCACACTGAAAATTGTTTCAGCACCACTGTACAAGGGTCAGTTGTCATGCTCATCTGCGGCGTAAATTTGCATTGAAGTAGTCTAACTCCCCAGGCCTTGTCTTTTGCTCAATTTGCCTTTGTGAGTTTTCTCTCAATCACTGTCGACTTCCTTTGATCTTTCTTTCTTCTTTCACTTCACCTTCGCCTTCAGTGTATCTTTCGGCCCTCTTAAGAGACACACCCCCTTGTAGCCACTTCTATACTTCTGTCACCTAATTATTTTCCTATCCTTTGCCCTGTAACGTTACTGATCCTAGCTATAGCATCACTATCCAGAATCTGTTCACCTGAGTTATGTTCCTCTTATCCCCACGCATCTAATAATCAGCTCTTGGTCTCCCTCCACCTCTCACGAGACATAGTCTGAGGCAGTGTCTCCATCTTGGAGAGACAATCCCTTGCACTTGTGTTGTTCTACTGGCGCTGCCGGCTTGAGCTTTGGTCAGCAGTGGCAAAAGAAGGACTAATGGAAAGTGAACGTATACTGGAGCAACAGAGTGTATGGATTTATAAGAGCTTGATTAAATGAGAAAAAAAGAGTTTAGATGAGAGAAAAAATGGAACCTGGCCCGTACGGGAATCGTACCCGCGACCTTGGCGTTATTAGCACTACGCTCTAACCAACTGAGCTAACCGGCCATGAGTACTAAATATATCCTTTTTCAATGTAATGCAGATAGATAGAAGAGTTGGTCTCACTATCGCAATTCCTTCATACTTTTCTCCTTCCGCCCCCTGTCTGGATTACAATAACAAGAGCTGTGGAGTGCTGCACGCCAGCCTCAGTGCTTCTACTTTCACTCAATCTAACTGTGTGCTGTGATATCTTTGTAACATCGCTTGTTGCCTGAAAAAAAGGAAAGGATGGATAGTATTTTTATTCTTTTACAACAAAACCCAAAATGCATCGGCTTGCTTGGTCATTAAGTTTACAAGGCCAGCTGCTTTTGAGATATTTTAATTATAGTGGTTATTCGGCGTTGGAGGTAAGAGAGTTTTTTTTTAGGTCTGGCCGTTCCTTCTGCTTCAAATTACTTGAGCTCATGTCAACAAAGTAACAACAAAACATAGCCAACGGTTCGTTCCTCAAGCCTTCCCTACTGCGCCTTCCCATGTCTCTCCTGCCGACCACAGTGCAGGAAATCTGAGTTTGCATTTGCGATAAGAGACGTACAACACAAGAAGGCGCGCTTTTGTGCGCCGGGCACCACCCGACCTGTGCATTCCTCACTGTCGTGAGATCAGTTTACTCAGCAGAGCATGACGCTGCAATTGGTTAGTAGGGCAGGCCTGACCAGAATAGTATATTTGGGGTCATGTATTTGATTGCATTTTTAAAACAGTAACAGAACTTAACTGCAATGTTTAAATAGGTCTAGACATATTTAAACAGTGTCAATTTAATAGAAGAATTGTGGACAATTCAGAGGGGAGGCACCAATGTTTTTTTTTCCCATTGGGTGGATGCGGCATTAAAGAGTTTGAAGACCACTGGTCTAAGTGGACACTAATACACCTGGATGCTCCTGAATTCCTCGCAACAGATGCCAGCAAACCTGGCTGGAGAGCTACTGTGTTGGACTGATCCTGTCGATTCAAGTGGTCTTTCCTAGAGAGTCGGAGGTCATGGAAATAGATGGAGTTGATGGTAATCTACAGGGCTTTGAAGTTTACCCATCATCATCTGTCTCAAAAAAATGTGCTAGTAAAGACAGAGAATAAGGTCGCTGTCTTTTACATTAACCAACAGTGAAGCATGCATTCAAAATCCCTCAATGCAATAGCAGAACAATTGGGTTATTGGGCAGAGATCAACCTGTTGCACACGTCGGCAGTACACATCAAGGGCACCGACAATGTGATGGCAGACAGCTGGAGGTTTAGAAAATTTGCTGGAGTTGACGTTATCCAGGTCGTTGTTTTGAGAGATATGCCGAGAGTTTGTGAAACCCTTTCTGGATCTCTTTTCAAACAAGGACAATGCTCATCTTTGTCGATTCTGATCCAGGCTTCCGGAGAAGGAGCCTAGGTAGTGGACGTATTGGTGATAAAGTGGCTGAGAAGTCTCCTTTATACATTCCCCCACTTTTTATTGATCCAGATGTTTCTCTTCAAGTCTCAGCAGGGGGGAGGGAACTTTATTCTTGTGGGCCCTTATTGGCCAGAGATGTCATGGTTTCCTCTTCTGAACCCCTGGCTCTTCTACCTCCTTGGGTATTGCTCAAGTGTATCTCTGTCAGAACGTCGTCCCTGACCTACTTGCTCCAACTCACTCTATTGCTTTGGAGGTTGAGAAGTCTGGACTGCTAGCAAAGGGTCTTTCCTCTTCCTTAGTGGAGTTAATTCAGCACTCCAGCAGGCCTTCTACTTCGAAGTCTTACTCAAAGAACTGGAAGTCTTTTGAGACGTGATGTTCTGCTCATGATATTTTGGCACCTACCTGTAGTTTGTCTGCTATTTTGCATTTTCTTCTGAATGGGTTTCACTTGAATCTCTTTCCACTCTGAAAGCTCATTGCTTTGCAATAAAGGTTTTTAGGGACTTTTCTGTACCTTCGTCGATGTTACAATCTTTGGTGTCTAGACTGTTCTGATCTTTTGTCAATTGTAAGACCAGTTGAAAAATCCCTTTTCCCCAACTCAGAATCTTCCTACTCTTTTATAGGCTTTGCAATTTTATCTCTTTGAGGATCTGGATACTGTAGACATAAAGATTGTTTCCTATATAGTTATTTTCCTATTTCCTATCACCTTGCTGAGAACAATTGGGGAGCTGGGAGCCTTAAAATGCTGTCCTCTCTTCATTTGATACTTTGGAAGATGGGGTAACTTTAAGGCCTAGCCTTACCTTTGCTGCAAAGGTTAAGTCTATTTTTGATAGATCTTAGGAAATAATTCTTCCTTCTTTCATTCCCTCTCCTTCTTCTCCGGAGGAACATTTGCTGAATACACTTGATGTTTAAAGAGCTCTTTTCATTTATGTCACCAGGCCTCTGCAGTTCAGGAAAACCGACTCATTGTTTGTGACTTTTGGACAGCCTGGAAAAGACAAGAAGGTGACTTTTATGACTCTGAGTAGGTGGATTAAGTTGTCAATTTTTCTGGCTTTGCAAGGCTTTTTAGAATATCTTCCAGTTCAGGGATGGTCTACGAGAGGAATGGCCACCTCCTGGGTTGAATTCCAGTGAGTAACAATCTAGGAAATTCCTAGGGTGGCTACTTGGTCCTCAGAGCATACATTTGTCAAGCATTATGGCTTAATAATTTTTCTGTTTTGCATTTGAGTACCAATGTTTTGAACTCTGCATTACCCTTAGTCCATCTTGTCTTTGTCACAAACATTACATCCTGCCCACCTTCCCATCAGTCCTTTGGCAAGGGCTTGGCACCCAGGTTGGGTGCATGGGGCTAGCATTTATGGATCCTCCTGTTCTTTCTTCCTGTTGGAAGGTGACATCACCTTACTTTGTAATGACTGTCACAAGGACGCAATGGACTAAGGCTAATGAAGATTACCAATAAGTAACCAACGCATCACCATTCTTTCTGAATGTGCGTGGCTTATTCCGCAGGACTTGTTCTTTGTATGATTCCTGGATTTTCAGAAGCCCTTTGATGGCAGCACCCCCACACTGAAAATTGTTTCAGCACCACTGTACAAGGGTCAGTTGTCATGCTCATCTGCGGCGTAAATTTGCATTGAAGTAGTCTAACTCCCCAGGCTTTGTCTTTTGCTCAATTTGCCTTTGTGAGTTTTCTCTCAATCACTGTCGACTTACTTTGATCTTTCTTTCTTCTTTTACTTCACCTTCGCCTTCAGTGTATCTTTCGGCCCTCTTAAGAGACACACCCCCTTGTAGCCACTTCTATACTTCTGTCACCTAATTATTTTCCTATTCTTTCCCCTGTAACGTTGCTGATCTTAGCTATAGCATCACTATCCAGAATCTGTTCACCTGAGTTATGTTCCTCTTATCCCCACGCATCTAATAATCAGCTCTTGGTCTCCCTCCACCTCTCACGAGACATAGTCTGAGGCAGTGTCTCCATCTTGGAGAGACAATCCCTTGCACTTGTGTTGTTCTACTGGCACTGCCGGCTTGAGCTTTGGTCAGCAGTGGCAAAAGAAGGACTAATGGAAAGTGAATGTATACTGGAGCAACAGAGTGTATGGATTTATAAGAGCTTGATTAAATGAGAAAAAAGAGTTTAGTTGAGAGAAAAAATGCAACCTGGCCCATACGGGGATTGAACCCGCGACCGTGGCGTTATTAGCACCACGCTCTAACCAACTGAGCTAACCGGCCATGAGTACTAAATCTATCCTTTTTCCATGTAATGCAGATAGATAGAAGAGTTGGTCTCACTATCGCAATTCCTTCATACTTTTCTCCTTCCGCCCCCTGTCTGGATTTCAATAACAAGAGCTGTGGAGTGCTGCACGCCAGCCTCAGTGCCTCTTCTTTCACTCAATCTCACTGTGTGCTGTGATATCTTTGTAACATCGCTTGTTGCCGGAAAAAAAGGAAAGGATGGATAGTATTTTTATTCTTTTACAACAAAACCCAAAATGCATCGGCTTGCTTGCTCATTAAGTTTACAAGGCCAGCTGCTTTTGAGATATTATAATTATAGTGGTTATTCGGCGTTGGAGGTAAGAGAGTTTTTTTTAGGTCTGGCCGTTCCTTCTGCTTCAAATTACTTGAGCTCATGTCAACAAAGTAACAACAAAACATAGCCAACGGTTCGTTGCTCAAGCCTTCCCTACTGCGCCTTCCCATGTCTCTCCTGCCGACCACAGTGCAGGAAATCTGAGTTTGCATTTGCGCGAAGAGACGTACAACACAAGAAGGCGCGCTTTTGTGCGCAGGGCACCACCCGGCCTGTGCATTCCTCACTGTCGTGAGATCAGTTTACTCAGCAGAGCATGACGCTGCAATTGGTTAGTAGGGCAGGCCTGACCAGAATAGTATATTTGGGGTCATGTATTTGATTGCATTTTTAAAACAGTAACAGAACTTAACTGCAATGTTTAAATAGGTCTAGACATATTTAAACAGTGTCAATTTAATAGAAGAATTGTGGACAATTCAGAGGGGAGGCACCAATGTTTTTTTTTCCCATTGGGTGGATGCGGCATTAAAGAGTTTGAAGACCACTGGTCTAAGTGGACACTAATATACCTGGATGCTCCTGAATCCTCGCAACAGATGCCACCAAACCTGGCTGGAGAGCTACTGTGTTGGACTGATCCTGTCGATTCAAGTGGTCTTTCCTAGAGAGTCGGAGGTCATGGAAATAGATGGAGTTGATGGTAATCTTCAGGGCTTTGAAGTTTTCCCATCATTATCTGTCTCAAAAAAATGTGCTAGTAAAGACAGAGAATAAGGTAGCTGTCTTTTACATTAACCAACTGTGAAGCATGCATTCAAAATCCCTCAATGCAATAGCAGAACAATTGGCTTATTTGGCAGAGATCAACCTGTTGCACACGTCGGCAGTACACATCAAGGGCACCGACAATGTGATGGCAGACAGCTGGAGGTTTCCAAATTTGCTGGAGTTGACGTTATCCAGGTCGTTGTTTTGAGAGATATGCCGAGAGTTTGTGAAACCCTTTCTGGATCTCTTTTCAAACCAGGACAATGCTCATCTTTGTCGATTCTGATCCAGGCTTCCGGAACAAGGAGCCTAGGTAGTGGACGTATTGGTGATAAAGTGGCTGAGAAGTCTCCTTTATACATTCCCCCACTTTTTATTGATCCAGATGGTTCTCTTCAAGTCTCAGCAGGGGGGAGGGAACTTTATTCTTGTGGGCCCTTATTGTCCAAAGATGTCATGGTTTCCTCTTCTGAACCCCTGGCTCTTCTACCTCCTTGAGTACTGCTCAAGTGTGTCTCTCTCAGAACGTCGTCCCTGACCTTCTTGCTCCAACTCACTCTATCGCTTTGGAGGTTGAGAAGTCTGGACTGCTAGCAAAGGGTCTTTCCTCTTCCTTAGTGGAGTTAATTCAGCACTCCAGCAGGCCTTCTACTTCGAAGTCTTACTCAAAGAACTGGAAGTCTTTTGAGACGTGATGTTCTGCTCATGATCTTTTGGCACCTACCTGTAGTTTGTCTGCTATTTAGCATTTTCTTCTGAATGGGTTTCACTTGAATCTCTTTCCACTCTGAAAGCTCATTGCTTTGCAATAAAGGTTTTTAGGGACTTTTCTGTACCTTCGTCGATGTTACAATCTTTGGTGTCTAGACTGTTCTGATCTTTTGTCAATAGTAAGACCAGTTGAAAAATCCCTTTTCCCCAACTCAGAATCTTCCTACTCTTTTATAGGCTTTGCAATTTTATCTCTTTGAGGATCTGGATACTGTAGACATAAAGATTGTTTCCTATAAAGTTATTTTCCTATTTCCTATCACCTTGCTGAGAACAATTGGGGAGCTGGGAGCCTTAAAATGCTGTCCTCTCTTCATTTGATACTTTGGAAGATGGGGTAACTTTAAGGCCTAGCCTTACCTTTGCTGCAAAGGTTAAGTCTATTTTTGATAGATCTTAGGAAATAATTCTTCCTTCTTTCATTCCCTCTCCTTCTTCTCCGGAGGAACATTTGCTGAATACACTTGATGTTTAAAGAGCTCTTTTCATTTATGTCACCAGGCCTCTGCAGTTCAGGAAAACCGACTCATTGTTTGTGACTTTTGGACAGCCTGGAAAAGACAAGAAGGTGACTTTTATGACTCTGAGTAGGTGGATTAAGTTGTCAATTTTTCTGGCTTTGCAAGGCTTTTTAGAATATCTTCCAGTTCAGGGATGGTCTACGAGAGGAATGGCCACCTCCTGGGTTGAATTCCAGTGAGTAACAATCTAGGAAATTCCTAGGGTGGCTACTTGGTCCTCAGAGCATACATTTGTCAAGCATTATGGCTTAATAATTTTTCTGTTTTGCATTTGAGTACCAATGTTTTGAACTCTGCATTACCCTTAGTCCATCTTGTCTTTGTCACAAACATTACATCCTGCCCACCTTCCCATTAGTCCTTTGGCAAGGGCTTGGCACCCAGGTTGGGTGCATGGGGCTAGCATTTATGGATCCTCCTGTTCTTTCTTCCTGTTGGAAGGTGACATCACCTTACTTTGTAATGACTGTCACAAGGACGCAATGGACTAAGGCTAATGAAGATTACCAATAAGTAACCAACGCATCACCATTCTTTCTGAATGTGCGTGGCTCATTCCGCAGGACTTGTTCTTTGTATGATTCCTGGATTTTCAGAAGCCCTTTGATGGCAGCACCCCCACACTGAAAATTGTTTCAGCACCACTGTACAAGGGTCAGTTGTCATGCTAATCTGCAGCGTAAATTTGCATTGAAGTAGTCTAACACCCCAGGCTTTGTCTTTTGCTCAATTTGCCTTTGTGAGTTTTCTCTCAATCACTGTCGACTTACTTTGATCTTTCTTTCTTCTTTTACTTCACCTTCGCCTTCAGTGTATCTTTCGGCCCTCTTAAGAGACACACCCCCTTGTAGCCACTTCTATACTTCTGTCACCTAATTATTTTCCTATTCTTTCCCCTGTAACGTTGCTGATCCTAGCTATAGCATCACTATCCAGAATCTGTTCACCTGAGTTATGTTCCTCTTATCCCCACGCATCTAATAATCAGCTCTTGGTCTCCCTCCACCTCTCACGAGACATAGTCTGAGGCAGTGTCTCCATCTTGGAGAGACAATCCCTTGCACTTGTGTTGTTCTACTGGCACTGCCGGCTTGAGCTTTGGTCAGCAGTGGCAAAAGAAGGACTAATGGAAAGTGAATGTATACTGGAGCAACAGAGTGTATGGATTTATAAGAGCTTGATTAAATGAGAAAAAAGAGTTTAGCTGAGAGAAAAAATGCAACCTGGCCCATACGGGGATTGAACCCGCGACCGTGGCGTTATTAGCACCACGCTCTAACCAACTGAGCTAACCGGCCATGAGTACTAAATCTATCCTTTTTCCATGTAATGCAGATAGATAGAAGAGTTGGTCTCACTATCGCAATTCCTTCATACTTTTCTCCTTCCGCCCCCTGTCTGGATTTCAATAACAAGAGCTGTGGAGTGCTGCACGCCAGCCTCAGTGCCTCTTCTTTCACTCAATCTCACTGTGTGCTGTGATATCTTTGTAACATCACTTGTTGCCGGAAAAAAAGGAAAGGATGGATAGTATTTTTATTCTTTTACAACAAAACCCAAAATGCATCGGCTTGCTTGCTCATTAAGTTTACAAGGCCAGCTGCTTTTGAGATATTATAATTATAGTGGTTATTCGGCGTTGGAGGTAAGAGAGTTTTTTTTAGGTCTGGCCGTTCCTTCTGCTTCAAATTACTTGAGCCCCTGTCAACAAAGTAACAACAAAACATAGCCAACGGTTCGTTGCTCAAGCCTTCCCTACTGCGCCTTCCCATGTCTCTCCTGCCGACCACAGTGCAGGAAATCTGAGTTTGCATTTGCGCGAAGAGACGTACAACACAAGAAGGCGCGCTTTTGTGCGCCGGGCAGCACCCGGCCTGTGCATTCCTCACTGTCGTGAGATCAGTTTACTCAGCAGAGCATGACGCTGCAATTGGTTAGTAGGGCAGGCCTGACCAGAATAGTATATTTGGGGTCATGTATTTGATTGCATTTTTAAAACAGTAACAGAACTTAACTGCAATGTTTAAATAGGTCTAGACATATTTAAACAGTGTCAATTTAATAGAAGAATTGTGGACAATTCAGAGGGGAGGCACCAATGTTTTTTTTTCCCATTGGGTGGATGCGGCATTAAAGAGTTTGAAGACCACTGGTCTAAGTGGACACTAATATACCTGGATGCTCCTGAATACTCGCAACAGATGCCAGCAAACCTGGCTGGAGAGCTACAGTGTTGGACTGATCCTGTCGATTCAAGTGGTCTTTCCTAGAGAGTCGGAGGTCATGGAAATAGATGGAGTTGATGGTAATCTTCAGGGCTTTGAAGTTTTCCCATCATCATCTGTCTCAAAAAAATGTGCTAGTAAAGACAGAGAATAAGGTAGCTGTCTTTTACATTAACCAACAGTGAAGCATGCATTCAAAATCCCTCAATGCAATAGCAGAACAATTGGCTTATTGGGCAGAGATCAACCTGTTGCACACGTCGGCAGTACACATCAAGGGCACCGACAATGTGATGGCAGACAGCTGGAGGTTTCCAAATTTGCTGGAGTTGACGTTATCCAGGTCGTTGTTTTGAGAGATATGCCGAGAGTTTGTGAAACCCTTTCTGGATCTCTTTTCAAACCAGGACAATGCTCATCTTTGTCGATTCTGATCCAGGCTTCCGGAACAAGGAGCCTAGGTAGTGGACGTATTGGTGATAAAGTGGCTGAGAAGTCTCCTTTATACATTCCCCCACTTTTTATTGATCCAGATGGTTCTCTTCAAGTCTCAGCAGGGGGGAGGGAACTTTATTCTTGTGGGCCCTTATTGTCCAAAGATGTCATGGTTTCCTCTTCTGAACCCCTGGCTCTTCTACCTCCTTGAGTACTGCTCAAGTGTGTCTCTCTCAGAACGTCGTCCCTGACCTTCTTGCTCCAACTCACTCTATCGCTTTGGAGGTTGAGAAGTCTGGACTGCTAGCAAAGGGTCTTTCCTCTTCCTTAGTGGAGTTAATTCAGCACTCCAGCAGGCCTTGTACTTCGAAGTCTTACTCAAAGAACTGGAAGTCTTTTGAGACGTGATGTTCTGCTCATGATCTTTTGGCACCTACCTGTAGTTTGTCTGCTATTTTGCATTTTCTTCTGAATGGGTTTCACTTGAATCTCTTTCCACTCTGAAAGCTCATTGCTTTGCGATAAAGGTTTTTAGGGACTTTTCTGTACCTTCGTCGATGTTACAATCTTTGGTGTCTAGACTGTTCTGATCTTTTGTCAATTGTAAGACCAGTTGAAAAATCCCTTTTCCCCAACTCAGAATCTTCCTACTCTTTTATAGGCTTTGCAATTTTATCTCTTTGAGGATCTGGATACTGTAGACATAAAGATTGTTTCCTATAAAGTTATTTTCCTATTTCCTATCACCTTGCTGAGAACAATTGGGGAGCTGGGAGCCTTAAAATACTGTCCTCTCTTCATTTGATACTTTGGAAGATGGGGTAACTTTAAGGCCTAGCCTTACCTTTGCTGCAAAGGTTAAGTCTATTTTTGATAGATCTTAGGAAATAATTCTTCCTTCTTTCATTCCCTCTCCTTCCTCTCCGGAGGAACATTTGCTGAATACACATGATGTTTAAAGAGCTCTTTTCATTTATGTCACCAGGCCTCTGCAGTTCAGGAAAACCGACTCATTGTTTGTGACTTTTGGACAGCCTGGAAAAGACAAGAAGGTGACTTTTATGACTCTGAGTAGGTGGATTAAGTTGTCAATTTTTCTGGCTTTGCAAGGCTTTTTAGAATATCTTCCAGTTCAGGGATGGTCTACGAGAGGAATGGCCACCTCCTGGGTTGAATTCCAGTGAGTAACAATCTAGGAAATTCCTAGGGTGGCTACTTGGTCCTCAGAGCATACATTTGTCAAGCATTATGGCTTAATAATTTTTCTGTTTTGCATTTGAGTACCAATGTTTTGAACTCTGCATTACCCTTAGTCCATCTTGTCTTTGTCACAAACATTACATCCTGCCCACCTTCCCATCAGTCCTTTGGCAAGGGCTTGGCACCCAGGTTGGGTGCATGGGGCTAGCATTTAAGGATCCTCCTGTTCTTTCTTCCTGTTGGAAGGTGACATCACCTTACTTTGTAATGACTGTCACAAGGACGCAATGGACTAAGGCTAATGAAGATTACCAATAAGTAACCAACGCATCACCATTCTTTCTGAATGTGCGTGGCTCATTCCGCAGGACTTGTTCTTTGTATGATTCCTGGATTTTCAGAAGCCCTTTGATGGCAGCACCCCCACACTGAAAATTGTTTCAGCACCACTGTACAAGGGTCAGTTGTCATGCTCATCTGCGGCGTAAATTTGCATTGAATTAGTCTAACTCCCCAGGCCTTGTCTTTTGCTCAATTTGCCTTTGTGAGTTTTCTCTCAATCACTGTCGACTTCCTTTAATCTTTCTTTCTTCTTTTACTTCACCTTCGCCTTCAGTGTATCTTTCGGCCCTCTTAAGAGACACACCCCCTTGTAGCCACTTCTATACTTCTGTCACCTAATTATTTTCCTATCCTTTCCCCTGTAACGTTGCTGATCTTAGCTATAGCATCACTATCCAGAATCTGTTCACCTGAGTTATGTTCCTCTTATCCCCACGCATCTAGTAATCAGCTCTTGGTCTCCCTCCACCTCTCACGAGACATAGTCTGAGGCAGTGTCTCCATCTTGGAGAGACAATCCCTTGCACTTGTGTTGTTCTACTGGCACTGCCGGCTTGAGCTTTGGTCAGCAGTGGCAAAAGAAGGACTAATGGAAAGTGAACGTATACTGGAGCAACAGAGTGTATGGATTTATAAGAGCTTGATTAAATGAGAAAAAAGAGTTTAGTTGAGAGAAAAAATGCAACCTGGCCCGTACGGGGATTGAACCCGCGACCTTGGCGTTATTAGCACCACACTCTAACCAACTGAGCTAACCGGCCATGACTACTAAAGATATCCTTTTTCCTTGTAATGCAGATAGATAGAAGAGTTGGTCTCCCTATTGCAATTCCTTCATACTTTTCTCCTTCCGCCCCCTGTCTGGATTTCAATAACAAGAGCTGTGGAGTGCTGCACGCCAGCCTCAGTGCCTCTTCTTTCACTCAATCTCACTGTGTGCTGTGATATCTTTGTAACATCGATTGTTGCCGGAAAAAAAGGAAAGGATGGATAGTATTTTTATTCTTTTACAACAAAACCCAAAATGCATCGGCTTGCTTGC
Source organism: Pleurodeles waltl (assembly GCF_031143425.1). NCBI lineage: Eukaryota > Metazoa > Chordata > Amphibia > Caudata > Salamandridae > Pleurodeles > Pleurodeles waltl. The sequence continues at coordinate 117,350,326 of NC_090451.1, read as the reverse complement.
TCATTAAGTTTACAAGGCCAGCTGCTTTTGAGATATTATAATTATAGTGGTTATTCGGCGTTGGAGGTAAGAGAGTTTTTTTTAGGTCTGGCCGTTCCTTCTGCTTCAAATTACTTGAGCTCATGTCAACAAAGTAACAACAAAACATAGCCAACGGTTCGTTGCTCAAGCCTTCCCTACTGCGCCTTCCCATGTCTCTCCTGCCGACCACAGTGCAGGAAATCTGAGTTTGCATTTGCGCGAAGAGACGTACAACACAAGAAGGCGCGCTTTTGTGCGCCAGGCACCACCCGGCCTGTGCATTCCTCACTGTCGTGAGATCAGTTTACTCAGCAGAGCATGACGCTGCAATTGGTTAGTAGGGCAGGCCTGACCAGAATAGTATATTTGGGGTCATGTATTTGATTGCATTTTTAAAACAGTAACAGAACTTAACTGCAATGTTTAAATAGGTCTAGACATATTTAAACAGTGTCAATTTAATAGAAGAATTGTGGACAATTCAGAGGGGAGGCACCAATGTTTTTTTTTTCCCATTGGGTGGATGCGGCATTAAAGAGTTTGAAGACCACTGGTCTAAGTGGACACTAATATACCTGGATGCTCCTGAATCCTCGCAACAGATGGCAGCAAACCTGGCTGGAGAGCTACTGTGTTGGACTGATCCTGTCGATTCAAGTGGTCTTTCCTAGAGAGTCGGAGGTCATGGAAATAGATGGAGTTGATGGTAATCTTCAGGGCTTTGAAGTTTTCCCATCATCATCTGTCTCAAAAAAATGTGCTAGTAAAGAGAGAGAATAAGGTAGCTGTCTTTTACATTACCAACAGTGAAGCATGCATTCAAAATCCCTCAATGCAATAGCAGAACAATTGGGTTATTGGGCAGAGATCAACCTGTTGCACACGTCGGCAGTACACATCAAGGGCACCGACAATGTGATGGCAGACAGCTGGAGGTTTCCAAATTTGCTGGAGTTGACGTTATCCAGGTCGTTGTTTTGAGAGATATGCCGAGAGTTTGTGAAACCCTTTCTGGATCTCTTTTCAAACAAGGACAATGCTCATCTTTGTCGATTCTGATCCAGGCTTCCGGAACAAGGAGCCTAGGTAGTGGACGTATTGGTGATAAAGTGGCTGAGAAGTCTCCTTTATACATTCCCCCACTTTTTATTGATCCAGATGGTTCTCTTCAAGTCTCAGCAGGGGGGAGGGAACTTTATTCTTGTGGGCCCTTCTTGGCCAGAGATGTCATGGTTTCCTCTTCTGAACCCCTGGCTCTTCTACCTCCTTGAGTACTGCTCAAGTGTGTCTCTCTCAGAACGTCGTCCCTGACCTTCTTGCTCCAACTCACTCTATCGCTTTGGAGGTTGAGAAGTCTGGACTGCTAGCAAAGGGTCTTTCCTCTTCCTTAGTGGAGTTAATTCAGCACTCCAGCAGGCCTTCTACTTTGAAGTCTTACTCAAAGAACTGGAAGTCTTTTGAGACGTGATGTTCTGCTCATGATCTTTTGGCACCTACCTGTAGTTTGTCTGCTATTTTGCATTTTCTTCTGAATGGGTTTCAGTTGAATCTCTTTCCACTCTGAAAGCTCATTGCTTTGCGATAAAGGTTTTTAGGGACTTTTCTGTACCTTCGTCGATGTTACAATCTTTGGTGTCTAGACTGTTCTGATCTTTTGTCAATTGTAAGACCAGTTGAAAAATCCCTTTTCTCCAACTCAGAATCTTCCTACTGTTTTATAGGCTTTGCAATTTTATCTCTTTGAGGATCTGGACACTGTAGACATAAAGATTGTTTCCTATAAAGTTATTTTCCTATTTCCTATCACCTTCCTGAGAACAATTGGGGAGCTGGGAGCCTTAAAATGCTGTCCTCTCTTCAGTTGATACTTTGGAAGATGGGGTAACTTTAAGGCCTAGCCTTACCTTTGCTGCAAAGGTTAAGTCTATTTTTGATAGAACTTAGGAAATAATTCATCCTTCTTTCATTCCCTCTCCTTCCTCTCCGGAGGAACATTTGCTGAATACACTTGATGTTTAAAGAGCTCTTTTCATTTATGTCACCAGGCCTCTGCAGTTCAGGAAAACCGACTCATTGTTTGTGACTTTTGGACAGCCTGGAAAAGACAAGAAGGTGACTTTTATGACTCTGAGTAGGTGGATTAAGTTGTCAATTTTTCTGGCTTTGCAAGGCTTTTTAGAATATCTTCCAGTTCAGGGATGGTCTACGAGAGGAATGGCCACCTCCTGGGTTGAATTCCAGTGAGTAACAATCTAGGAAATTCCTAGGGTGGCTACTTGGTCCTCAGAGCATACATTTGTCAAGCATTATGGCTTAATAATTTTTCTGTTTTGCATTTGAGTACCAATGTTTTGAACTCTGCATTACCCTTAGTCCATCTTGTCTTTGTCACAAACATTACATCCTGCCCACCTTCCCATCAGTCCTTTGGCAAGGGCTTGGCACCCAGGTTGGGTGCATGGGGCTAGCATTTATGGATCCTCCTGTTCTTTCTTCCTGTTGGAAGGTGACATCACCTTACTTTGTAATGACTGTCACAAGGACGCAATGGACTAAGGCTAATGAAGATTACCAATAAGTAACCAACGCATCACCATTCTTTCTGAATGTGCGTGGCTCATTCCGCAGGACTTGTTCTTTGTATGATTCCTGGATTTTCAGAAGCCCTTTGATGGCAGCACCCCCACACTGAAAATTGTTTCAGCACCACTGTACAAGGGTCAGTTGTCATGCTCATCTGCGGTGTAAATTTGCATTGAAGTAGTCTAACTCCCCAGGCTTTGTCTTTTGCTCAATTTGCCTTTGTGAGTTTTCTCTCAATCACTGTCGACTTACTTTGATCTTTCTTTCTTCTTTTACTTCACCTTCGCCTTCAGTGTATCTTTCGGCCCTCTTAAGAGACACACCCCCTTGTAGCCACTTCTATACTTCTGTCACCTAATTATTTTCCTATTCTTTCCCCTGTAACGTTGCTGATCTTAGCTATAGCATCACTATCCAGAATCTGTTCACCTGAGTTATGTTCCTCTTATCCCCACGCATCTAATAATCAGCTCTTGGTCTCCCTCCACCTCTCACGAGACATAGTCTGAGGCAGTGTCTCCATCTTGGAGAGACAATCCCTTGCACTTGTGTTGTTCTACTGGCACTGCCGGCTTGAGCTTTGGTCAGCAGTGGCAAAAGAAGGACTAATGGAAAGTGAACGTATACTGGAGCAACAGAGTGTATGGATTTATAAGAGCTTGATTAAATGAGAAAAAAGAGTTTAGTTGAGAGAAAAAATGCAACCTGGCCCATACGGGGATTGAACCCGCGACCGTGGCGTTATTAGCACCACGCTCTAACCAACTGAGCTAACCGGCCATGAGTACTAAATCTATCCTTTTTCCATGTAATGCAGATAGATAGAAGAGTTGGTCTCACTATCGCAATTCCTTCATACTTTTCTCCTTCCGCCCCCTGTCTGGATTTCAATAACAAGAGCTGTGGAGTGCTGCACGCCAGCCTCAGTGCCTCTTCTTTCACTCAATCTCACTGTGTGCTGTGATATCTTTGTAACATCGCTTGTTGCCGGAAAAAAAGGAAAGGATGGATAGTATTTTTATTCTTTTACAACAAAACCCAAAATGCATCGGCTTGCTTGCTCATTAAGTTTACAAGGCCAGCTGCTTTTGAGATATTATAATTATAGTGGTTATTCGGCGTTGGAGGTAAGAGAGTTTTTTTTAGGTCTGGCCGTTCCTTCTGCTTCAAATTACTTGAGCCCCTGTCAACAAAGTAACAACAAAACATAGCCAACGGTTCGTTGCTCAAGCCTTCCCTACTGCGCCTTCCCATGTCTCTCCTGCCGACCACAGTGCAGGAAATCTGAGTTTGCATTTGCGCGAAGAGACGTACAACACAAGAAGGCGCGCTTTTGTGCGCCGGGCACCACCCGGCCTGTGCATTCCTCACTGTCGTGAGATCAGTTTACTCAGCAGAGCATGACGCTGCAATTGGTTAGTAGGGCAGGCCTGACCAGAATAGTATATTTGGGGTCATGTATTTGATTGCATTTTTAAAACAGTAACAGAACTTAACTGCAATGTTTAAATAGGTCTAGACATATTTAAACAGTGTCAATTTAATAGAAGAATTGTGGACAATTCAGAGGGGAGGCACCAATGTTTTTTTTTCCCATTGGGTGGATGCGGCATTAAAGAGTTTGAAGACCACTGGTCTAAGTGGACACTAATATACCTGGATGCTCCTGAATCCTCGCAACAGATGCCACCAAACCTGGCTGGAGAGCTACTGTGTTGGACTGATCCTGTCGATTCAAGTGGTCTTTCCTAGAGAGTCGGAGGTCATGGAAATAGATGGAGTTGATGGTAATCTTCAGGGCTTTGAAGTTTTCCCATCATCATCTGTCTCAAAAAAATGTGCTAGTAAAGACAGAGAATAAGGTAGCTGTCTTTTACATTAACCAACTGTGAAGCATGCATTCAAAATCCCTCAATGCAATAGCAGAACAATTGGCTTATTGGGCAGAGATCAACCTGTTGCACACGTCGGCAGTACACATCAAGGGCACCGACAATGTGATGGCAGACAGCTGGAGGTTTCCAAATTTGCTGGAGTTGACGTTATCCAGGTCTTTGTTTTGAGAGATATGCCGAGAGTTTGTGAAACCCTTTCTGGATCTCTTTTCAAACCAGGACAATGCTCATCTTTGTCGATTCTGATCCAGGCTTCCGGAACAAGGAGCCTAGGTAGTGGACGTATTGGTGATAAAGTGGCTGAGAAGTCTCCTTTATACATTCCCCCACTTTTTATTGATCCAGATGGTTCTCTTCAAGTCTCAGCAGGGGGGAGGGAACTTTATTCTTGTGGGCCCTTATTGTCCAAAGATGTCATGGTTTCCTCTTCTGAACCCCTGGCTCTTCTACCTCCTTGAGTACTGCTCAAGTGTGTCTCTCTCAGAACGTCGTCCCTGACCTTCTTGCTCCAACTCACTCTATCGCTTTGGAGGTTGAGAAGTCTGGACTGCTAGCAAAGGGTCTTTCCTCTTCCTTAGTGGAGTTAATTCAGCACTCCAGCAGGCCTTCTACTTCGAAGTCTTACTCAAAGAACTGGAAGTCTTTTGAGACGTGATGTTCTGCTCATGATCTTTTGGCACCTACCTGTAGTTTGTCTGCTATTTTGCATTTTCTTCTGAATGGGTTTCACTTGAATCTCTTTCCACTCTGAAAGCTCATTGCTTTGCAATAAAGGTTTTTAGGGACTTTTCTGTACCTTCGTCGATGTTACAATCTTTGGTGTCTAGACTGTTCTGATCTTTTGTCAATTGTAAGACCAGTTGAAAAATCCCTTTTCCCCAACTCAGAATCTTCCTACTCTTTTATAGGCTTTGCAATTTTATCTCTTTGAGGATCTGGATACTGTAGACATAAAGATTGTTTCCTATAAAGTTATTTTCCTATTTCCTATCACCTTGCTGAGAACAATTGGGGAGCTGGGAGCCTTAAAATGCTGTCCTCTCTTCATTTGATACTTTGGAAGATGGGGTAACTTTAAGGCCTAGCCTTACCTTTGCTGCAAAGGTTAAGTCTATTTTTGATAGATCTTAGGAAATAATTCTTCCTTCTTTCATTCCCTCTCCTTCTTCTCCGGAGGAACATTTGCTGAATACACTTGATGTTTAAAGAGCTCTTTTCATTTATGTCACCAGGCCTCTGCAGTTCAGGAAAACCGACTCATTGTTTGTGACTTTTGGACAGCCTGGAAAAGACAAGAAGGTGACTTTTATGACTCTGAGTAGGTGGATTAAGTTGTCAATTTTTCTGGCTTTGCAAGGCTTTTTAGAATATCTTCCAGTTCAGGGATGGTCTACGAGAGGAATGGCCACCTCCTGGGTTGAATTCCAGTGAGTAACAATCTAGGAAATTCCTAGGGTGGCTACTTGGTCCTCAGAGCATACATTTGTCAAGCATTATGGCTTAATAATTTTTCTGTTTTGCATTTGAGTACCAATGTTTTGAACTCTGCATTACCCTTAGTCCATCTTGTCTTTGTCACAAACATTACATCCTGCCCACCTTCCCATCAGTCCTTTGGCAAGGGCTTGGCACCCAGGTTGGGTGCATGGGGCTAGCATTTATGGATCCTCCTGTTCTTTCTTCCTGTTGGAAGGTGACATCACCTTACTTTGTAATGACTGTCACAAGGACGCAATGGACTAAGGCTAATGAAGATTACCAATAAGTAACCAACGCATCACCATTCTTTCTGAATGTGCGTGGCTCATTCCGCAGGACTTGTTCTTTGTATGATTCCTGGATTTTCAGAAGCCCTTTGATGGCAGCACCCCCACACTGAAAATTGTTTCAGCACCACTGTACAAGGGTCAGTTGTCATGCTAATCTGCAGCGTAAATTTGCATTGAAGTAGTCTAACTCCCCAGGCTTTGTCTTTTGCTCAATTTGCCTTTGTGAGTTTTCTCTCAATCACTGTCGACTTACTTTGATCTTTCTTTCTTCTTTTACTTCACCTTCGCCTTCAGTGTATCTTTCGGCCCTCTTAAGAGACACACCCCCTTGTAGCCACTTCTATACTTCTGTCACCTAATTATTTTCCTATTCTTTCCCCTGTAACGTTGCTGATCCTAGCTATAGCATCACTATCCAGAATCTGTTCACCTGAGTTATGTTCCTCTTATCCCCACGCATCTAATAATCAGCTCTTGGTCTCCCTCCACCTCTCACGAGACATAGTCTGAGGCAGTGTCTCCATCTTGGAGAGACAATCCCTTGCACTTGTGTTGTTCTACTGGCACTGCCGGCTTGAGCTTTGGTCAGCAGTGGCAAAAGAAGGACTAATGGAAAGTGAATGTATACTGGAGCAACAGAGTGTATGGATTTATAAGAGCTTGATTAAATGAGAAAAAAGAGTTTAGTTGAGAGAAAAAATGCAACCTGGCCCATACGGGGATTGAACCCGCGACCGTGGCGTTATTAGCACCACGCTCTAACCAACTGAGCTAACCGGCCATGAGTACTAAATCTATCCTTTTTCCATGTAATGCAGATAGATAGAAGAGTTGGTCTCACTATCGCAATTCCTTCATACTTTTCTCCTTCCGCCCCCTGTCTGGATTTCAATAACAAGAGCTGTGGAGTGCTGCACGCCAGCCTCAGTGCCTCTTCTTTCACTCAATCTCACTGTGTGCTGTGATATCTTTGTAACATCGCTTGTTGCCGGAAAAAAAGGAAAGGATGGATAGTATTTTTATTCTTTTACAACAAAACCCAAAATGCATCGGCTTGCTTGCTCATTAAGTTTACAAGGCCAGCTGCTTTTGAGATATTATAATTATAGTGGTTATTCGGCGTTGGAGGTAAGAGAGTTTTTTTTAGGTCTGGCCGTTCCTTCTGCTTCAAATTACTTGAGCCCCTGTCAACAAAGTAACAACAAAACATAGCCAACGGTTCGTTGCTCAAGCCTTCCCTACTGCGCCTTCCCATGTCTCTCCTGCCGACCACAGTGCAGGAAATCTGAGTTTGCATTTGCGCGAAGAGACGTACAACACAAGAAGGCGCGCTTTTGTGCGCCGGGCACCACCCGGCCTGTGCATTCCTCACTGTCGTGAGATCAGTTTACTCAGCAGAGCATGACGCTGCAATTGGTTAGTAGGGCAGGCCTGACCAGAATAGTATATTTGGGGTCATGTATTTGATTGCATTTTTAAAACAATAACAGAACTTAACTGCAATGTTTAAATAGGTCTAGACATATTTAAACAGTGTCAATTTAATAGAAGAATTGTGGACAATTCAGAGGGGAGGCACCAATGTTTTTTTTTCCCATTGGGTGGATGCGGCATTAAAGAGTTTGAAGACCACTGGTCTAAGTGGACACTAATATACCTGGATGCTCCTGAATCCTCGCAACAGATGCCAGCAAACCTGGCTGGAGAGCTACTGTGTTGGACTGATCCTGTCGATTCAAGTGGTCTTTCCTAGAGAGTCGGAGGTCATGGAAATAGATGGAGTTGATGGTAATCTTCAGGGCTTTGAAGTTTTCCCATCATCATCTGTCTCAAAAAAATGTGCTAGTAAAGACAGAGAATAAGGTAGCTGTCTTTTACATTAACCAACAGTGAAGCATGCATTCAAAATCCCTCAATGCAATAGCAGAACAATTGGCTTATTGGGCAGAGATCAACCTGTTGCACACGTCGGCAGTACACATCAAGGGCACCGACAATGTGATGGCAGACAGCTGGAGGTTTCCAAATTTGCTGGAGTTGACGTTATCCAGGTCGTTGTTTTGAGAGATATGCCGAGAGTTTGTGAAACCCTTTCTGGATCTCTTTTCAAACCAGGACAATGCTCATCTTTGTCGATTCTGATCCAGGCTTCCGGAACAAGGAGCCTAGGTAGTGGACGTATTGGTGATAAAGTGGCTGAGAAGTCTCCTTTATACATTCCCCCACTTTTTATTGATCCAGATGGTTCTCTTCAAGTCTCAGCAGGGGGAGGGAACCTTATTCTTGTGGGCCCTTATTGGCCAGAGATGTCATGGTTTCCTCTTCTGAACCCCTGGCTCTTCTACCTCCTTGGGTACTGCTCAAGTGTGTCTCTCTCAGAACGTCGTCCCTGACCTTCTTGCTCCAACTCACTCTATCGCTTTGGAGGTTGAGAAGTCTGGACTGCTAGCAAAGGGTCTTTCCTCTTCCTTAGTGGAGTTAATTCAGCACTCCAGCAGGCCTTCTACTTCGAAGTCTTACTCAAAGAACTGGAAGTCTTTTGAGACGTGATGTTCTGCTCATGATCTTTTGGCACCTACCTGTAGTTTGTCTGCTATTTTGCATTTTCTTCTGAATGGGTTTCACTTGAATCTCTTTCCACTCTGAAAGCTCATTGCTTTGCGATAAAGGTTTTTAGGGACTTTTCTGTACCTTCGTCGATGTTACAATCTTTGGTGTCTAGACTGTTCTGATCTTTTGTCAATTGGAAGACCAGTTGAAAAATCCCTTTTCTCCAACTCAGATTCTTCCTACTCTTTTATAGGCTTTGCAATTTTATCTCTTTGAGGATCTGGATACTGTAGACATAAAGATTGTTTCCTATAAAATTATTTTCCTATTTCCTATCACCTTGCTGAGAACAATTGGGGAGCTGGGAGCCTTAAAATGCTGTCCTCTCTTCATTTGATACTTTGGAAGATGGGGTAACTTTAAGGCCTAGCCTTATCTTTGCTGCAAAGGTTAAGTCTATTTTTGATAGATCTTAGGAAATAATTCTTCCTTCTTTCATTCCCTCTCCTTCCTCTCCGGAGGAACATTTGCTGAATACACTTGATGTTTAAAGAGCTCTTTTCATTCATGTCACCAGGCCTCTGCAGTTCAGGAAAACCGACTCCTTGTTTGTGACTTTTGGACAGCCTGGAAAAGACAAGAAGGTGACTTTTATGACTCTGAGTAGGTGGATTAAGTTGTCAATTTTTCTGGCTTTGCAAGGCTTTTTAGAATATCTTCCAGTTCAGGAATGGTCTACGAGAGGAATGGCCACCTCCTGGGTTGAATTCCAGTGAGTAACAATCTAGGAAATTCCTAGGGTGGCTACTTGGTCCTCAGAGCATACATTTGTCAAGCATTATGGCTTAATAATTTTTCTGTTTTGCATTTGAGTACCAATGTTTTGAACTCTGCATTACCCTTAGTCCATCTTGTCTTTGTCACAAACATTACATCCTGCCCACCTTCCCATCAGTCCTTTGGCAAGGGCTTGGCACCCAGGTTGGGTGCATGGGGCTAGCATTTAAGGATCCTCCTGTTCTTTCTTCCTGTTGGAAGGTGACATCACCTTACTTTGTAATGACTGTCACAAGGACGCAATGGACTAAGGCTAATGAAGATTACCAATAAGTAACCAACGCATCACCACTCTTTCTGAATGTGCGTGGCTCATTCCGCAGGACTAGTTCTTTGTATGATTCCTGGATTTTCAGAAGCCCTTTGATGGCAGCACCCCCACACTGAAAATTGTTTCAGCACCACTGTACAAGGGTCAGTTGTCATGCTCATCTGCGGCATCAATTTGCATTGAAGCAGTCTAACTCCCCAGGCCTTGTCTTTTGCTCAATTTGCCTTTGTGAGTTTTCTCTCAATCACTGTCGACTTCCTTTGATCTTTCTTTCTTCTTTCACTTCACCTTCGCCTTCAGTGTATCTTTCGGCCCTCTTAAGAGACACACCCCCTTGTAGCCACTTCTATACTTCTGTCACCTAATTATTTTCCTATCCTTTCCCCTGTAACGTTGCTGATCCTAGCTATAGCATCACTATCCAGAATCTGTTCACCTGAGTTATGTTCCTCTTATCCCCACACATCTAATAATCAGCTCTTGGTCTCCCTCCACCTCTCACGAGACATAGTCTGAGGCAGTGTCTCCATCTTGGAGAGACAATCCCTTGCACTTGTGTTGTTCTACTGGCGCTGCCGGCTTGAGCTTTGGTCAGCAGTGGCAAAAGAAGGACTAATGGAAAGTGAACGTATACTGGAGCAACAGAGTGTATGGATTTATAAGAGCTTGATTAAATGAGAAAAAAAGAGTTTAGTTGAGAGAAAAAACGCAACCTGGCCCGTACGGGGATCAAACCCGCGACCTTGACGTTATTAGCACCACACTCTAACCAACTGAGCTAACCGGACAGGAGTACTACAGGTATCCTTTTTTCATGAAATGCAGATAGATAGAAGAGTTGGTCTCACTATCGCAATTCCTTCATACTTTTCTCCTTCCGCCCCCTGTCTGGATTACAATAACAAGAGCTGTGGAGTGCTGCACGCCAGCCTCAGTGCCTCTTCTTTCACTCAATCTCACTGTGTGCTGTGATATCTTTGTAACATCGCTTGTTGCTGGAAAAAAAGGAAAGGATGGATAGTATTTTTATTCTTTTACAACAAAACCCAAAATGCATCGGCTTGCTTGGTCATTAAGTTTACAAGGCCAGCTGCTTTTGAGATATTATAATTATAGTGGTTATTCGGCGTTGGAGGTAAGAGAGTTTTTTTTAGGTCTGGCCGTTCCTTCTGCTTCAAATTACTTGAGCTCATGTCAACAAAGTAACAACAAAACATAGCCAACGGTTCGTTGCTCAAGCCTTCCCTACTGCGCCTTCCCATGTCTCTCCTGCCGACCACAGTGCAGGAAATCTGAGTTTGCATTTGCGCGAAGAGACGTACAACACAAGAAGGCGCGCTTTTGTGCGCCGGGCACCACCCGGCCTGTGCATTCCTCACTGTTGTGAGATCAGTTTACTCAGCAGAGCATGACGCTGCAATTGGTTAGTAGGGCAGGTCTGACCAGAATAGTATATTTGGGGTAATGTATTTGATTGCATTTTTAAAACAGTAACAGAACTTAACTGCAATGTTTAAATAGGTCTAGACATATTTAAACAGTGTCAATTTAATAGAAGAATTGTGGACAATTCAGAGGGGAGGCACCAATGTTTTTTTTTCCCATTGGGTGGATGCGGCATTAAAGAGTTTGAAGACCACTGGTCTAAGTGGACACTAATATACCTGGATGCTCCTAAATCCTCGCAACAGATGCCAGCAAACCTGGCTGGAGAGCTACTGTGTTGGACTGATCCTGTCGATTCAAGTGGTCTTTCCTAGAGAGTCGGAGGTCATGGAAATAGATGGAGTTGATGGTAATCTACAGGGCTTTGAAGTTTTCCCATCATCATCTGTCTCAAAAAAATGTGCTAGTAAAGACAGAGAATAAGGTAGCTGTCTTTTACATTAACCAACAGTGAAGCATGCATTCAAAATCCCTCAATGCAATAGCAGAACAATTGGGTTATTGGGCAGCGATCAACCTGTTGCACATGTCGGCAGTACACATCAAGGGCACCGACAATGTGATGGCAGACAGCTGAAGGTTTCCAAATTTGCTGGAGTTGACGTTATCCAGGTCGTTGTTTTGAGAGATATGCCGAGAGTTTGTGAAACCCTTTCTGGATCTCTTTTCAAACAAGGACAATGCTCATCTTTGTCGATTCTGATTCAGGCTTCCGGAACAAGGAGCCTAGGTAGTGGACGTATTGGTGATAAAGTGGCTGAGAAGTCTCCTTTGTACATTCCCCCCCTTTTTATTGATCCAGATGGTTCTCTTCAAGTCTCAGCAGGGGGGAGGGAACTTTATTCTTGTGGGCCCTTATTGGCCAGAGTTGTCATGGTTTCCTCTTCTGAACCCCTGGCTCTTTTACTTCCTTGGGTACTGCTCAAGTGTGTCTCTCTCAGAACGTCGTCCCTGACCTTCTTGCTCCAACTCACTCTATCGCTTTGGAGGTTGAGAAGTCTGCACTGCTAGCAAAGGGTCTTTCCTCTTCCTTAGTGGAGTTAATTCAGCACTCCAGCAGGCCTTCTACTTCGAAGTCTTACTCAAAGAACTGGAAGTCTTTTGAGACGTGATGTTCAGCTCATGATCTTTTGGCACCTACCTGTAGTTTGTCTGCTATTTTGCATTTTCTTCTGAATGGGTTTCACTTGAATCTCTTTCCACTCTGAAAGCTCATTGCTTTGCGATAAAGGTTTTTATGGACTTTTCTGTACCTTCGTCGATGTTACAGTCTTTGGTGTCTAGACTGTTCTGATCTTTTGTCAATTGTAAGACCAGTTGAAAAATCCCTTTTCTCCAACTCAGAATCTTCTTACTCTTTTATAGGCTTTGCAATTTTATCTCTTTGAGGATCTGGATACTGTAGACATAAAGATTGTTTCCTATAAAGTTATTTTCCTATTTCCTATCACCTTGCTGAGAACAATTGGGGAGCTGGGAGCCTTAAAATGCTGTCCTCTCTTCATTTGATACTTTGGAAGATATGGTAACTTTAAGGCCTAGCCTTACCTTTGCTGCAAAGGTTAAGTCTATTTTTGATAGATCTTAGGAAATAATTCTTCCTTCTTTCATTCCCTCTCCTTCCTCTCCGGAGGAACATTTTCTGAATACACTTGATGTTTAAAGAGCTCTTTTCTTTTATGTCACCAGGCCTCTGCAGTTCAGGAAAACCGACTCCTTGTTTGTGACTTTTGGACAGCCTGGAAAAGACAAGAAGGTGACTTTTATGACTCTGAGTAGGTGGATTAAGTTGTCAATTTTTCTGGCTTTGCAAGGCTTTTTAGAATATCTTCCAGTTCAGGGATGGTCTACGAGAGGAATGGCCACCTCCTGGGTTGAATTCCAGTGAGTAACAATCTAGGAAATTCCTAGGGTGGCTACTTGGTCCTCAGAGCATACATTTGTCAAGCATTATGGCTTAATAATTTTTCTGTTTTGCATTTGAGTACCAATGTTTTGAACTCTGCATTACCCTTAGTCCATCTTGTCTTTGTCACAAACATTACATCCTGCCCACCTTCCCATCAGTCCTTTGGCAAGGGCTTGGCACCCAGGTTGGGTGCATGGGGCTAGCATTTAAGGATCCTCCTGTTCTTTCTTCCTGTTGGAAGGTGACATCACCTTACTTTGTAATGACTGTCACAAGGACGCACTGGACTAAGGCTAATGAAGATTACCAATAAGTAACCAACGCATCACCATTCTTTCTGAATGTGCGTGGCTCATTCCGCAGGACTTGTTCTTTGTATGATTCCTGGATTTTCAGAAGCCCTTTGATGGCAGCACCCCCACAATGAAAATTGTTTCAGCACCACTGTACAAGGGTCAGTTGATATGCTCATCTGCGGCGTAAATTTGCATTGAAGTAGTCTAACTCCCCAGGCCTTGTCTTTTGCTCAATTTGCCTTTGTGAGTTTTCTGTCAATCACTGTCGACTTCCTTTGATCTTTCTTTCTTCTTTTACTTCACCTTCGACTTCAGTGTATCTTTCGGCCCTCTTAAGAGACACACCCCCTTGTAGCCACTTCTATACTTCTGTCACCTAATTATTTTCCTATCCTTTCCCCTGTAACGTTGCTGATCCTAGCTATAGCATCACTATCCAGAATCTGTTCACCTGAGTTATGTTCCTCTTATCCCCACGCATCTAATAATCAGCTCTTGGTCTCCCTCCACCTCTCACGAGACATAGTCTGAGGCAGTGTCTCCATCTTGGAGAGACAATCCCTTGCACTTGTGTTGTTCTACTGGCGCTGCCGGCTTGAGCTTTGGTCAGCAGTGGCAAAAGAAGGACTAATGGAAAGTGAACGTATACTGGAGCAACAGAGTGTATGGATTTATAAGAGCTTGATTAAATGAGAAAAAAAGAGTTTAGTTGAGAGAAAAAATGCAACCTGGCCCGTACGGGGATCAAACCCACGACCTTGACGTTATTAGCACCACGCTCTAACCAACTGAGCTAACCGGACATGAGTATTGCAGATATCCTTTTTTCATGAAATGCAGAGAGATAGAAGAGTTGGTCTTACTATCGCAATTCCTTCATACTTTTCTCCTTCCGCCCCCTGTCTGGATTACAATAACAAGAGCTGTGGAGTGCTGCACGCCAGCCTCAGTGCCTCTTCTTTCACTCAATCTCACTGTGTGCTGTGATATCTTTGTAACATCGCTTGTTGCCGGAAAAAAAGGAAAGGATGGATAGTATTTTTATTCTTTTACAACAAAACCCAAAATGCATCTGCTTGCTTGCTCATTAAGTTTACAAGGCCAGCTGCTTTTGAGATATTATAATTATAGTGGTTATTCGGCGTTGGAGGTAAGAGAGTTTTTTTTAGGTCTGGCCGTTCCTTCTGCTTCAAATTACTTGAGCTCATGTCAACAAAGTAACAACAAAACATAGCCAACGGTTCGTTGCTCAAGCCTTCCCTACTGCGCCTTCCCATGTCTCTCCTGCCGACCACAGTGCAGGAAATCTGAGTTTGCATTTGCGCGAAGAGACGTACAACACAAGAAGGCGCGCTTTCGTGCGCCGGGCACCACCCGGCCTGTGCATTCCTCACTGTCGTGAGATCAGTTTACTCAGCAGAGCATGACGCTGCAATTGGTTAGTAGGGCAGGCCTGACCAGAATAGTATACTGTATTTGAGGTCATGTATTTGATTGCATTTTTAAAACAGTAACAGAACTTAACTGCAATGTTTAAATAGGTCTAGACATATTTAAACAGTGTCAATTTAATAGAAGAATTGTGGACAATTCAGAGGGGAGGCACCAATGTTTTTTTTTCCCATTGGGTGGATGCAGCATTAAAGAGTTTGAAGACCACTGGTCTAAGTGGACACTAATACACCTGGATGCTCCTGAATTCCTCGCAACAGATGCCAGCAAACCTGGCTGGAGAGCTACTGTGTTGGACTGATCCTGTCGATTCAAGTGGTCTTTCCTAGAGAGTCGGAGGTCATGGAAATAGATGGAGTTGATGGTAATCTTCAGGGCTTTGAAGTTTTCCCATCATCATCTGTCTCAAAAAAATGTGCTAGTAAAGACAGAGAATAAGGTAGCTGTCTTTTACATTAACCAACAGTGAAGCATGCATTCAAAATCCTTCAATGCAATAGCAGAACAATTGGGTTATTGGGCAGAGATCAACCTGTTGCACACGTCGGCAGTACACATCAAGGGCACCGACAATGTGATGGCAGACAGCTGGAGGTTTCCAAATTTGCTGGAGTTGACGTTATCCAGGTCGTTGTTTTGAGAGATATGCCGAGAGTTTGTGAAACCCTTTCTGGATCTCTTTTCAAACAAGGACAATGCTCATCTTTGTCGATTCTGATCCAGGCTTCCGGAACAAGGAGCCTAGGTAGTGGACGTATTGGTGATAAAGTGGCTGAGAAGTCTCCTTTATACATTCCCCCACTTTTTATTGATCCAGATGGTTCTCTTCAAGTCTCAGAAGGGGCGAGGGAACTTTATTCTTGTGGGCCCTTATTGGCCAGAGATGTCATGGTTTCCTCTTCTGAACCCTGGCTCTTCTACCTCATTGGGTACTGCTCAAGTGTGTCTCTCTCAGAACGTCGTCCCTGACCTTCTTGCTCCAACTCACTCTATCGCTTTGGAGGTTGAGAAGTCTGGACTGCTAGCAAAGGGTCTTTCCTCTTCCTTAGTGTAGTTAATTCAGCACTCCAGCAGGCCTTCTACTTCGAAGTCTTACTCAAAGAACTGGAAGTCTTTTGAGACGTGATGTTCTGCTCATGATCTTTT
Organism: Pleurodeles waltl; assembly: GCF_031143425.1. Classification (NCBI taxonomy): domain Eukaryota; kingdom Metazoa; phylum Chordata; class Amphibia; order Caudata; family Salamandridae; genus Pleurodeles; species Pleurodeles waltl. Next base: position 117,334,151 of record NC_090451.1, on the reverse strand, counting down.
GGCACCTACCTGTAGTTTGTCTGCTATTTTGCATTTTCTTCTGAATGGGTTTCACTTGAATCTCTTTCCACTCTGAAAGCTCATTGCTTTGCGATAAAGGTTTTTAGGGACTTTTCTGTACCTTCGTCGATGTTACAATCTTTGGTGTCTAGACTGTTCTGATCTTTTGTCAATTGTAAGACCAGTTGAAAAATCCCTTTTCTCCAACTCAGAATCTTCCTACTCTTTTATAGGCTTTGCAATTTTATCTCTTTGAGGATCTGGATACTGTAGACATAAAGATTGTTTCCTATAAAGTTATTTTCCTATTTCCTATCAACTTGCTGAGAACAATTGGGGAGCTGGGAGCCTTAAAATGCTGTCCTCTCTTCATTTGATACTTTGGAAGATGGGGTAACTTTAAGGCCTAGCCTTACCTTTGCTGCAAAGGTTAAGTCTATTTTTGATAGATCTTAGTAAATAATTCTTCCTTCTTTCATTCCCTCTCCTTCCTCTCCGGAGGAACATTTGCTGAATACACTTGATGTTTAAAGAGCTCTTTTCATTCATGTCACCAGGCCTCTGCAGTTCAGGAAAACCGACTCCTTGTTTGTGACTTTTGGACAGCCTGGAAAAGACAAGAAGGTGACTTTTATGACTCTGAGTAGGTGGATTAAGTTGTCAATTTTTCTGGCTTTGCAAGGCTTTTTAGAATATCTTCCAGTTCAGGCATGGTCTACGAGAGGAATGGCCACCTCCTGGGTTGAATTCCAGTGAGTAACAATCTAGGAAATTCCTAGGGTGGCTACTTGGTCCTCAGAGCATTCATTTGTCAAGCATTATGGCTTAATAATTTTTCTGTTTTGCATTTGAGTACCAATGTTTTGAACTCTGCATTACCCTTAGTCCATCTTGTCTTTGTCACAAACATTACATCATGCCCACCTTCCCATCAGTCCTTTGGCAAGGGCTTGGCACCCAGGTTGGGTGCATGGGGCTAGCATTTAAGGATCCTCCTGTTCTTTCTTCCTGTTGGAAGGTGACATCACCTTACTTTGTAATGACTGTCACAAGGACGCAATGGACAAAGGCTAATGAAGATTACCAATAAGTAACCAACGCATCACCACTCTTTCTGAATGTGCGTAGCTCATTCCGCAGGACTAGTTCTTTGTATGATTCCTGGATTTTCAGAAGCCCTTTGATGGCAGCACCCCCACACTGAAAATTGTTTCAGCACCACTGTACAAGGGTCAGTTGTCATGCTCATCTGCGGCGTAAATTTGCATTGAAGTAGTCTAACTCCCCAGGCCTTGTCTTTTGCTCAATTTGCCTTTGTGAGTTTTCTCTCAATCACTGTCGACTTCCTTTGATCTTTCTTTCTTCTTTTACTTCACCTTCACCTTCAGTGTATCTTTCGGCCCTCTTAAGAGACACACCCCCTTGTAGCCACTTCTATACTTCTGTCACCTAATTATTTTCCTATCCTTTCCCCTGTAACGTTGCTGATCCTAGCTATAGCATCACTATCCAGAATCTGTTCACCTGAGTTATGTTCCTCTTATCCCCACGCATCTAATAATCAGCTCTTGGTCTCCCTCCACCTCTCACGAGACATAGTCTGAGGCAGTGTCTCCATCTTGGAGAGACAATCCCTTGCACTTGTGTTGTTCTACTGGCGCTGCCGGCTTGAGCTTTGGTCAGCAGTGGCAAAAGAAGGACTAATGGAAAGTGAACGTATACTGGAGCAACAGAGTGTATGGATTTATAAGAGCTTGATTAAATGATAAAAAAAGAGTTTAGTTGAGAGAAAAAATGCAACCTGGCCCGTACGGGAATCAAACTCGCGACCTTGGCGCCATTAGCACCACGCTCTAACCAACGGAGTTAACCGGCCATGAGTCATACAGATATCCTTTTTCCTTGAAATGCAGATAGATAGAAGAGTTGGTCTTACTATCGCAATTCCTTCATACTTTTCTCCTTCCGCCCCCTGTCTGGATTACAATAACAAGAGCTGTGGAGTGCTGCACGCCAGCCTCAGTGCCTCTTCTTTCACTCAATCTCACTGTGTGCTGTGATATCTTTGTAACATCGCTTGTTGCCGGAAAAAAAGGAAAGGATGGATAGTATTTTTATTCTTTTACAACAAAACCCAAAATGCATAGGCTTGCTTGCTCATTAAGTTTACAAGGCCAGCTGCTTTTGAGATATTATAATGATAGTGGTTATTCGGCGTTGGAGGTAAGAGAGATTTTTTTAGGTCTGGCCGTTCCTTCTGCTTCAAATTACTTGAGCTCATGTCAACAAAGTAACAACAAAACATAGCCAACGGTTCGTTGCTCAAGCCTTCCCTACTGCGCCTTCCCATGTCTCTGCTGCCGACCACAGTGCAGGAAATCTGAGTTTGCATTTGCGCGAAGAGACGTACAACACAAGAAGGTGCGCTTTTGTGCGCTGGGCACCGCCCGGCCTGTGCATTCCTCACTGTCGTGAGATCAGTTTACTCAGCAGAACATGACGCTGCAATTGGTTAGTAGGGCAGGCCTGACCAGAATAGTATATTTGGGGTCATGTATTTGATTGCATTTTTAAAACAGTAACAGAACTTAACTGCAATATTTAAATAGGTCTAGACATATTTAAACAGTGTCAATTTAATAGAAGAATTGTGGACAATTCAGAGGGGAGGCACCAATGTTTTTTTTTCCCATTGGGTGGATGCGGCATTAAAGAGTTTGAAGACCACTGGTCTAAGTGGACACTAATATACCTGGATGCTCCTGAATCCTCGCAACAGATGCCAGCAAACCTGGCTGGAGAGCTACTGTGTTGGACTGATCCTGTCGATTCAAGTGGTCTTTCCTAGAGAGTCGGAGGTCATGGATATAGATGTAATTGATGGTAATCTACAGGGCTTTGAAGTTTTCCCATCATCATCTGTCTCAAAAAAATGTGCTAGTAAAGACAGAGAATAAGGTAGCTGTCTTTTACATTAACCAACAGTGAAGCATGCATTCAAAATCCCTCAATGCAATAGCAGAACAATTGGGTTATTGGGCAGAGATCAACCTGTTGCACACGTGGGCAGTACACATCACGGGCACCGACAATGTGATGGCAGACAGCTGGAGGTTTCCAAATTTGCTGGAGTTGACGTTATCCAGGTCGTTGTTTTGAGAGATATGCCGAGAGTTTGTGAAACCCTTTCTGGATCTCTTTTCAAACAAGGACAATGCTCATCTTTGTCGATTCTGATCCAGGCTTCCGGAACAAGGAGCCTAGGTAGTGGACGTATTGGTGATAAAGTGGCTGAGAAGTCTCCTTTATACATTCCCCCACTTTTTATTGATCCAGATGGTTCTCTTCAAGTCTCAGCAGCGGGGAGGGAACTTTATTCTTGTGGGCCCTTATTGGCCAGAGATGTCATGGTTTCCTCTTCTGAACCCCTGGCTCTTCTACCTCCTTGAGTACTGCTCAAGTGTGTCTCTGTCAGAACGTCGTCCCTGACCTTCTTGCTCCAACTCACTCTATCGCTTTGGAGGTTGAGAAGTCTGGACTGCTAGCAAAGGGTCTTTCATCTTCCTTAGTGGAGTTAATTCAGCACTCCAGCATGCCTTCTACTTCGAAGTCTTACTCAAAGAACTGGAAGTCTTTTGAGACGTGATGTTCTGCTCATGATCTTTTGGCACCTACCTGTAGTTTGTCTGCTATTTTGCATTTTCTTCTGAATGGGTTTCACTTGAATCTCTTTCCACTCTGAAAGCTCATTGCTTTGCGATAAAGGTTTTTAGGGACTTTTCTGTACCTTCGTCGATGTTACAGTCTTTGGTGTCTAGACTGTTCTGATCTTTTGTCAATTGTAAGACCAGTTTAAAAATCCCTTTTCTCCAACTCAGAATCTTCCTACTCTTTTATAGGCTTTGCAATTTTATCTCTTTGAGGATCTGGATACTGTAGACATAAAGATTGTTTCCTATAAAGTTATTTTCCTATTTCCTATCACCTTGCTGAGAACAATTGGGGAGCAGGGAGCCTTAAAATGCTGTCCTCTCTTCATTTGATACTTTGGAAGATGGGGTAACTTTAAGGCCTAGCCTTACCTTTGCTGCAAAGGTTAAGTCTATTTTTGATAGATCTTAGGAAATAATTCTTCCTTCTTTCATTCCCTCTCCTTCCTCTCCGGAGGAACATTTGCTGAATACACTTGATGTTTAAAGAGCTCTTTTCATTCATGTCACCAGGCCTCTGCAGTTCAGGAAAACCGACTCCTTGTTTGTGACTTTTGGACAGCCTGGAAAAGACAAGAAGGTGACTTTTATGACTCTGAGTAGGTGGATTAAGTTGTCAATTTTTCTGGCTTTGCAAGGCTTTTTAGAATATCTTCCAGTTCAGGGATGGTCTACGAGAGGAATGGCCACCTCCTGGGTTGAATTCCAGTGAGTAACAATCTAGGAAATTCCTAGGGTGGCTACTTGGTCCTCAGAGCATACATTTGTCAAGCATTATGGCTTAATAATTTTTCTGTTTTGCATTTGAGTACCAATGTTTTGAACTCTGCATTACCCTTAGTCCATCTTGTCTTTGTCACAAACATTACATCCTGCCCACCTTCCCATCAGTCCTTTGGCAAGGGCTTGGCACCCAGGTTGGGTGCATGGGGCTAGCATTTAAGGATCCTCCTGTTCTTTCTTCCTGTTGGAAGGTCACATCACCTTACTTTGTAATGACTGTCACAAGGACGCAATGGACTAAGGCTAATGAAGATCACCAATAAGTAACCAACGCATCACCACTCTTTCTGAATGTGCGTGGCTCATTCCGCAGGACTAGTTCTTTGTATTATTCCTGGATTTTCAGAAGCCCTTTGATGGCAGCACCCCCACACTGAAAATTGTTTCAGCACCACTGTACAAGGGTCAGTTGTCATGCTCATCTGCGGCGTAAACTTGCATTGAAGTAGTCTAACTCCCCAGGCCTTGTCTTTTGCTCAATTTTCCTTTGTGAGTTTTCTCTCAATCACTGTCGACTTCCTTTGATCTTTCTTTCTTCTTTCACTTCACCTTCGCCTTCAGTGTGTCTTTCGGCCCTCTTAAGAGACACACCCCCTTGTAGCCACTTCTATACTTCTGTCACCTAATTATTTTCCTATCCTTTCCCCTGTAACGTTGCTGATCCTAGCTATAGCATCACTATCCAGAATCTGTTCACCTGAGTTATGTTCCTCTTATCCCCATGCATCTAATAATCAGCTCTTGGTCTCCCTCCACCTCTCACGAGACATAGTCTGAGGCAGTGTCTCCATCTTGGAGAGACAATCCCTTGCACTTGTGTTGTTCTACTGGCGCTGCCGGCTTGAGCTTTGGTCAGCAGTGGCAAAAGAAGGACTAATGGAAAGTGAACGTATACTGGAGCAACAGAGTGTATGGATTTATAAGAGCTTGATTAAATGAGAAAAAAAGAGTTTAGTTAAGAGAAAAAATGCAACCTGGCCCGTACGGGGATCGAACCCGCGACCTTGGCGTTATTAGCACCACGCTCTAACCAACTGAGCTAACCTGCCATGATTTCTAAAATATCCTTTTTCCATGAAATGCAGATAGATAGAAGAGTTGGTCTCACTATCGCAATTCCTTCATACTTTTCTCCTTCCGCCCCCTGTCTGGATTACAATAACAAGAGCTGTGGAGTGCTGCACGCCAGCCTCAGTGCCTCTTCTTTCACTCAATCTCACTGTGTGCTGTGATATCTTTGTAACATCGCTTGTTGCCGGAAAAAAAGGAAAGGATGGATAGTATTTTTATTCTTTTACAACAAAACCCAAAATGCATTGGCTTGCTTGCTCATTAAGTTTACAAGGCCAGCTGCTTTTGAGATATTATAATTATAGTGGTTATTCGGCGTTGGAGGTAAGAGAGTTTTTTTTAGGTCTGGCCGTTCCTTCTGCTTCAAATTACTTGAGCTCATGTCAACAAAGTAACAACAAAACATACCCAACGGTTCGTTGCTCAAGCCTTCCCTACTGCGCCTTCCCATGTCTCTCCTGCCGACCACAGTGCAGGAAATCTGAGTTTGCATTTGCGCGAAGAGACGTACAACACAAGAAGGCGAGCTTTCGTGCGCCGGGCACCACCCGGCCTGTGCATTCCTCACTGTCGTGAGATCAGTTTACTCAGCAGAGCATGACGCTGCAATTGGTTAGTAGGGCAGGCCTGACCAGAATAGTATATTTGGGGTCATGTATTTGATTACATTTTTAAAACAGTAACAGAACTTAACTGCAATGTTTAAATAGGTCTAGACATATTTAAACAGTGTCAATTTAATAGAAGAATTGTGGACAATTCAGAGGGGAGGCACCAATGTTTTTTTTTCCCATTGGGTGGATGCGGCATTAAAGAGTTTGAAGACCACTGGTCTAAGTGGACACTAATACACCTGGATGCTCCTGAATTCCTCGCAACAGATGCCAGCAAACCTGGCTGGAGAGCTACTGTGTTGGACTGATCCTGTCGATTCAAGTGGTCTTTCCTAGAGAGTCGGAGGTCATGGAAATAGATGGAGTTGATGGTAATCTTCAAGGCTTTGAAGTTTTCCCATCATCATCTGTCTCAAAAAAATGTGCTAGTAAAGACAGAGAATAAGGTAGCTGTCTTTTACATTAACCAACAGTGAAGCATGCATTCAAAATCCCTCAATGCAATAGCAGAACAATTGGGTTATTGGGCAGAGATCAACCTGTTGCACACGGCGGCAGTACACATCAAGAGCACCGACAATGTGATGGCAGACAGCTGGAGGTTTCCAAATTTGCTGGAGTTGACGTTATCCAGGTCATTGTTTTGAGAGATATGCCGAGAGTTTGTGAAACCCTTTCTGGATCTCTTTTCAAACAAGGACAATGCTCATCTTTGTCGATTCTGATCCAGGCTTCCGGAACAAGGAGCCTAGGTAGTGGACGTATTGGTGATAAAGTGGCTGAGAAGTCTCCTTTATACATTCCCCCACTTTTTATTGATCCAGATGGTTCTCTTCAAGTCTCAGCAGGGGGGAGGGAACTTTATTCTTGTGGGCCCTTATTGGCCAGAGATGTCATGGTTTCCTCTTCTGAACCCCTGGCTCTTCTACCTCCTTGGGTACTGCTCAAGTGTGTCTCTCTCAGAACGTCGTCCCTGACCTTCTTGCTCCAACTCACTCTATCGCTTTGGAGGTTGAGAAGTCTGGACTGCTAGCAAAGGGTCTTTCCTCTTCCTTAGTGGAATTAATTCAGCACTCCAGCAGGCCTTCTACTTCGAAGTCTTACTCAAAGAACTGGAAGTCTTTTGAGACGTGATGTTCTGCTCATGATCTTTTGGCACCTACCTGTAGTTTGTCTGCTATTTTGCATTTTCTTCTGAATGGGTTTCACTTGAACCTCTTTCCACTCTGAAAGCTCATTGCTTTGCGATAAAGGTTTTTAGGGACTTTTCTGTACCTTCGTCGATGTTACAGTCTTTGGTGTCTAGACTGTTCTGATCTTTTGTCAATTGTAAGACCAGTTGAAAAATCCCTTTCTCCAACTCAGAATCTTCCTACTCTTTTATAGGCTTTGCAATTTTATCTCTTTGAGGATCTGGATACTGTAGACATAAAGATTGATTCCTATAAAGTTATTTTCCTATTTCCTATCACCTTGCTGAGAACAATTGGGGAGCTGGGAGCCTCAAAATGCTGTCCTCTCTTCATTTGATACTTTGGAAGATGGGGTAACTTTAAGGCCTAGCCTTACCTTTGCTGCAAAGGTTAAGTCTATTTTTGATAGATCTTAGGAAATAATTCTTCCTTCTTTCATTCCCTCTCCTTCCTCTCCGGAGGAACATTTTCTGAATACACTTGATGTTTAAAGAGCTCTTTTCATTTATGTCACCAGGCCTTTGCAGTTCAGGAAAACCGATTCCTTGTTTGTGACTTTTGGACAGCCTGGAAAAGACAAGAAGGTGACTTTTATGACTCTGAGTAGGTGGATTAAGTTGTCAATTTTTCTGGCTTTGCAAGGCTTTTAAGAATATCTTCCAGTTCAGGGATGGTCTACGAGAGGAATGGCCACCTCCTGGGTTAAATTCCAGTGAGTAACAATCTAGGAAATTCCTAGGGTGGCTACTTGGTCCTCAGAGCATACATTTGTCAAGCATTATGGCTTAATAATTTTTCTGTTTTGCATTTGAGTACCAATGTTTTGAACTCTGCATTACCCTTAGTCCATCTTGTCTTTGTCACAAACATTACATCCTGCCCACCTTCCCATCAGTCCTTTGGCAAGGGCTTGGCACCCAGGTTGGGTGCATGGGGCTAGCATTTAAGGATCCTCCTGTTCTTTCTTCCTGTTGGAAGGTGACATCACCTTACTTTGTAATGACTGTCACAAGGACGCAATGGACTAAGGCTAATGAAGATTACCAATAAGTAACCAACGCATCACCACTCTTTCTGAATGTGCGTGGCTCATTCCGCAGGACTAGTTCTTTGTATAATTCCTGGATTTTCAGAAGCCCTTTGATGGCAGCACCCCCACACTGAAAATTGTTTCAGCACCACTGTACAAGGGTCAGTTGTCATGCTCATCTGCGGCGTAAATTTGCATTGAAGTAGTCTAACTCCCCAGGCCTTGTCTTTTGCTCAATTTGCCTTTGTGAGTTTTCTCTCAATCACTGTCGACTTCCTTTGATCTTTCTTTCTTCTTTCACTTCACCTTCGCCTTCAGTGTATCTTTCGGCCCTCTTAAGAGACACACCCCCTTGTAGCCACTTCTATACTTCTGTCACCTAATTATTTTCCTATCCTTTCCCCTGTAACGTTGCTGATCCTAGCTATAGCATCACTATCCAGAATCTGTTCACCTGAGTTATGTTCCTCTTATCCCCACGCATCTAATAATCAGCTCTTGGTCTCCCTCCACCTCTCACGAGACATAGTCTGAGGCAGTGTCTCCATCTTGGAGAGACAATCCCTTGCACTTGTGTTGTTCTACTGGCGCTGCCGGCTTGAGCTTTGGTCAGCAGTGGCAAAAGAAGGACTAATGGAAAGTGAACGTATACTGGAGCAACAGAGTGTATGGATTTATAAGAGCTTGATTAAATGAGAAAAAAAGAGTTTAGTTGAGAGAAAAAATGCAACCTGGCCCATACGGGAATCGAACTCGCGACCTTGGCGCCATTAGCACCACGCTCTAACCAACGGAGCTAACCGGCCACGAGTCATACAGATATCCTTTTTCCTTGAAATGCAGATAGATAGAAGAGTTGGTCTTACTATCGCAATTCCTTCATACTTTTCTCCTTCCGCCCCCTGTCTGGATTACAATAACAAGAGCTGTGGAGTGCTGCACGCCAGCCTCAGTGCCTCTTCTTTCACTGAATCTCACTGTGTGCTGTGATATCTTTGTAACATCGCTTGTTGCCGGAAAAAAAGGAAAGGATGGATAGTATTTTTATTCTTTTACAACAAAACCCAAAATGCATCGGCTTGCTTGCTCATTAAGTTTACAAGGCCAGCTGCTTTTGAGATATTATAATTATAGTGGTTATTCGGCGTTGGAGGTAAGAGAGTTTTTTTTAGGTCTGGCCGTTCCTTATGCTTCAAATTACTTGAGCTCATGTCAACAAAGTAACAACAAAACATAGCCAACGGTTCGTTGCTCAAGCCTTCCCTACTGCGCCTTCCCATGTCTCTGCTGCCGACCACAGTGCAGGAAATCTGAGTTTGCATTTGCGCGAAGAGACGTACAACACAAGAAGGCGCGCTTTCGTGCGCCGGGCACCACCCGGCCTGTGCATTCCTCACTGTCGTGAGATCAGTTTACTCAGCAGAGCATGACGCTGCAATTGGTTAGTAGGGCAGGCCTGACCAGAATAGTATATTTGGGGTCATGTATTTGATTGCATTTTTAAAACAGTAACAGAACTTAACTGCAATGTTTAAATAGGTCTAGACATATTTAAACAGTGTCAATTTAATAGAAGAATTGTGGACAATTCAGAGGGGAGGCACCAATGTTTTTTTTTCCCATTGGGTGGATGCGGCATTAAAGAGTTTGAAGACCACTGGTCTAAGTGGACACTAATACACCTGGATGCTCCTGAATTCCTCGCAACAGATGCCAGCAAACCTGGCTGGAGAGCAACTGTGTTGGACTGATCCTGTCGATTCAAGTGGTCTTTCCTAGAGAGTCGGAGGTCATGGAAATAGATGGAGTTGATGGTAATCTTCAGGGCTTTGAAGTTTTCCCATCATCATCTGTCTCAAAAAAATGTGCTAGTAAAGACAGAGAATAAGGTAGCTGTCTTTTACATTAACCAACAGTGAAGCATGCATTCAAAATCCCTCAATGCAATAGCAGAACAATTGGGTTATTGGGCAGAGATCAACCTGTTGCACACGTCGGCAGTACACATCAAGGGCACCGTCAATGTGATGGCAGACAGCTGGAGGTTTCCAAATTTGCTGGAGTTGACGTTATCCAGGTCGTTGTTTTGAGAGATATGCCGAGAGTTTGTGAAACCCTTTCTGGATCTCTTTTCAAACAAGGACAATGCTCATCTTTGTCGATTCTGATCCAGGCTTACGGAACAAGGAGCCTAGGTAGTGGACGTATTGGTGATAAAGTGGCTGAGAAGTCTCCTTTATACATTCCCCCACTTTTTATTGATCCAGATAGTTCTCTTCAAGTCTCAGCAGGGGCGAGGGAACTTTATTCATGTGGGCCCTTATTGGCCAGAGATGTCATGGTTTCCTCTTCTGAACCCTGGCTCTTCTACCTCATTGGGTACTGCTCAAGTGTGTCTCTCTCAGAACGTCGTCCCTGACCTTCTTGCTCCAACTCACTCTATCGCTTTGGAGGTTGAGAAGTCTGGACTGCTAGCAAAGGGTCTTTCCTCTTCCTTAGTGGAGTTAATTCAGCACTCCAGCAAGGCCTTCTACTTCGAAGTCTTACTCAAAGAACTGGAAGTCTTTTGAGACGTGATGTTCTGCTCATGATCTTTTGGCACCTACCTGTAGTTTGTCTGCTATTTTGCATTTTCTTCTGAATGGGTTTCACTTGAATCTCTTTCCACTCTGAAAGCTCATTGCTTTGCGATAAAGGTTTTTAGGGACTTTTCTGTACCTTCGTCGATGTTACAATCTTTGGTGTCTAGACTGTTCTGATCTTTTGTCAATTGTAAGACCAGTTGAAAAATCCCTTTTCTCCAACTCAGAATCTTCCTACTCTTTTATAGGCTTTGCAATTTTATCTCTTTGAGGATCTGGATACTGTAGACATAAAGATTGTTTCCTATAAAGTTATTTTCCTATTTCCTATCAACTTGCTGAGAACAATTGGGGAGCTGGGAGCCTTAAAATGCTGTCCTCTCTTCATTTGATACTTTGGAAGATGGGGTAACTTTAAGGCCTAGCCTTACCTTTGCTGCAAAGGTTAAGTCTATTTTTGATAGATCTTAGTAAATAATTCTTCCTTCTTTCATTCCCTCTCCTTCCTCTCCGGAGGAACATTTGCTGAATACACTTGATGTTTAAAGAGCTCTTTTCATTCATGTCACCAGGCCTCTGCAGTTCAGGAAAACCGACTCCTTGTTTGTGACTTTTGGACAGCCTGGAAAAGACAAGAAGGTGACTTTTATGACTCTGAGTAGGTGGATTAAGTTGTCAATTTTTCTGGCTTTGCAAGGCTTTTTAGAATATCTTCCAGTTCAGGCATGGTCTACGAGAGGAATGGCCACCTCCTGGGTTGAATTCCAGTGAGTAACAATCTAGGAAATTCCTAGGGTGGCTACTTGGTCCTCAGAGCATTCATTTGTCAAGCATTATGGCTTAATAATTTTTCTGTTTTGCATTTGAGTACCAATGTTTTGAACTCTGCATTACCCTTAGTCCATCTTGTCTTTGTCACAAACATTACATCATGCCCACCTTCCCATCAGTCCTTTGGCAAGGGCTTGGCACCCAGGTTGGGTGCATGGGGCTAGCATTTAAGGATCCTCCTGTTCTTTCTTCCTGTTGGAAGGTGACATCACCTTACTTTGTAATGACTGTCACAAGGACGCAATGGACAAAGGCTAATGAAGATTACCAATAAGTAACCAACGCATCACCACTCTTTCTGAATGTGCGTAGCTCATTCCGCAGGACTAGTTCTTTGTATGATTCCTGGATTTTCAGAAGCCCTTTGATGGCAGCACCCCCACACTGAAAATTGTTTCAGCACCACTGTACAAGGGTCAGTTGTCATGCTCATCTGCGGCGTAAATTTGCATTGAAGTAGTCTAACTCCCCAGGCCTTGTCTTTTGCTCAATTTGCCTTTGTGAGTTTTCTGTCAATCACTGTCGACTTCCTTTGATCTTTCTTTCTTCTTTTACTTCACCTTCGACTTCAGTGTATCTTTCGGCCCTCTTAAGAGACACACCCCCTTGTAGCCACTTCTATACTTCTGTCACCTAATTATTTTCCTATCCTTTCCCCTGTAACGTTGCTGATCCTAGCTATAGCATCACTATCCAGAATCTGTTCACCTGAGTTATGTTCCTCTTATCCCCACGCATCTAATAATCAGCTCTTGGTCTCCCTCCACCTCTCACGAGACATAGTCTGAGGCAGTGTCTCCATCTTGGAGAGACAATCCCTTGCACTTGTGTTGTTCTACTGGCGCTGCCGGCTTGAGCTTTGGTCAGCAGTGGCAAAAGAAGGACTAATGGAAAGTGAACGTATACTGGAGCAACAGAGTGTATGGATTTATAAGAGCTTGATTAAATGATAAAAAAAGAGTTTAGTTGAGAGAAAAAATGCAACCTGGCCCGTACGGGAATCAAACTCGCGACCTTGGCGCCATTAGCACCACGCTCTAACCAACGGAGCTAACCGGCCATGAGTCATACAGATATCCTTTTTCCTTGAAATGCAGATAGATAGAAGAGTTGGTCTTACTATCGCAATTCCTTCATACTTTTCTCCTTCCGCCCCCTGTCTGGATTACAATAACAAGAGCTGTGGAGTGCTGCACGCCATCCTCAGTGCCTCTTCTTTCACTCAATCTCACTGTGTGCTGTGATATCTTTGTAACATCGCTTGTTGCCGGAAAAAAAGGAAAGGATGGATAGTATTTTTATTCTTTTACAACAAAACCCAAAATGCATCGGCTTGCTTGCTCATTAAGTTTACAAGGCCAGCTGCTTTTGAGATATTATAATGATAGTGGTTATTCGGCGTTGGAGGTAAGAGAGATTTTTTTAGGTCTGGCCGTTCCTTCTGCTTCAAATTACTTGAGCTCATGTCAACAAAGTAACAACAAAACATAGCCAACGGTTCGTTGCTCAAGCCTTCCCTACTGCGCCTTCCCATGTCTCTGCTGCCGACCACAGTGCAGGAAATCTGAGTTTGCATTTGCGCGAAGAGACGTACAACACAAGAAGGTGCGCTTTTGTGCGCTGGGCACCACCCGGCCTGTGCATTCCTCACTGTCGTGAGATCAGTTTACTCAGCAGAACATGACGCTGCAATTGGTTAGTAGGGCAGGCCTGACCAGAATAGTATATTTGGGGTCATGTATTTGATTGCATTTTTAAAACAGTAACAGAACTTAACTGCAATATTTAAATAGGTCTAGACATATTTAAACAGTGTCAATTTAATAGAAGAATTGTGGACAATTCAGAGGGGAGGCACCAATGTTTTTTTTTCCCATTGGGTGGATGCGGCATTAAAGAGTTTGAAGACCACTGGTCTAAGTGGACACTAATATACCTGGATGCTCCTGAATCCTCGCAACAGATGCCAGCAAACCTGGCTGGAGAGCTACTGTGTTGGACTGATCCTGTCGATTCAAGTGGTCTTTCCTAGAGAGTCGGAGGTCATGGATATAGATGTAATTGATGGTAATCTACAGGGCTTTGAAGTTTTCCCATCATCATCTGTCTCAAAAAAATGTGCTAGTAAAGACAGAGAATAAGGTAGCTGTCTTTTACATTAACCAACAGTGAAGCATGCATTCAAAATCCCTCAATGCAATAGCAGAACAATTGGGTTATTGGGCAGAGATCAACCTGTTGCACACGTGGGCAGTACACATCACGGGCACCGACAATGTGATGGCAGACAGCTGGAGGTTTCCAAATTTGCTGGAGTTGACGTTATCCAGGTCATTGTTTTGAGAGATATGCCGAGAGTTTGTGAAACCCTTTCTGGATCTCTTTTCAAACAAGGACAATGCTCATCTTTGTCGATTCTGATCCAGGCTTCCGGAACAAGGAGCCTAGGTAGTGGACGTATTGGTGATAAAGTGGCTGAGAAGTCTCCTTTATACATTCCCCCACTTTTTATTGATCCAGATGGTTCTCTTCAAGTCTCAGCAGCGGGGAGGGAACTTTATTCTTGTGGGCCCTTATTGGCCAGAGATGTCATGGTTTCCTCTTCTGAACCCCTGGCTCTTCTACCTCCTTGAGTACTGCTCAAGTGTGTCTCTGTCAGAACGTCGTCCCTGACCTTCTTGCTCCAACTCACTCTATCGCTTTGGAGGTTGAGAAGTCTGGACTGCTAGCAAAGGGTCTTTCATCTTCCTTAGTGGAGTTAATTCAGCACTCCAGCATGCCTTCTACTTCGAAGTCTTACTCAAAGAACTGGAAGTCTTTTGAGACGTGATGTTCTGCTCATGATCTTTTGGCACCTACCTGTAGTTTGTCTGCTATTTTGCATTTTCTTCTGAATGGGTTTCACTTGAATCTCTTTCCACTCTGAAAGCTCATTGCTTTGCGATAAAGGTTTTTAGGGACTTTTCTGTACCTTCGTCGATGTTACAGTCTTTGGTGTCTAGACTGTTCTGATCTTTTGTCAATTGTAAGACCAGTTGAAAAATCCCTTTTCTCCAACTCAGAATCTTCCTACTCTTTTATAGGCTTTGCAATTTTATCTCTTTGAGGATCTGGATACTGTAGACATAAAGATTGTTTCCTATAAAGTTATTTTCCTATTTCCTATCACCTTGCTGAGAACAATTGGGGAGCTGGGAGCCTTAAAATGCTGTCCTCTCTTCATTTGATACTTTGGAAGATGGGGTAACTTTAAGGCCTAGCCTTACCTTTGCTGCAAAGGTTAAGTCTATTTTTGATAGATCTTAGGAAATAATTCTTCCTTCTTTCATTCCCTCTCCTTCCTCTCCGGAGGAACATTTGCTGAATACACTTGATGTTTAAAGAGCTCTTTTCATTCATGTCACCAGGCCTCTGCAGTTCAGGAAAACCGACTCCTTGTTTGTGACTTTTGGACAGCCTGGAAAAGACAAGAAGGTGACTTTTATGACTCTGAGTAGGTGGATTAAGTTGTCAATTTTTCTGGCTTTGCAAGGCTTTTTAGAATATCTTCCAGTTCAGGGATGGTCTACGAGAGGAATGGCCACCTCCTGGGTTGAATTCCAGTGAGTAACAATCTAGGAAATTCCTAGGGTGGCTACTTGGTCCTCAGAGCATACATTTGTCAAGCATTATGGCTTAATAATTTTTCTGTTTTGCATTTGAGTACCAATGTTTTGAACTCTGCATTACCCTTAGTCCATCTTGTCTTTGTCACAAACATTACATCCTGCCCACCTTCCCATCAGTCCTTTGGCAAGGGCTTGGCACCCAGGTTGGGTGCATGGGGCTAGCATTTAAGGATCCTCCTGTTCTTTCTTCCTGTTGGAAGGTGACATCACCTTACTTTGTAATGACTGTCACAAGGACGCAATGGACTAAGGCTAATGAAGATCACCAATAAGTAACCAACGCATCACCACTCTTTCTGAATGTGCGTGGCTCATTCCGCAGGACTAGTTCTTTGTATAATTCCTGGATTTTCAGAAGCCCTTTGATGGCAGCACCCCCACACTGAAAATTGTTTCAGCACCCCTGTACAAGGGTCAGTTGTCATGCTCATCTGCGGCGTAAACTTGCATTGAAGTAGTCTAACTCCCCAGGCCTTGTCTTTTGCTCAATTTTCCTTTGTGAGTTTTCTCTCAATCACTGTCGACTTCCTTTGATCTTTCTTTCTTCTTTCACTTCACCTTCGCCTTCAGTGTGTCTTTCGGCCCTCTTAAGAGACACACCCCCTTGTAGCCACTTCTATACTTCTGTCACCTAATTATTTTCCTATCCTTTCCCCTGTAACGTTGCTGATCCTAGCTATAGCATCACTATCCAGAATCTGTTCACCTGAGTTATGTTCCTCTTATCCCCATGCATCTAATAATCAGCTCTTGGTCTCCCTCCACCTCTCACGAGACATAGTCTGAGGCAGTGTCTCCATCTTGGAGAGACAATCCCTTGCACTTGTGTTGTTCTACTGGCGCTGCCGGATTGAGCTTTGGTCAGCAGTGGCAAAAGAAGGACTAATGGAAAGTGAACGTATACTGGAGCAACAGAGTGTATGGATTTATAAGAGCTTGATTAAATGAGAAAAAAAGAGTTTAGTTAAGAGAAAAAATGCAACCTGGCCCGTACAGGGATCGAACCCACGACCTTGGCGTTATTAGCACCACGCTCTAACCAACTGAGCTAACCTGCCAAAATTTCTAAAATATCCAGTTTCTATGAAATGCAGATAGATAGAAGAGTTGGTCTCACTATCGCAATTCCTTCATACTTTTCTCCTTCCGCCCCCTGTCTGGATTACAATAACAAGAGCTGTGGAGTGCTGCACGCCAGCCTCAGTGCCTCTTCTTTCACTCAATCTCACTGTGTGCTGTGATATCTTTGTAACATCGCTTGTTGCCGGAAAAAAAGGAAAGGATGGATAGTATTTTTATTCTTTTACAACAAAACCCAAAATGCATCGGCTTGCTTGCTCATTAAGTTTACAAGGCCAGCTGCTTTTGAGATATTATAATTATAGTGGTTATTCGGCGTTGGAGGTAAGAGAGTTTTTTTTAGGTCTGGCCGTTCCTTCTGCTTCAAATTACTTGAGCTCATGTCAACAAAGTAACAACAAAACATACCCAACGGTTCGTTGCTCAAGCCTTCCCTACTGCGCCTTCCCATGTCTCTCCTGCCGACCACAGTGCAGGAAATCTGAGTTTGCATTTGCGCGAAGAGACGTACAACACAAGAAGGCGAGCTTTCGTGCGCCGGGCACCACCCGGCCTGTGCATTCCTCACTGTCGTGAGATCAGTTTACTCAGCAGAGCATGACGCTGCAATTGGATAGTAGGGCAGGCCTGACCAGAATAGTATATTTGGGGTCATGTATTTGATTACATTTTTAAAACAGTAACAGAACTTAACTGCAATGTTTAAATAGGTCTAGACATATTTAGACAGTGTCAATTTAATAGAAGAATTGTGGACAATTCAGAGGGGAGGCACCAATGTTTTTTTTTCCCATTGGGTGGATGCGGCATTAAAGAGTTTGAAGACCACTGGTCTAAGTGGACACTAATACACCTGGATGCTCCTGAATTCCTCGCAACAGATGCCAGCAAACCTGGCTGGAGAGCTACTGTGTTGGACTGATCCTGTCGATTCAAGTGGTCTTTCCTAGAGAGTCGGAGGTCATGGAAATAGATGGAGTTGATGGTAATCTTCAAGGCTTTGAAGTTTTCCCATCATCATCTGTCTCAAAAAAATGTGCTAGTAAAGACAGAGAATAAGGTAGCTGTCTTTTACATTAACCAACAGTGAAGCATGCATTCAAAATCCCTCAATGCAATAGCAGAACAATTGGGTTATTGGGCAGAGATCAACCTGTTGCACACGGCGGCAGTACACATCAAGGGCACCGACAATGTGATGGCAGACAGCTGGAGGTTTCCAAATTTGCTGGAGTTGACGTTATCCAGGTCATTGTTTTGAGAGATATGCCGAGAGTTTGTGAAACCCTTTCTGGATCTCTTTTCAAACAAGGACAATGCTCATCTTTGTCGATTCTGATCCAGGCTTCCGGAACAAGGAGCCTAGGTAGTGGACGTATTGGTGATAAAGTGGCTGAGAAGTCTCCTTTATACATTCCCCCACTTTTTATTGATCCAGATGGTTCTCTTCAAGTCTCAGCAGGGGGGAGGGAACTTTATTCTTGTGGGCCCTTATTGGCCAGAGATGTCATGGTTTCCTCTTCTGAACCCCTGGCTCTTCTACCTCCTTGGGTACTGCTCAAGTGTGTCTCTCTCAGAACGTCGTCCCTGACCTTCTTGCTCCAACTCACTCTATCGCTTTGGAGGTTGAGAAGTCTGGACTGCTAGCAAAGGGTCTTTCCTCTTCCTTAGTGGAATTAATTCAGCACTCCAGCAGGCCTTCTACTTCGAAGTCTTACTCAAAGAACTGGAAGTCTTTTGAGATGTGATGTTCTGCTCATGATCTTTTGGCACCTACCTGTAGTTTGTCTGCTATTTTGCATTTTCTTCTGAATGGGTTTCACTTGAACCTCTTTCCACTCTGAAAGCTCATTGCTTTGCGATAATGGTTTTTAGGGACTTTTCTGTACCTTCGTCGATGTTACAGTCTTTGGTGTCTAGACTGTTCTGATCTTTTGTCAATTGTAAGACCAGTTGAAAAATCCCTTTCTCCAACTCAGAATCTTCCTACTCTTTTATAGGCTTTGCAATTTTATCTCTTTGAGGATCTGGATACTGTAGACATAAAGATTGATTCCTATAAAGTTATTTTCCTATTTCCTATCACCTTGCTGAGAACAATTGGGGAGCTGGGAGCCTCAAAATGCTGTCCTCTCTTCATTTGATACTTTGGAAGATGGGGTAACTTTAAGGCCTAGCCTTACCTTTGCTGCAAAGGTTAAGTCTATTTTTGATAGATCTTAGGAAATAATTCTTCCTTCTTTCATTCCCTCTCCTTCCTCTCCGGAGGAACATTTTCTGAATACACTTGATGTTTAAAGAGCTCTTTTCATTTATGTCACCAGGCCTTTGCAGTTCAGGAAAACCGACTCCTTGTTTGTGACTTTTGGACAGCCTGGAAAAGACAAGAAGGTGACTTTTATGACTCTGAGTAGGTGGATTAAGTTGTCAATTTTTCTGGCTTTGCAAGGCTTTTAAGAATATCTTCCAGTTCAGGGATGGTCTACGAGAGGAATGGCCACCTCCTGGGTTAAATTCCAGTGAGTAACAATCTAGGAAATTCCTAGGGTGGCTACTTGGTCCTCAGAGCATACATTTGTCAAGCATTATGGCTTAATAATTTTTCTGTTTTACATTTGAGTACCAATGTTTTGAACTCTGCATTACCCTTAGTCCATCTTGTCTTTGTCACAAACATTACATCCTGCCCACCTTCCCATCTGTCCTTTGGCAAGGGCTTGGCACCCAGGTTGGGTGCATGGGGCTAGCATTTAAGGATCCTCCTGTTCTTTCTTCCTGTTGGAAGGTGACATCACCTTACTTTGTAATGACTGTCACAAGGACGCAATGGACTAAGGCTAATGAAGATTACCAATAAGTAACCAACGCATCACCACTCTTTCTGAATGTGCGTGGCTCATTCCGCAGGACTAGTTCTTTGTATAATTCCTGGATTTTCAGAAGCCCTTTGATGGCAGCACCCCCACACTGAAAATTGTTTCAGCACCACTGTACAAGGGTCAGTTGTCATGCTCATCTGCGGCGTGAATTTGCATTGAAGTAGTCTAACTCCCCAGGCCTTGTCTTTTGCTCAATTTGCCTTTGTGAGTTTTCTCTCAATCACTGTCGACTTCCTTTGATCTTTCTTTCTTCTTTCACTTCACCTTCGGCTTCAGTGTATCTTTCGGCCCTCTTAAGAGACACACCCCCTTGTAGCCACTTCTATACTTCTGTCACCTAATTATTTTCCTATCCTTTCCCCTGTAACGTTGCTGATCCTAGCTATAGCATCACTATCCAGAATCTGTTCACCTGAGTTATGTTCCTCTTATCCCCACGCATCTAATAATCAGCTCTTGGTCTCCCTCCACCTCTCACGAGACATAGTCTGAGGCAGTGTCTCCATCTTGGAGAGACAATCCCTTGCACTTGTGTTGTTCTGCTGGCGCTGCCGGCTTGAGCTTTGGTCAGCAGTGGCAAAAGAAGGACTAATGGAAAGTGAACGTATACTGGAGCAACAGAGTGTATGGATTTATAAGAGCTTGATTAAATGAGAAAAAAAGAGTTTAGTTGAGAGAAAAAATGCAACCTGGCCCGTACGGGAATCGAACTCGCGACCTTGGCGCCATTAGCACCACGCTCTAACCAACGGAGCTAACCGGCCACGAGTCATACAGATATCCTTTTTCCTTGAAATGCAGATAGATAGAAGAGTTGGTCTTACTATCGCAATTCCTTCATACTTTTCTCCTTCCGCCCCCTGTCTGGATTACAATAACAAGAGCTGTGGAGTGCTGCACGCCAGCCTCAGTGCCTCTTCTTTCACTCAATCTCACTGTGTGCTGTGATATCTTTGTAACATCGCTTGTTGCCGGAAAAAAAGGAAAGGATGGATAGTATTTTTATTCTTTTACAACAAAACCCAAAATGCATCGGCTTGCTTGCTCATTAAGTTTACAAGGCCAGCTGCTTTTGAGATATTATAATTATAGTGGTTATTCGGCGTTGGAGGTAAGAGAGTTTTTTTTAGGTCTGGCCGTTCCTTATGCTTCAAATTACTTGAGCTCATGTCAACAAAGTAACAACAAAACATAGCCAACGGTTCGTTGCTCAAGCCTTCCCTACTGCGCCTTCCCATGTCTCTCCTGCCGACCACAGTGCAGGAAATCTGAGTTTGCATTTGCGCGAAGAGACGTACAACACAAGAAGGCGCGCTTTCGTGCGCCGGGCACCACCCGGCCTGTGCATTCCTCACTGTCGTGAGATCAGTTTACTCAGCAGAGCATGACGCTGCAATTGGTTAGTAGGACAGGCCTGACCAGAATAGTATATTTGGGGTCATGTATTTGATTGCATTTTTAAAACAGTAACAGAACTTAACTGCAATGTTTAAATAGGTCTAGACATATTTAAACAGTGTCAATTTAATAGAAGAATTGTGGACAATTCAGAGGGGAGGCACCAATGTTTTTTTTTCCCATTGGGTGGATGCGGCATTAAAGAGTTTGAAGACCACTGGTCTAAGTGGACACTAATACACCTGGATGCTCCTGAATTCCTCGCAACAGATGCCAGCAAACCTGGCTGGAGAGCAACTGTGTTGGACTGATCCTGTCGATTCAAGTGGTCTTTCCTAGAGAGTCGGAGGTCATGGAAATAGATGGAGTTGATGGTAATCTTCAGGGCTTTGAAGTTTTCCCATCATCATCTGTCTCAAAAAAATGTGCTAGTAAAGACAGAGAATAAGGTAGCTGTCTTTTACATTAACCAACAGTGAAGCATGCATTCAAAATCCCTCAATGCAATAGCAGAACAATTGGGTTATTGGGCAGAGATCAACCTGTTGCACACGTCGGCAGTACACATCAAGGGCACCGTCAATGTGATGGCAGACAGCTGGAGGTTTCCAAATTTGCTGGAGTTGACGTTATCCAGGTCGTTGTTTTGAGAGATATGCCGAGAGTTTGTGAAACCCTTTCTGGATCTCTTTTCAAACAAGGACAATGCTCATCTTTGTCGATTCTGATCCAGGCTTACGGAACAAGGAGCCTAGGTAGTGGACGTATTGGTGATAAAGTGGCTGAGAAGTCTCCTTTATACATTCCCCCACTTTTTATTGATCCAGATGGTTCTCTTCAAGTCTCAGCAGGGGCGAGGGAACTTTATTCATGTGGGCCCTTATTGGCCAGAGATGTCATGGTTTCCTCTTCTGAACCCTGGCTCTTCTACCTCATTGGGTACTGCTCAAGTGTGTCTCTCTCAGAACGTCGTCCCTGACCTTCTTGCTCCAACTCACTCTATCGCTTTGGAGGTTGAGAAGTCTGGACTGCTAGCAAAGGGTCTTTCCTCTTCCTTAGTGGAGTTAATTCAGCACTCCAGCAGGCCTTCTACTTCGAAGTCTTACTCAAAGAACTGGAAGTCTTTTGAGACGTGATGTTCTGCTCATGATCTTTTGGCACCTACCTGTAGTTTGTCTGCTATTTTGCATTTTCTTCTGAATGGGTTTCACTTGAATCTCTTTCCACTCTGAAAGCTCATTGCTTTGCGATAAAGGTTTTTAGGGACTTTTCTGTACCTTCGAAGATGTTACAATCTTTGGTGTCTAGACTGTTCTGATCTTTTGTCAATTGTAAGACCAGTTGAAAAATCCCTTTTCTCCAACTCAGAATCTTCCTATTCTTTTATAGGCTTTGCAATTTTATCTCTTTGAGGATCTGGATACTGTAGACATAAAGATTGTTTCCTATAAAGTTATTTTCCTATTTCCTATCACCTTGCTGAGAACAATTGGGGAGCTGGGAGCCTTAAAATGCTGTCCTCTCTTCATTTGATACTTTGGAAGATGGGGTAACTTTAAGGCCTAGCCTTACCTTTGCTGCAAAGGTTAAGTCTATTTTTGATAGATCTTAGGAAATAATTCTTCCTTCTTTCATTCCCTATCCTTCCTCTCCGGAGGAACATTTTCTGAATACACTTGATGTTTAAAGAGCTCTTTTCATTTATGTCACCAGGCCTCTGCAGTTCAGGAAAACCGACTCCTTGTTTGTGACTTTTGGACAGCCTGGAAAAGACAAGAAGGTGACTTTTATGACTCTGAGTAGGTGGATTAAGTTGTCAATTTTTCTGGCTTTGCAAGGCTTTTAAGAATATCTTCCAGTTCAGGGATGGTCTACGAGAGGAATGGCCACCTCCTGGGTTGAATTCCAGTGAGTAACAATCTAGGAAATTCCTAGGGTGGCTACTTGGTCCTCAGAGCATACATTTGTCAAGCATTATGGCTTAATAATTTTTCTGTTTTGCATTTGAGTACCAATGTTTTGAACTCTGCATTACCCTTAGTCCATCTTGTCTTTGTCACAAACATTACATCCTGCCCACCTTCCCATCTGTCCTTTGGCAAGGGCTTGGCACCCAGGTTGGGTGCATGGGGCTAGCATTTAAGGATCCTCCTGTTCTTTCTTCCTGTTGGAAGGTGACATCACCTTACTTTGTAATGACTGTCACAAGGACGCAATGGACTAAGGCTAATGAAGATTACCAATAAGTAACCAACGCATCACCACTCTTTCTGAATGTGCGTGGCTCATTCCGCAGGACTAGTTCTTTGTATGATTCCTGGATTTTCAGAAGCCCTTTGATGGCAGCACCCCCACACTGAAAATTGTTTCAGCACCACTGTACAAGGGTCAGTTGTCATGCTCATCTGCGGCGTAAATTTGCATTGAAGTAGTCTAACTCCCCAGGCCTTGTCTTTTGCTCAATTTGCCTTTGTGAGTTTTCTCTCAATCACTGTCGACTTCCTTTGATCTTTCTTTCTTCTTTCACTTCACCTTCGCCTTCAGTGTATCTTTCGGCCCTCTTAAGAGACACACCCCCTTGTAGCCACTTCTATACTTCTGTCACCTAATTATTTTCCTATCCTTTCCCCTGTAACGTTGCTGATCCTAGCTATAGCATCACTATCCAGAATCTGTTCACCTGAGTTATGTTCCTCTTATCCCCACGCATCTAATAATCAGCTCTTGGTCTCCCTCCACCTCTCACGAGACATAGTCTGAGGCAGTGTCTCCATCTTGGAGAGACAATCCCTTGCACTTGTGTTGTTCTGCTGGCGGTGCCGGCTTGAGCTTTGGTCAGCAGTGGCAAAAGAAGGACTAATGGAAAGTGAACGTATACTGGAGCAACAGAGTGTATGGATTTATAAGAGCTTGATTAAATGAGAAAAAAAGAGTTTAGTTGAGAGAAAAAATGCAACCTGGCCCGTACGGGAATCGAACTCGCGACCTTGGCGCCATTAGCACCACGCTCTAACCAACGGAGCTAACCGGCCACGAGTCATACAGATATCCTTTTTCCTTGAAATGCAGATAGATAGAAGAGTTGGTCTTACTATCGCAATTCCTTCATACTTTTCTCATTCCGCCCCCTGTCTGGATTACAATAACAAGAGCTGTGGAGTGCTGCACGCCAGCCTCAGTGCCTCTTCTTTCACTCAATCTCACTGTGTGTTGTGATATCTTTGTAACATCGCTTGTTGCCGGAAAAAAAGGAAAGGATGGATAGTATTTTTATTCTTTTACAACAAAACCCAAAATGCATCGGCTTGCTTGCTCATTAAGTTTACAAGGCCAGCTGCTTTTGAGATATTATAATTATAGTGGTTATTCGGCGTTGGAGGTAAGAGAGTTTTTTTTAGGTCTGGCCGTTCCTTATGCTTCAAATTACTTGAGCTCATGTCAACAAAGTAACAACAAAACATAGCCAACGGTTCGTTGCTCAAGCCTTCCCTACTGCGCCTTCCCATGTCTCTCCTGCCGACCACAGTGCAGGAAATCTGAGTTTGCATTTGCGCGAAGAGACGTACAACACAAGAAGGCGCGCTTTCGTGCGCCGGGCACCACCCGGCCTGTGCATTCCTCACTGTCGTGAGATCAGTTTACTCAGCAGAGCATGACGCTGCAATTGGTTAGTAGGGCAGGCCTGACCAGAATAGTATATTTGGGGTCATGTATTTGATTGCATTTTTAAAACAGTAACAGAACTTAACTGCAATGTTTAAATAGGTCTAGACATATTTAAACAGTGTCAATTTAATAGAAGAATTGTGGACAATTCAGAGGGGAGGCACCAATGTTTTTTTTTCCCATTGGGTGGATGCAGCATTAAAGAGTTTGAAGACCACTGGTCTAAGTGGACACTAATACACCTGGATGCTCCTGAATTCCTCGCAACAGATGCCAGCAAACCTGGCTGGAGAGCAACTGTGTTGGACTGATCCTGTCGATTCAAGTGGTCTTTCCTAGAGAGTCGGAGGTCATGGAAATAGATGGAGTTGATGGTAATCTTCAGGGCTTTGAAGTTTTCCCATCATCATCTGTCTCAAAAAAATGTGCTAGTAAAGACAGAGAATAAGGTAGCTGTCTTTTACATTAACCAACAGTGAAGCATGCATTCAAAATCCCTCAATGCAATAGCAGAACAATTGGGTTATTGGGCAGAGATCAACCTGTTGCACACGTCGGCAGTACACATCAAGGGCAACGTCAATGTGATGGCAGACAGCTGGAGGTTTCCAAATTTGCTGGAGTTGATGTTATCCAGGTCGTTGTTTTGAGAGATATGCCGAGAGTTTGTGAAACCCTTTCTGGATCTCTTTTCAAACAAGGACAATGCTCATCTTTGTCGATTCTGATCCAGGCTTTCGGAACAAGGAGCCTAGGTAGTGGACGTATTGGTGATAAAGTGGCTGAGAAGTCTCCTTTATACATTCCCCCACTTTTTATTGATCCAGATGGTTCTCTTCAAGTCTCAGCAGGGGCGAGGGAACTTTATTCATGTGGGCCCTTATTGGCCAGAGATGTCATGGTTTCCTCTTCTGAACCCTGGCTCTTCTACCTCATTGGGTACTGCTCAAGTGTGTCTCTCTCAGAACGTCGTCCCTGACCTTCTTGCTCCAACTCACTCTATCGCTTTGGAGGTTGAGAAGTCTGGACTGCTAGCAAAGGGTCTTTCCTCTTCCTTAGTGGAGTTAATTCAGCACTCCAGCAGGCCTTCTACTTCGAAGTCTTACTCAAAGAACTGGAAGTCTTTTGAGACGTGATGTTCTGCTCATGATCTTTTGGCACCTACCTGTAGTTTGTCTGCTATTTTGCATTTTCTTCTGAATGGGTTTCACTTGAATCTCTTTCCACTCTGAAAGCTCATTGCTTTGCGATAAAGGTTTTTAGGGACTTTTCTGTACCTTCGAAGATGTTACAATCTTTGGTGTCTAGACTGTTCTGATCTTTTGTCAATTGTAAGACCAGTTGAAAAATCCCTTTTCTCCAACTCAGAATCTTCCTATTCTTTTATAGGCTTTGCAATTTTATCTCTTTGAGGATCTGGATACTGTAGACATAAAGATTGTTTCCTATAAAGTTATTTTCCTATTTCCTATCACCTTGCTGAGAACAATTGGGGAGCTGGGAGCCTTAAAATGCTGTCCTCTCTTCATTTGATACTTTGGAAGATGGGGTAACTTTAAGGCCTAGCCTTACCTTTGCTGCAAAGGTTAAGTCTATTTTTGATAGATCTTAGTAAATAATTCTTCCTTCTTTCATTCCCTCTCCTTCCTCTCCGGAGGAACATTTTCTGAATACACTTGATGTTTAAAGAGCTCTTTTCATTTATGTCACCAGGCCTCTGCAGTTCAGGAAAACCGACTCCTTGTTTGTGAATTTTGGACAGCCTGGAAAAGACAAGAAGGTGACTTTTATGACTCTGAGTAGGTGGATTAAGTTAACAATTTTTCTGGCTTTTCAAGGCTTTTAAGAATATCTTCCAGTTCAGGGATGGTCTACGAGAGGAATGGCCACCTCCTGGGTTGAATTCCAGTGAGTAACAATCTAGGAAATTCCTAGGGTGGCTACTTGGTCCTCAGAGCATACATTTGTCAAGCATTATGGCTTAATAATTTTTCTGTTTTGCATTTGAGTACCAATGTTTTGAACTCTGCATTACCCTTAGTCCATCTTGTCTTTGTCACAAACATTACATCCTGCCCACCTTCCCATCAGTCCTTTGGCAAGGGCTTGGCACCCAGGTTGGGTGCATGGGGCTAGCATTTAAGGATCCTCCTGTTCTTTCTTCCTGTTGGAAGGTGACATCACCTTACTTTGTAATGACTGTCACAAGGACGCAATGGACTAAGGCTAATGAAGATTACCAATAAGTGACCAACGCATCACCACTCTTTCTGAATGTGCGTGGCTCATTCCGCAGGACTAGTTCTTTGTATAATTCCTGGATTTTCAGAAGCCCTTTGATGGCAGCACCCCCACACTGAAAATTGTTTCAGCACCACTGTACAAGGGTCAGTTGTCATGCTCATCTGCGGCGTAAATTTGCATTGAAGTAGTCTAACTCTCCAGGCCTTGTCTTTTGCTCAATTTGCCTTTGTGAGTTTTCTCTCAATCACTGTCGACTTCCTTTGATCTTTCTTTCTTCTTTCACTTCACCTTCGCCTTCAGTGTATCTTTCGGCCCTCTTAAGAGACACACCCCCTTGTAGCCACTTCTATACTTCTGTCACCTAATTATTTTCCTATCCTTTCCCCTGTAACGTTGCTGATCCTAGCTATAGCATCACTATCCAGAATCTGTTCACCTGAGTTATGTTCCTCTTATCCCTACGCATCTAATAATCAGCTCTTGGTCTCCCTCCACCTCTCACGAGACATAGTCTGAGGAAGTGTCTCCATCTTGGAGAGACAATCCCTTGCACTTGTGTTGTTCTACTGGCGCTGCCGGCTTGAGCTTTGGTCAGCAGTGGCAAAAAAAGGACTAATGGAAAGTGAACGTATACTGGAGCAACAGAGTGTATGGATTTATAAGAGCTTGATTAAATGAGAAAAAAAGAGTTTAGTTGAGAGAAAAAATGCAACCTGGCCCATACGGGAATCGAACTCGCGACCTTGGCACCATTAGCACCACACTCTAACCAACGGAGCTAACCGGCCATGAGTAATACAGATATTCTTTTTCCTTGAAATGCAGATAGATAGAAGAGTTGGTCTTACTATCGCAATTCCTTCATACTTTTCTCCTTCCGCCCCCTGTCTGGATTACAATAACAAGAGCTGTGGAGTGCTGCACTCCAGCCTCAGTGCCTCTTCTTTCACTCAATCTCACTGTGTGCTGTGATATCTTTGTAACATCGCTTGTTGCCGAAAAAAAGGAAAGGATGGATAGTATTTTTATTCTTTTACAACAAAACCCAAAATGCATCGGCTTGCTTGCTCATTAAGTTTACAAGGCCAGCTGCTTTTGAGATATTATAATTATAGTGGTTATTCGGCGTTGGAGGTAAGAGAGTTTTTTTTAGGTCTGGCCGTTCCTTCTGCTTCAAATTACTTGAGCTCATATCAACAAAGTAACAACAAAACATAGCCAACGGTTCGTTGCTCAAGCCTTCCCTACTGCGCCTTCCCATGTCTCTGCTGCCGACCACAGTGCAGGAAATATGAGTTTGCATTTGCGCGAAGAGACGTACAACAGAAGAAGGCGCGCTTGCGTGCGCCGGGCACCACCCGGCCTGTGCATTCCTCACTGTCGTGAGATCAGTTTACTCAGCAGAGCATGACGCTGCAATTGGTTAGTAGGGCAGGCCTGACCAGAATAGTATATTTGGGGTCATGTATTTGATTGCATTTTTAAAACAGTAACAGAACTTAACTGCAATGTTTAAATAGGTCTAGACATATTTAAACAGTGTCAATTTAATAGAAGAATTGTGGACAATTCAGAGGGGAGGCATCAATGTTTATTTTTCCCATTGGGTGGATGCGGCATTAAAGAGTTTGAAGACCACTGGTCTAAGTGGACACTAATATACCTGGATGCTCCTGAATCCTCGCAACAGATGCCAGCAAACCTGGCTGGAGAGCTACTGTGTTGGACTGATCCTGTCGATTCAAGTGGTCTTTCCTAGAGAGTCGGAGGTCATGGAAATAGATGGAGTTGTTGGTAATCTTCAGGGCTTTGAAGTTTTCCCATCATCATCTGTCTCAAAAAAATGTGCTAGTAAAGACAGAGAATAAGGTAGCTGTCTTTTACATTAACCAACAGTGAAGCATGCATTCAAAATCCCTCAATGCAATAGCAGAACAATTGGGTTATTGGGCAGAGATCAACCTGTTGCACACGTCGGCAGTACACATCAAGGGCACCGACAATGTGATGGCAGACAGCTGGAGGTTTCCAAATTTGCTGGAGTTGACGTTATCCAGGTCGTTGTTTTGAGAGATATGCCGAGAGTTTGTGAAACCCTTTCTGGATCTCTTTTCAAACAAGGACAATGCTCATCTTTGTCGATTCTGATCCAGGCTTCCGGAACAAGGAGCCTAGGTAGTGGACGTATTGGTGATAAAGTGGCTGAGAAGTCTCCTTTATACATTCCCCCACTTTTTATTGATCCAGATGGTTCTCTTCAAGTCTCAGCATGGGGGAGGGAACTTTATTCTTGTGGGCCCTTATTGGCCAGAGATGTCATGGTTTCCTCTTCTGAACCCCTGGCTCTTCTACCTCCTTGGGTACTGCTCAAGTGTGTCTCTCTCAGAACGTCGTCCCTGACCTTCTTGCTCCAACTCACTCTATAGCTTTGGAGGTTGAGAAGTCTGGACTGCTAGCAAAGGGTCTTTCCTCTTCCTTAGTGGAGTTAATTCAGCACTCCAGCAGGCCTTCTACTTCGAAGTCTTACTCAAAGAACTGGAAGTCTTTTGAGACGTGATGTTCTGCTCATGATCTTTTGGCACCTACCTGTAGTTTGTCTGCTATTTTGCATTTTCTTCTGAATGGGTTTCACTTGAATCTCTTTCCACTCTGAAAGCTCATTGCTTTGCGATAAAGGTTTTTAGGGACTTTTCTGTACCTTCGAAGATGTTACAATCTTTGGTGTCTAGACTGTTCTGATCTTTTGTCAATTGTAAGACCAGTTGAAAAATCCCTTTTCTCCAACTCAGAATCTTCCTACTCTTTTATAGGCTTTGCAATTTTATCTCTTTGAGGATCTGGATACTGTAGACATAAAGATTGTTTCCTATAAAGTTATTTTCCTATTTCCTATCACCTTGCTGAGAACAATTGGGGAGCTGGGAGCCTTAAAATGCTGTCCTCTCTTTATTTGATACTTTGGAAGATGGGGTAACTTTAAGGCCTAGCCTTACCTTTGCTGCAAAGGTTAAGTCTATTTTTGATAGATCTTAGGAAATAATTTTTCCTTCTTTCATTCCCTCTCCTTCCTCTCCGGAGGAACATTTTCTGAATACACTTGATGTTTAAAGAGCTCTTTTCATTTATGTCACCAGGCCTCTGCAGTTCAGGAAAACCGACTCCTTGTTTGTGACTTTTGGACAGCCTGGAAAAGAGAAGAAGGTGACTTTTATGACTCTGAGTAGGTGGATTAAGTTGTCAATTTTTCTGGCTTTGCAAGGCTTTTTAGAATATCTTCCAGTTCAGGGATGGTCTACGAGAGGAATGGCCACCTCCTGGGTTGAATTCCAGTGAGTAACAATCTAGGAAATTCCTAGGGTGGCTACTTGGTCCTCAGAGCATACATTTGTCAAGCACTATGGCTTAATAATTTTTCTGTTTTGCATTTGAGTACCAATGTTTTGAACTCTGCATTACCCTTAGTCCATCTTGTCTTTGTCACAATCATTACATCCTGCCCACCTTCTCATCAGTCCTTTGGCAAGGGCTTGGCACCCAGGTTGGGTGCATGGGGCTAGAATTTAAGGATCCTCCTGTTCTTTCTTCCTGTTGGAAGGTGACATCACCCTACTTTGTAATGACTGTCACAAGGACGCAATGGACTAAGGCTAATGAAGATTACCAATAAGTAACCAACGCATCACCACTATTTCTGAATGTGCGTGGCTCATTCCGCAGGACTTGTTCTTTGTATAATTCCTGGATTTTCAGAAGCCCTTTGATGGCAGCACCCCCACACTGAAAATTGTTTCAGCACCACTGTACAAGGGTCAGTTGTCATGCTCATCTGCTGCGTAAATTTGCATTGAAGTAGTCTAACTCCCCAGGCCTTGTCTTTTGCTCAATTTGCCTTTGTGAGTTTTCTCTCAATCACTGTCGACTTCCTTTGATCTTTCTTTCTTCTTTCACTTCATCTTCTCCTTCATTGTATCTTTCGGCCCTCTTAAGAGACACACCCCCTTGTAGCCACTTCTATACTTCTGTCACCTAATTATTTTCCTATCCTTTGCCCTGTAACGTTACTGATCCTAGCTATAGCATCACTATCCAGAATCTGTTCACCTGAGTTATGTTCCTCTTATCCCCACGCATCTAATAATCAGCTCTTGGTCTCCCTCCACCTCTCACGAGACATAGTCTGAGGCAGTGTCTCCATCTTGGAGAGACAATCCCTTGCACTTGTGTTGTTCTACTGGCACTGCCGGCTTGAGCTTTGGTCAGCAGTGGCAAAAGAAGGACTAATGGAAAGTGAACGTATACTGGAGCAACAGAGTGTATGGATTTATAAGAGCTTGATTAAATGAGAAAAAAAGAGTTTAGTTGAGAGAAAAAATGCAACCTGGCCCATACGGGGATCGAACCCGCGACCTTGGCGTTATTAGCACCACGCTCTAACCAACTGAGCTAACCGGCCATGAGTACTAAAGATATCCTTTTTCCATGTAATGCAGATAGATAGAAGAGTTGGTCTCACTATCGCAATTCCTTCATACTTTTCTCCTTCCGCCCCCTGTCTGGATTACAATAACAAGAGCTGTGGAGTGCTGCACGCCAGCCTCAGTGCCTCTTCTTTTACTCAATCTCACTGTGTGCTGTGATATCTTTGTAACATCGCTTGTTGCCGGAAAAAAAGGAAAGGATGGATAGTATTTTTATTCTTTTACAACAAAACCCAAAATGCATTGGCTTGCTTGCTCATTAAGTTTACAAGGCCAGCTGCTTTTGAGATATTATAATTATAGTGGTTATTCGGCGTTGGAGGTAAGAGAGTTTTTTTTAGGTCTGGCCATTCCTTCTGCTTCAAATTACTTGAGCTCTTGTCAACAAAGTAACAACAAAACATAGCCAACGGTTCGTTGCTCAAGCCTTCCCTACTGCGCCTTCCCATGTCTCTCCTGCCGACCACAGTGCAGGAAATCTGAGTTTGCATTTGCGCGAAGAGACGTACAACACAAGAAGGCGCGCTTTCGTGCGCCAGGCACCACCCGGCCTGTGCATTCCTCACTGTCGTGAGATCAGTTTACTCAGCAGAGAATGACGCTGCAATTGGTTAGTAGGGCAGGCCTGACCAGAATAGTATATTTGGGGTCATTTATTTGATTGCATTTTTAAAACAGTAACAGAACTTAACTGCAATGTTTAAATAGGTCTAGACATATTTAAACAGTATCAATTTAATAGAAGAATTGTGGTCAATTCAGAGGGGAGGCACCAATGTTTTTTTTTCCCATTGGGTGGATGCGGCATTAAAGAGTTTGAAGACCACTTGTCTAAGTGGACACTAATACACCTGGATGCTCCTGAATTCTTCGCAACAGATGCCAGCAAACCTGGCTGGAGAGCTACTGTGTTGGACTGATCCTGTCGATTCAAGTGGTCTTTCCTAGAGAGTCGGAGGTCATGGAAATAGATGGAGTTGATGGTAATCTTCAGGGCTTTGAAGTTTTCCCATCATCATCTGTCTCAAAAAAATGTGCTAGTAATGACAGAGAATAAGGTAGCTGTCTTTTACATTAACCAACAGTGAAGCATGCATTCAAAATCCCTCAATGCAATAGCAGAACAATTGGGTTATTGGGCAGAGATCAACCTGTTGCACACGTCGGCAGTACACATCAAGGGCACCGACAATGTGATGGCAGACAGCTGGAGGTTTCCAAATTTGCTGGAGTTGACATTATCCAGGTCGTTGTTTTGAGAGATATGCCGAGAGTTTGTGAAACCCTTTCTGGATCTCTTTTCAAACAAGGACAATGCTCATCTTTGTCGATTCTGATCCAGGCTTCTGGAACAAGGAGCCTAGGTAGTGGACGTATTGGTGATAAAGTGGCTGAGAAGTCTCCTTTATACATTCCCCCACTTTTTATTGATCCAGATGGTTCTCTTCAAGTCCCAGCAGGGGGAGGGAACTTTATTCTTGTGGGCCCTTATTGGCCAGAGATGTCATGGTTTCCTCTTCTGAACCCCTGGCTCTTCTACCTCCTTGGGTACTGCTCAAGTGTATCTCTGTCAGAACGTCGTCCCTGACCTACTTGCTCCAACTCACTCTATCGCTTTGGAGGTTGAGAAGTCTGGACTGCTAGCAAAGGGTCTTTCCTCTTCCTTAGTGGAGTTAATTCAGCACTCCAGCAGGCCTTCTACTTCGAAGTCTTACTCAAAGAACTGGAAGTCTTTTGAGACGTGATGTTCTGCTCATGATCTTTTGGCACCTACATGTAGTTTGTCTGCTATTTTGCATTTTCTTCTGAATGGGTTTCACTTGAATCTCTTTCCACTCTGAAAGCTCATTGCATTGCGATAAAGGTTTTTAGGGACTTTTCTGTACCTTCGTCGATGTTACAGTCTTTGGTGTCTAGACTGTTCTGATCTTTAGTCAATTGTAAGACCAGTTGAAAAATCCCTTTTCTCCAACTCAGAATCTTCCTACTCTTTTATAGGCTTTGCAATTTTATCTCTTTGAGGATCTGGATACTGTAGACATAAAGATTGTTTCCTATAAAGTTATTTTCCTATTTCCTATCATCTTGCTGAGAACAATTGGGGAGCTGGGAGCCTTAAAATGCTGTCCTCTCTTCACTTGATACTTTGGAAGATGGGGTAACTTTAAGGCCTAGCCTTACCTTTGCTGCAAAGGTTAAGTCTATTTTTGATAGATCTTAGGAAATAATTCTTCCTTCTTTCATTCCCTCTCCTTCCTCTCCGGAGGAACATTTTCTGAATACACTTGATGTTTAAAGAGCTCTTTTCATTTATGTCACCAGGCCTCTGCAGTTCAGGAAAACCGACTCATTGTTTGTGACTTTTGGACAGCCTGGAAAAGACAAGAAGGTGACTTTTATGACTCTGAGTAGGTGGATTAAGTTGTCAATTTTTCTGGCTTTGCAAGGCTTTTTAGAATATCTTCCAGTTCAGGGATGGTCTACGAGAGGAATGGCCACCTCCTGGGTTGAATTCCAGTGAGTAACAATCTAGGAAATTCCTAGGGTGGCTACTTGGTCCTCAGAGCATACATTTGTCAAACATTATGGCTTAATAATTTTTCTGTTTTGCATTTGAGTACCAATGTTTTGAACTCTGCATTACCCTTAGTCCATCTTGTCTTTGTCACAAACATTACATCCTGCCCACCTTCTCATCAGTCCTTTGGCAAGGGCTTGGCACCCAGGTTGGGTGCATGGGGCTAGAATTTAAGGATCCTCCTGTTCTTTCTTCCTGTTGGAAGGTGACATCACCCTACTTTGTAATGACTGTCACAAGGACGCAATGGACTAAGGCTAATGAAGATTACCAATAAGTAACCAACGCATCACCACTATTTCTGAATGTGCCTGGCTCATTCCGCAGGACTTGTTCTTTGTATAATTCCTGGATTTTCCGAAGCCCTTTGATGGCAGCACCCCCACACTGAAAATTGTTTCAGCACCACTGTACAAGGGTCAGTTGTCATGCTCATCTGCGGCGTAAATTTGCATTGAACTAGTCTAACTCCCCAGGCCTTGTCTTTTGCTCAATTTGCCTTTGTGAGTTTTCTCTCAATCACTGTCGACTTCCTTTGATCTTTCTTTCTTCTTTCACTTCACCTTCGCCTTCAGTGTATCTTTCGGCCCTCTTAAGAGACACACCCCCTTGTAGCCACTTCTATACTTCTGTCACCTAATTATTTTCCTATCCTTCGCCCTGTAACGTTACTGATCCTAGCTATAGCATCACTATCCAGAATCTGTTCACCTGAGTTATGTTCCTCTTATCCCCACGCATCTAATGCGTCTAATAATCAGCTCTTGGTCTCCCTCCACCTCTCACGAGACATAGTCTGAGGCAGTGTCTCCATATTGGAGAGACAATCCCTTGCACTTGTGTTGTTCTACTGGCACTGCCGGCTTGAGCTTTGGTCAGCAGTGGCAAAAGAAGGACTAATGGAAAGTGAACGTATACTGGAGCAACAGAGTGTATGGATTTATAAGAGCTTGATTAAATGATAAAAAAAGAGTTTAGTTGAGAGAAGAAATGCAACCTGGCCCGTACGGGGATTGAACCCACGACCTTGGCGTTATTAGCACCACGCTCTAACCAACTGAGCTAACCAGCCATGATTACTAAAGGTATCCTTTTTCCATGTAATGCAGATAGATAGAAGGGTTGGTCTCACTATCGCAATTCCTTCATACTTTTCTCCTTCCGCCCCCTGTCTGGATTACAATAACAAGAGCTGTGGAGTGCTGCACGCCAGCCTCAGTGCCTCTTCTTTCACTCAATCTCACTGTGTGCTGTGATATCTTTGTAACATCGCTTGTTGCCGGAAAAAAGGAAAGGATGGATAGTATTTTTATTCTTTTACAACAAAACCCAAAATGCATCGGCTTGCTTGCTCATTAAGTTTACAAGGCCAGCTGCTTTTGAGATATTATAATTATAGTGGTTATTCGGCGTTGGAGGTAAGAGAGTTTTTTTTAGGTCTGGCCATTCCTTCTGCTTCAAATTACTTGAGCTCTTGTCAACAAAGTAACAACAAAACATAGCCAACGGTTCGTTGCTCAAGCCTTCCCTACTGCGCCTTCCCATGTCTCTCCTGCCGACCACAGTGCAGGAAATCTGAGTTTGCATTTGCGCGAAGAGACGTACAACACAAGAAGGCGCGCTTTCGTGCGCCGGGCACCACCCGGCCTGTGCATTCCTCACTGTTGTGAGATCAGTTTACTCAGCAGAGCATGACGCTGCAATTGGTTAGTAGGGCAGGCCTGACCAGAATAGTATATTTGGGGTCATTTATTTGATTGCATTTTTAAAACAGTAAGAGAACTTAACTGCAATGTTTAAATAGGTCTAGACATATTTAAACAGTGTCAATTTAATAGAAGAATTGTGGACAATTCAGAGGGGAGGCACCAATGTTTTTTTTTCCCATTGGGTGGATGCGGCATTAAAGAGTTTGAAGACCACTGGTCTAAGTGGACACTAATACACCTGGATGCTCCTGAATTCCTCGCAACAGATGCCAGCAAACCTGGCTGGAGAGCTACTGTGTTGGACTGATCCTGTCGATTCAAGTGGTCTTTCCTAGAGAGTCGGAGGTCATGGAAATAGATGGAGTTGATGGTAATCTTCAAGGCTTTGAAGTTTTCCCATCATCATCTGTCTCAAAAAAATGTGCTAGTAAAGACAGAGAATAAGGTAGCTGTCTTTTACATTAACCAACAGTGAAGCATGCATTCAAAATCCCTCAATGCAATAGCAGAACAATTGGGTTATTGGGCAGAGATCAACCTGTTGCACACGGCGGCAGTACACATCAAGGGCACCGACAATGTGATGGCAGACAGCTGGAGGTTTCCAAATTTGCTGGAGTTGACGTTATCCAGGTCATTGTTTTGAGAGATATGCCGAGAGTTTGTGAAACCCTTTCTGGATCTCTTTTCAAACAAGGACAATGCTCATCTTTGTCGATTCTGATCCAGGCTTCCGGAACAAGGAGCCTAGGTAGTGGACGTATTGGTGATAAAGTGGCTGAGAAGTCTCCTTTATACATTCCCCCACTTTTTATTGATCCAGATGGTTCTCTTCAAGTCTCAGCAGGGGGGAGGGAACTTTATTCTTGTGGGCCCTTATTGGCCAGAGATGTCATGGTTTCCTCTTCTGAACCCCTGGCTCTTCTACCTCCTTGGGTACTGCTCAAGTGTGTCTCTCTCAGAACGTCGTCCCTGACCTTCTTGCTCCAACTCACTCTATCGCTTTGGAGGTTGAGAAGTCTGGACTGCTAGCAAAGGGTCTTTCCTCTTCCTTAGTGGAATTAATTCAGCACTCCAGCAGGCCTTCTACTTCGAAGTCTTACTCAAAGAACTGGAAGTCTTTTGAGATGTGATGTTCTGCTCATGATCTTTTGGCACCTACCTGTAGTTTGTCTGCTATTTTGCATTTTCTTCTGAATGGGTTTCACTTGAACCTCTTTCCACTCTGAAAGCTCATTGCTTTGCGATAATGGTTTTTAGGGACTTTTCTGTACCTTCGTCGATGTTACAGTCTTTGGTGTCTAGACTGTTCTGATCTTTTGTCAATTGTAAGACCAGTTGAAAAATCCCTTTCTCCAACTCAGAATCTTCCTACTCTTTTATAGGCTTTGCAATTTTATCTCTTTGAGGATCTGGATACTGTAGACATAAAGATTGATTCCTATAAAGTTATTTTCCTATTTCCTATCACCTTGCTGAGAACAATTGGGGAGCTGGGAGCCTCAAAATGCTGTCCTCTCTTCATTTGATACTTTGGAAGATGGGGTAACTTTAAGGCCTAGCCTTACCTTTGCTGCAAAGGTTAAGTCTATTTTTGATAGATCTTAGGAAATAATTCTTCCTTCTTTCATTCCCTCTCCTTCCTCTCCGGAGGAACATTTTCTGAATACACTTGATGTTTAAAGAGCTCTTTTCATTTATGTCACCAGGCCTTTGCAGTTCAGGAAAACCGACTCCTTGTTTGTGACTTTTGGACAGCCTGGAAAAGACAAGAAGGTGACTTTTATGACTCTGAGTAGGTGGATTAAGTTGTCAATTTTTCTGGCTTTGCAAGGCTTTTAAGAATATCTTCCAGTTCAGGGATGGTCTACGAGAGGAATGGCCACCTCCTGGGTTAAATTCCAGTGAGTAACAATCTAGGAAATTCCTAGGGTGGCTACTTGGTCCTCAGAGCATACATTTGTCAAGCATTATGGCTTAATAATTTTTCTGTTTTACATTTGAGTACCAATGTTTTGAACTCTGCATTACCCTTAGTCCATCTTGTCTTTGTCACAAACATTACATCCTGCCCACCTTCCCATCTGTCCTTTGGCAAGGGCTTGGCACCCAGGTTGGGTGCATGGGGCTAGCATTTAAGGATCCTCCTGTTCTTTCTTCCTGTTGGAAGGTGACATCACCTTACTTTGTAATGACTGTCACAAGGACGCAATGGACTAAGGCTAATGAAGATTACCAATAAGTAACCAACGCATCACCACTCTTTCTGAATGTGCGTGGCTCATTCCGCAGGACTAGTTCTTTGTATAATTCCTGGATTTTCAGAAGCCCTTTGATGGCAGCACCCCCACACTGAAAATTGTTTCAGCACCACTGTACAAGGGTCAGTTGTCATGCTCATCTGCGGCGTGAATTTGCATTGAAGTAGTCTAACTCCCCAGGCCTTGTCTTTTGCTCAATTTGCCTTTGTGAGTTTTCTCTCAATCACTGTCGACTTCCTTTGATCTTTCTTTCTTCTTTCACTTCACCTTCGGCTTCAGTGTATCTTTCGGCCCTCTTAAGAGACACACCCCCTTGTAGCCACTTCTATACTTCTGTCACCTAATTATTTTCCTATCCTTTCCCCTGTAACGTTGCTGATCCTAGCTATAGCATCACTATCCAGAATCTGTTCACCTGAGTTATGTTCCTCTTATCCCCACGCATCTAATAATCAGCTCTTGGTCTCCCTCCACCTCTCACGAGACATAGTCTGAGGCAGTGTCTCCATCTTGGAGAGACAATCCCTTGCACTTGTGTTGTTCTGCTGGCGCTGCCGGCTTGAGCTTTGGTCAGCAGTGGCAAAAGAAGGACTAATGGAAAGTGAACGTATACTGGAGCAACAGAGTGTATGGATTTATAAGAGCTTGATTAAATGAGAAAAAAAGAGTTTAGTTGAGAGAAAAAATGCAACCTGGCCCGTACGGGAATCGAACTCGCGACCTTGGCGCCATTAGCACCACGCTCTAACCAACGGAGCTAACCGGCCACGAGTCATACAGATATCCTTTTTCCTTGAAATGCAGATAGATAGAAGAGTTGGTCTTACTATCGCAATTCCTTCATACTTTTCTCCTTCCGCCCCCTGTCTGGATTACAATAACAAGAGCTGTGGAGTGCTGCACGCCAGCCTCAGTGCCTCTTCTTTCACTCAATCTCACTGTGTGCTGTGATATCTTTGTAACATCGCTTGTTGCCGGAAAAAAAGGAAAGGATGGATAGTATTTTTATTCTTTTACAACAAAACCCAAAATGCATCGGCTTGCTTGCTCATTAAGTTTACAAGGCCAGCTGCTTTTGAGATATTATAATTATAGTGGTTATTCGGCGTTGGAGGTAAGAGAGTTTTTTTTAGGTCTGGCCGTTCCTTATGCTTCAAATTACTTGAGCTCATGTCAACAAAGTAACAACAAAACATAGCCAACGGTTCGTTGCTCAAGCCTTCCCTACTGCGCCTTCCCATGTCTCTCCTGCCGACCACAGTGCAGGAAATCTGAGTTTGCATTTGCGCGAAGAGACGTACAACACAAGAAGGCGCGCTTTCGTGCGCCGGGCACCACCCGGCCTGTGCATTCCTCACTGTCGTGAGATCAGTTTACTCAGCAGAGCATGACGCTGCAATTGGTTAGTAGGACAGGCCTGACCAGAATAGTATATTTGGGGTCATGTATTTGATTGCATTTTTAAAACAGTAACAGAACTTAACTGCAATGTTTAAATAGGTCTAGACATATTTAAACAGTGTCAATTTAATAGAAGAATTGTGGACAATTCAGAGGGGAGGCACCAATGTTTTTTTTTCCCATTGGGTGGATGCGGCATTAAAGAGTTTGAAGACCACTGGTCTAAGTGGACACTAATACACCTGGATGCTCCTGAATTCCTCGCAACAGATGCCAGCAAACCTGGCTGGAGAGCAACTGTGTTGGACTGATCCTGTCGATTCAAGTGGTCTTTCCTAGAGAGTCGGAGGTCATGGAAATAGATGGAGTTGATGGTAATCTTCAGGGCTTTGAAGTTTTCCCATCATCATCTGTCTCAAAAAAATGTGCTAGTAAAGACAGAGAATAAGGTAGCTGTCTTTTACATTAACCAACAGTGAAGCATGCATTCAAAATCCCTCAATGCAATAGCAGAACAATTGGGTTATTGGGCAGAGATCAACCTGTTGCACACGTCGGCAGTACACATCAAGGGCACCGTCAATGTGATGGCAGACAGCTGGAGGTTTCCAAATTTGCTGGAGTTGACGTTATCCAGGTCGTTGTTTTGAGAGATATGCCGAGAGTTTGTGAAACCCT
This sequence comes from Pleurodeles waltl, assembly GCF_031143425.1. Lineage (NCBI taxonomy): Eukaryota > Metazoa > Chordata > Amphibia > Caudata > Salamandridae > Pleurodeles > Pleurodeles waltl. The sequence goes on along the minus strand of NC_090451.1, from coordinate 117,294,297 downwards.
TTCTGGATCTCTTTTCAAACAAGGACAATGCTCATCTTTGTCGATTCTGATCCAGGCTTACGGAACAAGGAGCCTAGGTAGTGGACGTATTGGTGATAAAGTGGCTGAGAAGTCTCCTTTATACATTCCCCCACTTTTTATTGATCCAGATGGTTCTCTTCAAGTCTCAGCAGGGGCGAGGGAACTTTATTCATGTGGGCCCTTATTGGCCAGAGATGTCATGGTTTCCTCTTCTGAACCCTGGCTCTTCTACCTCATTGGGTACTGCTCAAGTGTGTCTCTCTCAGAACGTCGTCCCTGACCTTCTTGCTCCAACTCACTCTATCGCTTTGGAGGTTGAGAAGTCTGGACTGCTAGCAAAGGGTCTTTCCTCTTCCTTAGTGGAGTTAATTCAGCACTCCAGCAGGCCTTCTACTTCGAAGTCTTACTCAAAGAACTGGAAGTCTTTTGAGACGTGATGTTCTGCTCATGATCTTTTGGCACCTACCTGTAGTTTGTCTGCTATTTTGCATTTTCTTCTGAATGGGTTTCACTTGAATCTCTTTCCACTCTGAAAGCTCATTGCTTTGCGATAAAGGTTTTTAGGGACTTTTCTGTACCTTCGAAGATGTTACAATCTTTGGTGTCTAGACTGTTCTGATCTTTTGTCAATTGTAAGACCAGTTGAAAAATCCCTTTTCTCCAACTCAGAATCTTCCTATTCTTTTATAGGCTTTGCAATTTTATCTCTTTGAGGATCTGGATACTGTAGACATAAAGATTGTTTCCTATAAAGTTATTTTCCTATTTCCTATCACCTTGCTGAGAACAATTGGGGAGCTGGGAGCCTTAAAATGCTGTCCTCTCTTCATTTGATACTTTGGAAGATGGGGTAACTTTAAGGCCTAGCCTTACCTTTGCTGCAAAGGTTAAGTCTATTTTTGATAGATCTTAGGAAATAATTCTTCCTTCTTTCATTCCCTATCCTTCCTCTCCGGAGGAACATTTTCTGAATACACTTGATGTTTAAAGAGCTCTTTTCATTTATGTCACCAGGCCTCTGCAGTTCAGGAAAACCGACTCCTTGTTTGTGACTTTTGGACAGCCTGGAAAAGACAAGAAGGTGACTTTTATGACTCTGAGTAGGTGGATTAAGTTGTCAATTTTTCTGGCTTTGCAAGGCTTTTAAGAATATCTTCCAGTTCAGGGATGGTCTACGAGAGGAATGGCCACCTCCTGGGTTGAATTCCAGTGAGTAACAATCTAGGAAATTCCTAGGGTGGCTACTTGGTCCTCAGAGCATACATTTGTCAAGCATTATGGCTTAATAATTTTTCTGTTTTGCATTTGAGTACCAATGTTTTGAACTCTGCATTACCCTTAGTCCATCTTGTCTTTGTCACAAACATTACATCCTGCCCACCTTCCCATCTGTCCTTTGGCAAGGGCTTGGCACCCAGGTTGGGTGCATGGGGCTAGCATTTAAGGATCCTCCTGTTCTTTCTTCCTGTTGGAAGGTGACATCACCTTACTTTGTAATGACTGTCACAAGGACGCAATGGACTAAGGCTAATGAAGATTACCAATAAGTAACCAACGCATCACCACTCTTTCTGAATGTGCGTGGCTCATTCCGCAGGACTAGTTCTTTGTATGATTCCTGGATTTTCAGAAGCCCTTTGATGGCAGCACCCCCACACTGAAAATTGTTTCAGCACCACTGTACAAGGGTCAGTTGTCATGCTCATCTGCGGCGTAAATTTGCATTGAAGTAGTCTAACTCCCCAGGCCTTGTCTTTTGCTCAATTTGCCTTTGTGAGTTTTCTCTCAATCACTGTCGACTTCCTTTGATCTTTCTTTCTTCTTTCACTTCACCTTCGCCTTCAGTGTATCTTTCGGCCCTCTTAAGAGACACACCCCCTTGTAGCCACTTCTATACTTCTGTCACCTAATTATTTTCCTATCCTTTCCCCTGTAACGTTGCTGATCCTAGCTATAGCATCACTATCCAGAATCTGTTCACCTGAGTTATGTTCCTCTTATCCCCACGCATCTAATAATCAGCTCTTGGTCTCCCTCCACCTCTCACGAGACATAGTCTGAGGCAGTGTCTCCATCTTGGAGAGACAATCCCTTGCACTTGTGTTGTTCTGCTGGCGGTGCCGGCTTGAGCTTTGGTCAGCAGTGGCAAAAGAAGGACTAATGGAAAGTGAACGTATACTGGAGCAACAGAGTGTATGGATTTATAAGAGCTTGATTAAATGAGAAAAAAAGAGTTTAGTTGAGAGAAAAAATGCAACCTGGCCCGTACGGGAATCGAACTCGCGACCTTGGCGCCATTAGCACCACGCTCTAACCAACGGAGCTAACCGGCCACGAGTCATACAGATATCCTTTTTCCTTGAAATGCAGATAGATAGAAGAGTTGGTCTTACTATCGCAATTCCTTCATACTTTTCTCATTCCGCCCCCTGTCTGGATTACAATAACAAGAGCTGTGGAGTGCTGCACGCCAGCCTCAGTGCCTCTTCTTTCACTCAATCTCACTGTGTGTTGTGATATCTTTGTAACATCGCTTGTTGCCGGAAAAAAAGGAAAGGATGGATAGTATTTTTATTCTTTTACAACAAAACCCAAAATGCATCGGCTTGCTTGCTCATTAAGTTTACAAGGCCAGCTGCTTTTGAGATATTATAATTATAGTGGTTATTCGGCGTTGGAGGTAAGAGAGTTTTTTTTAGGTCTGGCCGTTCCTTATGCTTCAAATTACTTGAGCTCATGTCAACAAAGTAACAACAAAACATAGCCAACGGTTCGTTGCTCAAGCCTTCCCTACTGCGCCTTCCCATGTCTCTCCTGCCGACCACAGTGCAGGAAATCTGAGTTTGCATTTGCGCGAAGAGACGTACAACACAAGAAGGCGCGCTTTCGTGCGCCGGGCACCACCCGGCCTGTGCATTCCTCACTGTCGTGAGATCAGTTTACTCAGCAGAGCATGACGCTGCAATTGGTTAGTAGGGCAGGCCTGACCAGAATAGTATATTTGGGGTCATGTATTTGATTGCATTTTTAAAACAGTAACAGAACTTAACTGCAATGTTTAAATAGGTCTAGACATATTTAAACAGTGTCAATTTAATAGAAGAATTGTGGACAATTCAGAGGGGAGGCACCAATGTTTTTTTTTCCCATTGGGTGGATGCAGCATTAAAGAGTTTGAAGACCACTGGTCTAAGTGGACACTAATACACCTGGATGCTCCTGAATTCCTCGCAACAGATGCCAGCAAACCTGGCTGGAGAGCAACTGTGTTGGACTGATCCTGTCGATTCAAGTGGTCTTTCCTAGAGAGTCGGAGGTCATGGAAATAGATGGAGTTGATGGTAATCTTCAGGGCTTTGAAGTTTTCCCATCATCATCTGTCTCAAAAAAATGTGCTAGTAAAGACAGAGAATAAGGTAGCTGTCTTTTACATTAACCAACAGTGAAGCATGCATTCAAAATCCCTCAATGCAATAGCAGAACAATTGGGTTATTGGGCAGAGATCAACCTGTTGCACACGTCGGCAGTACACATCAAGGGCAACGTCAATGTGATGGCAGACAGCTGGAGGTTTCCAAATTTGCTGGAGTTGATGTTATCCAGGTCGTTGTTTTGAGAGATATGCCGAGAGTTTGTGAAACCCTTTCTGGATCTCTTTTCAAACAAGGACAATGCTCATCTTTGTCGATTCTGATCCAGGCTTACGGAACAAGGAGCCTAGGTAGTGGACGTATTGGTGATAAAGTGGCTGAGAAGTCTCCTTTATACATTCCCCCACTTTTTATTGATCCAGATGGTTCTCTTCAAGTCTCAGCAGGGGCGAGGGAACTTTATTCATGTGGGCCCTTATTGGCCAGAGATGTCATGGTTTCCTCTTCTGAACCCTGGCTCTTCTACCTCATTGGGTACTGCTCAAGTGTGTCTCTCTCAGAACGTCGTCCCTGACCTTCTTGCTCCAACTCACTCTATCGCTTTGGAGGTTGAGAAGTCTGGACTGCTAGCAAAGGGTCTTTCCTCTTCCTTAGTGGAGTTAATTCAGCACTCCAGCAGGCCTTCTACTTCGAAGTCTTACTCAAAGAACTGGAAGTCTTTTGAGACGTGATGTTCTGCTCATGATCTTTTGGCACCTACCTGTAGTTTGTCTGCTATTTTGCATTTTCTTCTGAATGGGTTTCACTTGAATCTCTTTCCACTCTGAAAGCTCATTGCTTTGCGATAAAGGTTTTTAGGGACTTTTCTGTACCTTCGAAGATGTTACAATCTTTGGTGTCTAGACTGTTCTGATCTTTTGTCAATTGTAAGACCAGTTGAAAAATCCCTTTTCTCCAACTCAGAATCTTCCTATTCTTTTATAGGCTTTGCAATTTTATCTCTTTGAGGATCTGGATACTGTAGACATAAAGATTGTTTCCTATAAAGTTATTTTCCTATTTCCTATCACCTTGCTGAGAACAATTGGGGAGCTGGGAGCCTTAAAATGCTGTCCTCTCTTCATTTGATACTTTGGAAGATGGGGTAACTTTAAGGCCTAGCCTTACCTTTGCTGCAAAGGTTAAGTCTATTTTTGATAGATCTTAGGAAATAATTCTTCCTTCTTTCATTCCCTATCCTTCCTCTCCGGAGGAACATTTTCTGAATACACTTGATGTTTAAAGAGCTCTTTTCATTTATGTCACCAGGCCTCTGCAGTTCAGGAAAACCGACTCCTTGTTTGTGACTTTTGGACAGCCTGGAAAAGACAAGAAGGTGACTTTTATGACTCTGAGTAGGTGGATTAAGTTGTCAATTTTTCTGGCTTTGCAAGGCTTTTAAGAATATCTTCCAGTTCAGGGATGGTCTACGAGAGGAATGGCCACCTCCTGGGTTGAATTCCAGTGAGTAACAATCTAGGAAATTCCTAGGGTGGCTACTTGGTCCTCAGAGCATACATTTGTCAAGCATTATGGCTTAATAATTTTTCTGTTTTGCATTTGAGTACCAATGTTTTGAACTCTGCATTACCCTTAGTCCATCTTGTCTTTGTCACAAACATTACATCCTGCCCACCTTCCCATCTGTCCTTTGGCAAGGGCTTGGCACCCAGGTTGGGTGCATGGGGCTAGCATTTAAGGATCCTCCTGTTCTTTCTTCCTGTTGGAAGGTGACATCACCTTACTTTGTAATGACTGTCACAAGGACGCAATGGACTAAGGCTAATGAAGATTACCAATAAGTAACCAACGCATCACCACTCTTTCTGAATGTGCGTGGCTCATTCCGCAGGACTAGTTCTTTGTATGATTCCTGGATTTTCAGAAGCCCTTTGATGGCAGCACCCCCACACTGAAAATTGTTTCAGCACCACTGTACAAGGGTCAGTTGTCATGCTCATCTGCGGCGTAAATTTGCATTGAAGTAGTCTAACTCCCCAGGCCTTGTCTTTTGCTCAATTTGCCTTTGTGAGTTTTCTCTCAATCACTGTCGACTTCCTTTGATCTTTCTTTCTTCTTTCACTTCACCTTCGCCTTCAGTGTATCTTTCGGCCCTCTTAAGAGACACACCCCCTTGTAGCCACTTCTATACTTCTGTCACCTAATTATTTTCCTATCCTTTCCCCTGTAACGTTGCTGATCCTAGCTATAGCATCACTATCCAGAATCTGTTCACCTGAGTTATGTTCCTCTTATCCCCACGCATCTAATAATCAGCTCTTGGTCTCCCTCCACCTCTCACGAGACATAGTCTGAGGCAGTGTCTCCATCTTGGAGAGACAATCCCTTGCACTTGTGTTGTTCTGCTGGCGGTGCCGGCTTGAGCTTTGGTCAGCAGTGGCAAAAGAAGGACTAATGGAAAGTGAACGTATACTGGAGCAACAGAGTGTATGGATTTATAAGAGCTTGATTAAATGAGAAAAAAAGAGTTTAGTTGAGAGAAAAAATGCAACCTGGCCCGTACGGGAATCGAACTCGCGACCTTGGCGCCATTAGCACCACGCTCTAACCAACGGAGCTAACCGGCCACGAGTCATACAGATATCCTTTTTCCTTGAAATGCAGATAGATAGAAGAGTTGGTCTTACTATCGCAATTCCTTCATACTTTTCTCATTCCGCCCCCTGTCTGGATTACAATAACAAGAGCTGTGGAGTGCTGCACGCCAGCCTCAGTGCCTCTTCTTTCACTCAATCTCACTGTGTGTTGTGATATCTTTGTAACATCGCTTGTTGCCGGAAAAAAAGGAAAGGATGGATAGTATTTTTATTCTTTTACAACAAAACCCAAAATGCATCGGCTTGCTTGCTCATTAAGTTTACAAGGCCAGCTGCTTTTGAGATATTATAATTATAGTGGTTATTCGGCGTTGGAGGTAAGAGAGTTTTTTTTAGGTCTGGCCGTTCCTTATGCTTCAAATTACTTGAGCTCATGTCAACAAAGTAACAACAAAACATAGCCAACGGTTCGTTGCTCAAGCCTTCCCTACTGCGCCTTCCCATGTCTCTCCTGCCGACCACAGTGCAGGAAATCTGAGTTTGCATTTGCGCGAAGAGACGTACAACACAAGAAGGCGCGCTTTCGTGCGCCGGGCACCACCCGGCCTGTGCATTCCTCACTGTCGTGAGATCAGTTTACTCAGCAGAGCATGACGCTGCAATTGGTTAGTAGGGCAGGCCTGACCAGAATAGTATATTTGGGGTCATGTATTTGATTGCATTTTTAAAACAGTAACAGAACTTAACTGCAATGTTTAAATAGGTCTAGACATATTTAAACAGTGTCAATTTAATAGAAGAATTGTGGACAATTCAGAGGGGAGGCACCAATGTTTTTTTTTCCCATTGGGTGGATGCAGCATTAAAGAGTTTGAAGACCACTGGTCTAAGTGGACACTAATACACCTGGATGCTCCTGAATTCCTCGCAACAGATGCCAGCAAACCTGGCTGGAGAGCAACTGTGTTGGACTGATCCTGTCGATTCAAGTGGTCTTTCCTAGAGAGTCGGAGGTCATGGAAATAGATGGAGTTGATGGTAATCTTCAGGGCTTTGAAGTTTTCCCATCATCATCTGTCTCAAAAAAATGTGCTAGTAAAGACAGAGAATAAGGTAGCTGTCTTTTACATTAACCAACAGTGAAGCATGCATTCAAAATCCCTCAATGCAATAGCAGAACAATTGGGTTATTGGGCAGAGATCAACCTGTTGCACACGTCGGCAGTACACATCAAGGGCAACGTCAATGTGATGGCAGACAGCTGGAGGTTTCCAAATTTGCTGGAGTTGATGTTATCCAGGTCGTTGTTTTGAGAGATATGCCGAGAGTTTGTGAAACCCTTTCTGGATCTCTTTTCAAACAAGGACAATGCTCATCTTTGTCGATTCTGATCCAGGCTTTCGGAACAAGGAGCCTAGGTAGTGGACGTATTGGTGATAAAGTGGCTGAGAAGTCTCCTTTATACATTCCCCCACTTTTTATTGATCCAGATGGTTCTCTTCAAGTCTCAGCAGGGGCGAGGGAACTTTATTCATGTGGGCCCTTATTGGCCAGAGATGTCATGGTTTCCTCTTCTGAACCCTGGCTCTTCTACCTCATTGGGTACTGCTCAAGTGTGTCTCTCTCAGAACGTCGTCCCTGACCTTCTTGCTCCAACTCACTCTATCGCTTTGGAGGTTGAGAAGTCTGGACTGCTAGCAAAGGGTCTTTCCTCTTCCTTAGTGGAGTTAATTCAGCACTCCAGCAGGCCTTCTACTTCGAAGTCTTACTCAAAGAACTGGAAGTCTTTTGAGACGTGATGTTCTGCTCATGATCTTTTGGCACCTACCTGTAGTTTGTCTGCTATTTTGCATTTTCTTCTGAATGGGTTTCACTTGAATCTCTTTCCACTCTGAAAGCTCATTGCTTTGCGATAAAGGTTTTTAGGGACTTTTCTGTACCTTCGAAGATGTTACAATCTTTGGTGTCTAGACTGTTCTGATCTTTTGTCAATTGTAAGACCAGTTGAAAAATCCCTTTTCTCCAACTCAGAATCTTCCTATTCTTTTATAGGCTTTGCAATTTTATCTCTTTGAGGATCTGGATACTGTAGACATAAAGATTGTTTCCTATAAAGTTATTTTCCTATTTCCTATCACCTTGCTGAGAACAATTGGGGAGCTGGGAGCCTTAAAATGCTGTCCTCTCTTCATTTGATACTTTGGAAGATGGGGTAACTTTAAGGCCTAGCCTTACCTTTGCTGCAAAGGTTAAGTCTATTTTTGATAGATCTTAGTAAATAATTCTTCCTTCTTTCATTCCCTCTCCTTCCTCTCCGGAGGAACATTTTCTGAATACACTTGATGTTTAAAGAGCTCTTTTCATTTATGTCACCAGGCCTCTGCAGTTCAGGAAAACCGACTCCTTGTTTGTGAATTTTGGACAGCCTGGAAAAGACAAGAAGGTGACTTTTATGACTCTGAGTAGGTGGATTAAGTTAACAATTTTTCTGGCTTTTCAAGGCTTTTAAGAATATCTTCCAGTTCAGGGATGGTCTACGAGAGGAATGGCCACCTCCTGGGTTGAATTCCAGTGAGTAACAATCTAGGAAATTCCTAGGGTGGCTACTTGGTCCTCAGAGCATACATTTGTCAAGCATTATGGCTTAATAATTTTTCTGTTTTGCATTTGAGTACCAATGTTTTGAACTCTGCATTACCCTTAGTCCATCTTGTCTTTGTCACAAACATTACATCCTGCCCACCTTCCCATCAGTCCTTTGGCAAGGGCTTGGCACCCAGGTTGGGTGCATGGGGCTAGCATTTAAGGATCCTCCTGTTCTTTCTTCCTGTTGGAAGGTGACATCACCTTACTTTGTAATGACTGTCACAAGGACGCAATGGACTAAGGCTAATGAAGATTACCAATAAGTGACCAACGCATCACCACTCTTTCTGAATGTGCGTGGCTCATTCCGCAGGACTAGTTCTTTGTATAATTCCTGGATTTTCAGAAGCCCTTTGATGGCAGCACCCCCACACTGAAAATTGTTTCAGCACCACTGTACAAGGGTCAGTTGTCATGCTCATCTGCGGCGTAAATTTGCATTGAAGTAGTCTAACTCTCCAGGCCTTGTCTTTTGCTCAATTTGCCTTTGTGAGTTTTCTCTCAATCACTGTCGACTTCCTTTGATCTTTCTTTCTTCTTTCACTTCACCTTCGCCTTCAGTGTATCTTTCGGCCCTCTTAAGAGACACACCCCCTTGTAGCCACTTCTATACTTCTGTCACCTAATTATTTTCCTATCCTTTCCCCTGTAACGTTGCTGATCCTAGCTATAGCATCACTATCCAGAATCTGTTCACCTGAGTTATGTTCCTCTTATCCCTACGCATCTAATAATCAGCTCTTGGTCTCCCTCCACCTCTCACGAGACATAGTCTGAGGAAGTGTCTCCATCTTGGAGAGACAATCCCTTGCACTTGTGTTGTTCTACTGGCGCTGCCGGCTTGAGCTTTGGTCAGCAGTGGCAAAAAAAGGACTAATGGAAAGTGAACGTATACTGGAGCAACAGAGTGTATGGATTTATAAGAGCTTGATTAAATGAGAAAAAAAGAGTTTAGTTGAGAGAAAAAATGCAACCTGGCCCATACGGGAATCGAACTCGCGACCTTGGCACCATTAGCACCACACTCTAACCAACGGAGCTAACCGGCCATGAGTAATACAGATATTCTTTTTCCTTGAAATGCAGATAGATAGAAGAGTTGGTCTTACTATCGCAATTCCTTCATACTTTTCTCCTTCCGCCCCCTGTCTGGATTACAATAACAAGAGCTGTGGAGTGCTGCACTCCAGCCTCAGTGCCTCTTCTTTCACTCAATCTCACTGTGTGCTGTGATATCTTTGTAACATCGCTTGTTGCCGAAAAAAAGGAAAGGATGGATAGTATTTTTATTCTTTTACAACAAAACCCAAAATGCATCGGCTTGCTTGCTCATTAAGTTTACAAGGCCAGCTGCTTTTGAGATATTATAATTATAGTGGTTATTCGGCGTTGGAGGTAAGAGAGTTTTTTTTAGGTCTGGCCGTTCCTTCTGCTTCAAATTACTTGAGCTCATATCAACAAAGTAACAACAAAACATAGCCAACGGTTCGTTGCTCAAGCCTTCCCTACTGCGCCTTCCCATGTCTCTGCTGCCGACCACAGTGCAGGAAATATGAGTTTGCATTTGCGCGAAGAGACGTACAACAGAAGAAGGCGCGCTTGCGTGCGCCGGGCACCACCCGGCCTGTGCATTCCTCACTGTCGTGAGATCAGTTTACTCAGCAGAGCATGACGCTGCAATTGGTTAGTAGGGCAGGCCTGACCAGAATAGTATATTTGGGGTCATGTATTTGATTGCATTTTTAAAACAGTAACAGAACTTAACTGCAATGTTTAAATAGGTCTAGACATATTTAAACAGTGTCAATTTAATAGAAGAATTGTGGACAATTCAGAGGGGAGGCATCAATGTTTATTTTTCCCATTGGGTGGATGCGGCATTAAAGAGTTTGAAGACCACTGGTCTAAGTGGACACTAATATACCTGGATGCTCCTGAATCCTCGCAACAGATGCCAGCAAACCTGGCTGGAGAGCTACTGTGTTGGACTGATCCTGTCGATTCAAGTGGTCTTTCCTAGAGAGTCGGAGGTCATGGAAATAGATGGAGTTGTTGGTAATCTTCAGGGCTTTGAAGTTTTCCCATCATCATCTGTCTCAAAAAAATGTGCTAGTAAAGACAGAGAATAAGGTAGCTGTCTTTTACATTAACCAACAGTGAAGCATGCATTCAAAATCCCTCAATGCAATAGCAGAACAATTGGGTTATTGGGCAGAGATCAACCTGTTGCACACGTCGGCAGTACACATCAAGGGCACCGACAATGTGATGGCAGACAGCTGGAGGTTTCCAAATTTGCTGGAGTTGACGTTATCCAGGTCGTTGTTTTGAGAGATATGCCGAGAGTTTGTGAAACCCTTTCTGGATCTCTTTTCAAACAAGGACAATGCTCATCTTTGTCGATTCTGATCCAGGCTTCCGGAACAAGGAGCCTAGGTAGTGGACGTATTGGTGATAAAGTGGCTGAGAAGTCTCCTTTATACATTCCCCCACTTTTTATTGATCCAGATGGTTCTCTTCAAGTCTCAGCATGGGGGAGGGAACTTTATTCTTGTGGGCCCTTATTGGCCAGAGATGTCATGGTTTCCTCTTCTGAACCCCTGGCTCTTCTACCTCCTTGGGTACTGCTCAAGTGTGTCTCTCTCAGAACGTCGTCCCTGACCTTCTTGCTCCAACTCACTCTATAGCTTTGGAGGTTGAGAAGTCTGGACTGCTAGCAAAGGGTCTTTCCTCTTCCTTAGTGGAGTTAATTCAGCACTCCAGCAGGCCTTCTACTTCGAAGTCTTACTCAAAGAACTGGAAGTCTTTTGAGACGTGATGTTCTGCTCATGATCTTTTGGCACCTACCTGTAGTTTGTCTGCTATTTTGCATTTTCTTCTGAATGGGTTTCACTTGAATCTCTTTCCACTCTGAAAGCTCATTGCTTTGCGATAAAGGTTTTTAGGGACTTTTCTGTACCTTCGAAGATGTTACAATCTTTGGTGTCTAGACTGTTCTGATCTTTTGTCAATTGTAAGACCAGTTGAAAAATCCCTTTTCTCCAACTCAGAATCTTCCTACTCTTTTATAGGCTTTGCAATTTTATCTCTTTGAGGATCTGGATACTGTAGACATAAAGATTGTTTCCTATAAAGTTATTTTCCTATTTCCTATCACCTTGCTGAGAACAATTGGGGAGCTGGGAGCCTTAAAATGCTGTCCTCTCTTTATTTGATACTTTGGAAGATGGGGTAACTTTAAGGCCTAGCCTTACCTTTGCTGCAAAGGTTAAGTCTATTTTTGATAGATCTTAGGAAATAATTTTTCCTTCTTTCATTCCCTCTCCTTCCTCTCCGGAGGAACATTTTCTGAATACACTTGATGTTTAAAGAGCTCTTTTCATTTATGTCACCAGGCCTCTGCAGTTCAGGAAAACCGACTCCTTGTTTGTGACTTTTGGACAGCCTGGAAAAGAGAAGAAGGTGACTTTTATGACTCTGAGTAGGTGGATTAAGTTGTCAATTTTTCTGGCTTTGCAAGGCTTTTTAGAATATCTTCCAGTTCAGGGATGGTCTACGAGAGGAATGGCCACCTCCTGGGTTGAATTCCAGTGAGTAACAATCTAGGAAATTCCTAGGGTGGCTACTTGGTCCTCAGAGCATACATTTGTCAAGCACTATGGCTTAATAATTTTTCTGTTTTGCATTTGAGTACCAATGTTTTGAACTCTGCATTACCCTTAGTCCATCTTGTCTTTGTCACAATCATTACATCCTGCCCACCTTCTCATCAGTCCTTTGGCAAGGGCTTGGCACCCAGGTTGGGTGCATGGGGCTAGAATTTAAGGATCCTCCTGTTCTTTCTTCCTGTTGGAAGGTGACATCACCCTACTTTGTAATGACTGTCACAAGGACGCAATGGACTAAGGCTAATGAAGATTACCAATAAGTAACCAACGCATCACCACTATTTCTGAATGTGCGTGGCTCATTCCGCAGGACTTGTTCTTTGTATAATTCCTGGATTTTCAGAAGCCCTTTGATGGCAGCACCCCCACACTGAAAATTGTTTCAGCACCACTGTACAAGGGTCAGTTGTCATGCTCATCTGCTGCGTAAATTTGCATTGAAGTAGTCTAACTCCCCAGGCCTTGTCTTTTGCTCAATTTGCCTTTGTGAGTTTTCTCTCAATCACTGTCGACTTCCTTTGATCTTTCTTTCTTCTTTCACTTCATCTTCTCCTTCATTGTATCTTTCGGCCCTCTTAAGAGACACACCCCCTTGTAGCCACTTCTATACTTCTGTCACCTAATTATTTTCCTATCCTTTGCCCTGTAACGTTACTGATCCTAGCTATAGCATCACTATCCAGAATCTGTTCACCTGAGTTATGTTCCTCTTATCCCCACGCATCTAATAATCAGCTCTTGGTCTCCCTCCACCTCTCACGAGACATAGTCTGAGGCAGTGTCTCCATCTTGGAGAGACAATCCCTTGCACTTGTGTTGTTCTACTGGCACTGCCGGCTTGAGCTTTGGTCAGCAGTGGCAAAAGAAGGACTAATGGAAAGTGAACGTATACTGGAGCAACAGAGTGTATGGATTTATAAGAGCTTGATTAAATGAGAAAAAAAGAGTTTAGTTGAGAGAAAAAATGCAACCTGGCCCATACGGGGATCGAACCCGCGACCTTGGCGTTATTAGCACCACGCTCTAACCAACTGAGCTAACCGGCCATGAGTACTAAAGATATCCTTTTTCCATGTAATGCAGATAGATAGAAGAGTTGGTCTCACTATCGCAATTCCTTCATACTTTTCTCCTTCCGCCCCCTGTCTGGATTACAATAACAAGAGCTGTGGAGTGCTGCACGCCAGCCTCAGTGCCTCTTCTTTTACTCAATCTCACTGTGTGCTGTGATATCTTTGTAACATCGCTTGTTGCCGGAAAAAAAGGAAAGGATGGATAGTATTTTTATTCTTTTACAACAAAACCCAAAATGCATTGGCTTGCTTGCTCATTAAGTTTACAAGGCCAGCTGCTTTTGAGATATTATAATTATAGTGGTTATTCGGCGTTGGAGGTAAGAGAGTTTTTTTTAGGTCTGGCCATTCCTTCTGCTTCAAATTACTTGAGCTCTTGTCAACAAAGTAACAACAAAACATAGCCAACGGTTCGTTGCTCAAGCCTTCCCTACTGCGCCTTCCCATGTCTCTCCTGCCGACCACAGTGCAGGAAATCTGAGTTTGCATTTGCGCGAAGAGACGTACAACACAAGAAGGCGCGCTTTCGTGCGCCAGGCACCACCCGGCCTGTGCATTCCTCACTGTCGTGAGATCAGTTTACTCAGCAGAGAATGACGCTGCAATTGGTTAGTAGGGCAGGCCTGACCAGAATAGTATATTTGGGGTCATTTATTTGATTGCATTTTTAAAACAGTAACAGAACTTAACTGCAATGTTTAAATAGGTCTAGACATATTTAAACAGTATCAATTTAATAGAAGAATTGTGGTCAATTCAGAGGGGAGGCACCAATGTTTTTTTTTCCCATTGGGTGGATGCGGCATTAAAGAGTTTGAAGACCACTTGTCTAAGTGGACACTAATACACCTGGATGCTCCTGAATTCTTCGCAACAGATGCCAGCAAACCTGGCTGGAGAGCTACTGTGTTGGACTGATCCTGTCGATTCAAGTGGTCTTTCCTAGAGAGTCGGAGGTCATGGAAATAGATGGAGTTGATGGTAATCTTCAGGGCTTTGAAGTTTTCCCATCATCATCTGTCTCAAAAAAATGTGCTAGTAATGACAGAGAATAAGGTAGCTGTCTTTTACATTAACCAACAGTGAAGCATGCATTCAAAATCCCTCAATGCAATAGCAGAACAATTGGGTTATTGGGCAGAGATCAACCTGTTGCACACGTCGGCAGTACACATCAAGGGCACCGACAATGTGATGGCAGACAGCTGGAGGTTTCCAAATTTGCTGGAGTTGACATTATCCAGGTCGTTGTTTTGAGAGATATGCCGAGAGTTTGTGAAACCCTTTCTGGATCTCTTTTCAAACAAGGACAATGCTCATCTTTGTCGATTCTGATCCAGGCTTCCGGAACAAGGAGCCTAGGTAGTGGACGTATTGGTGATAAAGTGGCTGAGAAGTCTCCTTTATACATTCCCCCACTTTTTATTGATCCAGATGGTTCTCTTCAAGTCCCAGCAGGGGGAGGGAACTTTATTCTTGTGGGCCCTTATTGGCCAGAGATGTCATGGTTTCCTCTTCTGAACCCCTGGCTCTTCTACCTCCTTGGGTACTGCTCAAGTGTATCTCTGTCAGAACGTCGTCCCTGACCTACTTGCTCCAACTCACTCTATCGCTTTGGAGGTTGAGAAGTCTGGACTGCTAGCAAAGGGTCTTTCCTCTTCCTTAGTGGAGTTAATTCAGCACTCCAGCAGGCCTTCTACTTCGAAGTCTTACTCAAAGAACTGGAAGTCTTTTGAGACGTGATGTTCTGCTCATGATCTTTTGGCACCTACATGTAGTTTGTCTGCTATTTTGCATTTTCTTCTGAATGGGTTTCACTTGAATCTCTTTCCACTCTGAAAGCTCATTGCTTTGCGATAAAGGTTTTTAGGGACTTTTCTGTACCTTCGTCGATGTTACAGTCTTTGGTGTCTAGACTGTTCTGATCTTTAGTCAATTGTAAGACCAGTTGAAAAATCCCTTTTCTCCAACTCAGAATCTTCCTACTCTTTTATAGGCTTTGCAATTTTATCTCTTTGAGGATCTGGATACTGTAGACATAAAGATTGTTTCCTATAAAGTTATTTTCCTATTTCCTATCATCTTGCTGAGAACAATTGGGGAGCTGGGAGCCTTAAAATGCTGTCCTCTCTTCACTTGATACTTTGGAAGATGGGGTAACTTTAAGGCCTAGCCTTACCTTTGCTGCAAAGGTTAAGTCTATTTTTGATAGATCTTAGGAAATAATTCTTCCTTCTTTCATTCCCTCTCCTTCCTCTCCGGAGGAACATTTTCTGAATACACTTGATGTTTAAAGAGCTCTTTTCATTTATGTCACCAGGCCTCTGCAGTTCAGGAAAACCGACTCATTGTTTGTGACTTTTGGACAGCCTGGAAAAGACAAGAAGGTGACTTTTATGACTCTGAGTAGGTGGATTAAGTTGTCAATTTTTCTGGCTTTGCAAGGCTTTTTAGAATATCTTCCAGTTCAGGGATGGTCTACGAGAGGAATGGCCACCTCCTGGGTTGAATTCCAGTGAGTAACAATCTAGGAAATTCCTAGGGTGGCTACTTGGTCCTCAGAGCATACATTTGTCAAACATTATGGCTTAATAATTTTTCTGTTTTGCATTTGAGTACCAATGTTTTGAACTCTGCATTACCCTTAGTCCATCTTGTCTTTGTCACAAACATTACATCCTGCCCACCTTCTCATCAGTCCTTTGGCAAGGGCTTGGCACCCAGGTTGGGTGCATGGGGCTAGAATTTAAGGATCCTCCTGTTCTTTCTTCCTGTTGGAAGGTGACATCACCCTACTTTGTAATGACTGTCACAAGGACGCAATGGACTAAGGCTAATGAAGATTACCAATAAGTAACCAACGCATCACCACTATTTCTGAATGTGCCTGGCTCATTCCGCAGGACTTGTTCTTTGTATAATTCCTGGATTTTCCGAAGCCCTTTGATGGCAGCACCCCCACACTGAAAATTGTTTCAGCACCACTGTACAAGGGTCAGTTGTCATGCTCATCTGCGGCGTAAATTTGCATTGAACTAGTCTAACTCCCCAGGCCTTGTCTTTTGCTCAATTTGCCTTTGTGAGTTTTCTCTCAATCACTGTCGACTTCCTTTGATCTTTCTTTCTTCTTTCACTTCACCTTCGCCTTCAGTGTATCTTTCGGCCCTCTTAAGAGACACACCCCCTTGTAGCCACTTCTATACTTCTGTCACCTAATTATTTTCCTATCCTTCGCCCTGTAACGTTACTGATCCTAGCTATAGCATCACTATCCAGAATCTGTTCACCTGAGTTATGTTCCTCTTATCCCCACGCATCTAATGCGTCTAATAATCAGCTCTTGGTCTCCCTCCACCTCTCACGAGACATAGTCTGAGGCAGTGTCTCCATATTGGAGAGACAATCCCTTGCACTTGTGTTGTTCTACTGGCACTGCCGGCTTGAGCTTTGGTCAGCAGTGGCAAAAGAAGGACTAATGGAAAGTGAACGTATACTGGAGCAACAGAGTGTATGGATTTATAAGAGCTTGATTAAATGATAAAAAAAGAGTTTAGTTGAGAGAAGAAATGCAACCTGGCCCGTACGGGGATTGAACCCACGACCTTGGCGTTATTAGCACCACGCTCTAACCAACTGAGCTAACCAGCCATGATTACTAAAGGTATCCTTTTTCCATGTAATGCAGATAGATAGAAGGGTTGGTCTCACTATCGCAATTCCTTCATACTTTTCTCCTTCCGCCCCCTGTCTGGATTACAATAACAAGAGCTGTGGAGTGCTGCACGCCAGCCTCAGTGCCTCTTCTTTCACTCAATCTCACTGTGTGCTGTGATATCTTTGTAACATCGCTTGTTGCCGGAAAAAAGGAAAGGATGGATAGTATTTTTATTCTTTTACAACAAAACCCAAAATGCATCGGCTTGCTTGCTCATTAAGTTTACAAGGCCAGCTGCTTTTGAGATATTATAATTATAGTGGTTATTCGGCGTTGGAGGTAAGAGAGTTTTTTTTAGGTCTGGCCATTCCTTCTGCTTCAAATTACTTGAGCTCTTGTCAACAAAGTAACAACAAAACATAGCCAACGGTTCGTTGCTCAAGCCTTCCCTACTGCGCCTTCCCATGTCTCTCCTGCCGACCACAGTGCAGGAAATCTGAGTTTGCATTTGCGCGAAGAGACGTACAACACAAGAAGGCGCGCTTTCGTGCGCCGGGCACCACCCGGCCTGTGCATTCCTCACTGTTGTGAGATCAGTTTACTCAGCAGAGCATGACGCTGCAATTGGTTAGTAGGGCAGGCCTTACCAGAATAGTATATTTGGGGTCATTTATTTGATTGCATTTTTAAAACAGTAAGAGAACTTAACTGCAATGTTTAAATAGGTCTAGACATATTTAAACAGTGTCAATTTAATAGAAGAATTGTGGACAATTCAGAGGGGAGGCACCAATGTTTTTTTTTCCCATTGGGTGGATGCGGCATTAAAGAGTTTGAAGACCACTGGTCTAAGTGGACACTAATACACCTGGATGCTCCTGAATTCCTCGCAACAGATGCCAGCAAACCTGGCTGGAGAGCTACTGTGTTGGACTGATCCTGTCGATTCAAGTGGTCTTTCCTAGAGAGTCAGAGGTCATGGAAATAGATGGAGTTGATGGTAATCTTCAGGGCTTTGAAGTTTTCCCATCATCATCTGTCTCAAAAAAATGTGCTAGTAAAGACAGAGAATAAGGTAGCTGTCTTTTACATTAACCAACAGTGAAGCATGCATTCAAAATCCCTCAATGCAATAGCAGAACAATTGGGTTATTGGGCAGAGATCAACCTGTTGCACACGTCGGCAGTACACATCAAGGGCACCGACAATGTGATGGCAGACAGCTGGAGGTTTCCAAATTTTCTGGAGTTGACGTTATCCAGGTCGTTGTTTTGAGAGATATGCCGAGAGTTTGTGAAACCCTTTCTGGATCTCTTTTCAAACAAGGACAATGCTCATCTTTGTCAATTCTGATCCAGGCTTCCGGAACAAGGAGCCTAGGTAGTGGACGTATTGGTGATAAAGTGGCTGAGAAGTCTCCTTTATACATTCCCCCACTTTTTATTGATCCAGATGGTTCTCTTCAAGTCTCAGCAGGGGGGAGGGAACTTTATTCTTGTGGGCCCTTATTGGCCAGAGATGTCATGGTTTCCTCTTCTGAACCCCTGGCTCTTCTACCTCCTTGGGTACTGCTCAAGTGTGTCTCTCTCAGAACGTCATCCCTGCCCTTCTTGCTCCAACTCACTCTATCGCTTTGGAGGTTGAGAAGTCTGGACTGCTGGCAAAGGGTCTTTCCTCTTCCTTAGTGGAGTTAATTCAGCACTCCAGCAGGCCTTCTACTTCGAAGTCTTACTCAAAGAACCGGAAGTCTTTTGAGACGTGATGTTCTGCTCATGATCTTTTGGCACCTACCTGTAGTTTGTCTGCTATTTTGCATTTTCTTCTGAATGGGTTTCACTTGAATCTCTTTCCACACTGAAAGCTCATTGCTTTGCGATAAAGGTTTTTAGGGACTTTTCTGTACCTTCGAAGATGTTACAATCTTTGGTGTCTAGACTGTTCTGATCTTTTGTCAATTGTAAGAACAGTTGAAAAATCCCTTTTCTCCAACTCAGAATCTTCCTACTCTTTTATAGGCTTTGCAATTTTATCTCTTTGAGGATCTGGATACTGTAGACATAAAGATTGTTTCCTATAAAGTTATTTTCCTATTTCCTATCACCTTGCTGAGAACAATTGGGGAGCTGGGAGCTTTAAAATGCTGTCCTCTCTTCATTTGATACTTTGGAAGATGGGGTAACTTTAAGGCCTAGCCTTACCTTTGCTGCAAATGTTAAGTCTATTTTTGATAGATCTTAGGAAATAATTCTTCCTTCTTTCATTCCCTCTCCTTCCTCTCCGGAGGAATATTTTCTGAATACACTTGATGTTTAAAGAGCTCTTTTCATTTATGTCACCAGGCCTCTGCAGTTCAGGAAAACCGACTCCTTGTTTGTGACTTTTGGACAGCCTGGAAAAGACAAGAAGGTGACTTTTATGACTCTGAGTTGGTGGATTAAGTTGTCAATTTTTCTGGCTTTGCAAGGCTTTTTAGAATATCTTCCAGTTCAGGGATGGTCTACGAGAGGAATGGCCACCTCCTGGGTTGAATTCCAGTGAGTAACAATCTAGGAAATTCCTAGGGTGGCTACTTGGTCCTCAGAGCATACATTTGTCAAGCATAATGGCTTAATAATTTTTCTGTTTTGCATTTGAGTACCAATGTTTTGAACTCTGCATTACCCTTAGTCCATCTTGTCTTTGTCACAAACATTACATCCTGCCCACCTTCCCATCAGTCCTTTGGCAAGGGCTTGGCACCCAGGTTGGGTGCATGGGGCTAGCATTTAAGGATCCTCCTGTTCTTTCTTCCTGTTGGAAGGTGACATCACCTTACTTTGTAATGACTGTCACAAGGACGCAATGGACTAAGGCTAATGAAGATTACCAATAAGTAACCAACGCATCACCACTCTTTCTGAATGTGCGTGGCTCATTCCGCAGGACTAGTTCTTTGTATGATTCCTGGATTTTCAGAAGCCCTTTGATGGCAGCACCCCCACACAGAAAATTGTTTCAGCACCACTGTACAAGGGTCAGTTGTCATGCTCATCTGCGGCGTAAATTTGCATTGAAGTAGTCTAACTCCCCAGGCCTTGTCTTTTGCTCAATTTGCCTTTGTGAGTTTTCTCTCAATCACTGTCGACTTCCTTTGATCTTTCTTTCTTCTTTCACTTCACCTTCGCCTTCAGTGTATCTTTCGGCCCTCTTAAGAGACACACCCCCTTGTAGCCACTTCTATACTTCTGTCACCTAATTATTTTCCTATCCTTTCCCCTGTAACGTTGCTGATCCTAGCTATAGCATCACTATCCAGAATCTGTTCACCTGAGTTATGTTCCTCTTATCCCCACGCATCTAATAATCAGCTCTTGGTCTCCCTCCACCTCTCACGAGACATAGTCTGAGGCAGTGTCTCCATCTTGGAGAGACAATCCCTTGCACTTGTGTTGTTCTACTGGCGCTGCCGGCTTGAGCATTGGTCAGCAGTGGCAAAAGAAGGACTAATGGAAAGTGAACGTATACTGGAGCAACAGAGTGTATGGATTTATAAGAGCTTGATTAAATGAGAAAAAAAGAGTTTAGTTGAGAGAAAAAATGCAACCTGGCCCGTACGGGAATCGAACCCACGACCTTGGCGTTATTAGCACCACACTCTAACCAACTGAGCTAACCAGCCATGAGTACTAAAGATATCCTTTTTCCATGTAATGCAGATAGATAGAAGAGTTGGTCTCACTATCGCAATTCCTTCATACTTTTCTCCTTCCGCCCCCTGTCTGGATTACAATAACAAGAGCTGTGGAGTGCTGCACGCCAGCCTCAGTGCCTCTTCTTTCACTCAATCTCACTGTGTGCTGTGATATCTTTGTAACATCGCTTGTTGCCGGAAAAAAAGGAAAGGAGGGATAGTATTTTTATTCTTTTACAACAAAACCCAAAATGCATCGGCTTGCTTGGTCATTAAGTTTACAAGGCCAGCTGCTTTTGAGATATTATAATTATAGTGGTTATTCGGCGTTGGAGGTAAGAGAGTTTTTTTTAGGTCTGGCCGTTCCTTCTGCTTCAAATTACTTGAGCTCATGTCAACAAAGTAACAACAAAACATAGCCAACGGTTCGTTGCTCAAGCCTTCCCTACTGCGCCTTCCCATGTCTCTCCTGCCGACCACAGTGCAGGAAATCTGAGTTTGCTTTTGCGCGAAGAGACGTACAACACAAGAAGGCGCGCTTTTGTGCGCCGGGCACCACCCGGCCTGTGCATTCCTCACTGTCGTGAGATCAGTTTACTCAGCAGAGCATGACGCTGCAATTGGTTAGTAGGGCAGGCCTGACCAGAATAGTATATTTGGGGTCATGTATTTGATTGCATTTTTAAAACAGTAACAGAACTTAACTGCAATGTTTAAATAGGTCTAGACATATTTAAACAGTGTCAATTTAATAGAAGAATTGTGGACAATTCAGAGGGGAGGCACCAATGTTTTTTTTCCCCATTGGGTGGATGCGGCATTAAAGAGTTTGAAGACCACTGGTCTAAGTGGACACTGATATACCTGGATGCTCCTGAATCCTAGCAACAGATGCCAGCAAACCTGGCTGGAGAGCTACTGTGTTGGACTGATCCTGTCAATTCAAGTGGTCTTTCCTAGAGAGTCGGAGGTCATGGAAATAGATGGAGTTGATGGTAATCTACAGGGCTTTGAAGTTTTCCCATCATCATCTGTCTCAAAAAAATGTGCTAGTAAAGACAGAGAATAAGGTAGCTATCTTTTACATTAACCAACAGTGAAGCATGCATTCAAAATCCTTCAATGCAATAGCAGAACAATTGGGTTATTGGGCAGAGATCAACCTGTTGCACACGTCGGCAGTACACATCAAGGGCACCGACAATGTCATGGCAGACAGCTGGAGGTTTCCAAATTTGCTGGAGTTGACGTTATCCAGGTCGTTGTTTTGAGAGATATGCCGAGAGTTTGTGAAACCCTTTCTGGATCACTTTTCAAACAAGGACAATGCTCATCTTTGTCGATTCTGATCCAGGCTTCCGGAACAAGGAGCCTAGGTAGTGGACGTATTGGTGATAAAGTGGCTGAGAAGTCTCCTTTATACATTCCCCCACCTTTTATTGATCCAGATGATTCTCTTCAAGTCTCAGCAGGGGGGAGGGAACTTTATTCTTGTGGGCCCTTATTGGCCAGAGATGTCATGGTTTCCTCTTCTGAACCTCTGGCTCTTCTACCTCCTTGAGTACTGCTCAAGTGTGTCTCTGTCAGAACGTCGTCCCTGACCTTCTTGCTCCAACTCACTCTATCGCTTTGGAGGTTGAGAAGTCTGGACTGCTAGCAAAGGGTCTTTCCTCTTCCTTAGTGGAGTTAATTCAGCACTCCAGCAGGCCTTCTACTTCGAAGTCTTACTCAAAGAACTGGAAGTCTTTTGAGACGTGATGTTCTGCTCATGATCTTTTGGCACCTACCTGTAGTTTGTCTGCTATTTTGCATTTTCTTCTGAATGGGTTTCACTTGAATCTCTTTCCACTCTGAAAGCTCATTGCTTTGCGATAAAGGTTTTTAGGGACTTTTCTGTACCTTCGTCGATGTTACAATCTTTGGTGTCTAGACTGTTCTGATCTTTTGTCAATTGTAAGACCAGTTGAAAAATCCCTTTTCTCCAACTCAGAATCTTCCTACTCTTTTATAGGCTTTGCAATTTTATCTCTTTGAGGATCTGGATACTGTAGACATAAAGATTGTTTCCTATAAAGTTATTTTCCTATTTCCTATCACCTTGCTGAGAACAATTGGGGAGCTGGGAGCCTTAAAATGCTGTCCTCTCTTCATTTGATACTTTGGAAGATGGGGTAACTTTAAGGCCTAGCCTTACCTTTGCTGCAAAGGTTAAGTCTATTTTTGATAGATCTTAGGAAATAATTCTTCCTTCTTTCATTCCCTCTCCTTCCTCTCCGGAGGAACATTTGCTGAAGACACTTGATGTTTAAAGAGCTCTTTTCATTCATGTCACCAGGCCTCTGCAGTTCAGGAAAACCGACTCCTTGTTTGTTACTTTTGGACAGCCTGGAAAAGACAAGAAGGTGACTTTTATGACTCTGAGTAGGTGGATTAAGTTGTCAATTTTTCTGGCTTTGCAAGGCTTTTTAGAATATCTTCCAGTTCAGGGATGGTCTACGAGAGGAATGGCCACCTCCTAGGTTGAATTCCAGTGAGTAACAATCTAGGAAATTCCAAGGGTGGCTACTTGGTCCTCAGAGCATACATTTGTCAAGCATTATGGCTTAATAATTTTTCTGTTTTGCATTTGAGTACCAATGTTTTGAACTCTGCATTACCCTTAGTCCATCTTGTCTTTGTCACAAACATTACATCCTGCCCACCTTCCCATCAGTCCTTTGGCAAGGGCTTGGCACTCAGGTTGGGTGCATGGGGCTAGCATTTAAGGATCCTCCTGTTCTTTCTTCCTGTTGGAAGGTGACATCACGTTACTTTGTAATGACTGTCACAAGGACGCAATGGACTAAGGCTAATGAAGATTACCAATAAGTAACCAACGCATCACCACTCTTTCTGAATGTGCGTGTCTCATTCCGCAGGACTAGTTCTTTGTATGATTCCTGGATTTTCAGAAGCCCTTTGATGGCAGCACCCCCACACTAAAACATTGTTTCAGCACCACTGTACAAGGGTCAGTTGTCATGCTCATCTGCGGCGTAAATTTGCATTGAAGTAGTCTAACTCCCCAGGCCTTGTCTTTTGCTCAATTTGCCTTTGTGAGTTTTCTCTCAATCACTGCCGACTTCCTTTGATCTTTCTTTCTTCTTTCACTTCACCTTCGCCTTCAGTGTATCTTTCGGCCCTCTTAAGAGACACACCCCCTTGTAGCCACTTCTATACTTCTGTCACCTAATTATTTTCCTATCCTTTCCCCTGTAACGTTGCTGATCCTAGCTATAGCATCACTATCCATAATCTGTTCACCTGAGTTATGTTCCTCTTATCCCCACGCATCTAATAATCAGCTCTTGGTCTCCCTCCACCTCTCACGAGACATAGTCTGAGGCAGTGTCTCCATCTTGGAGAGACAATCCCTTGCACTTGTGTTGTTGTACTGGCGCTGCCGGTTTGAGCTTTGGTCAGCAGTGGCAAAAGAAGGACTAATGGAAAGTGAACGTATACTGGAGCAACAGAGTGTATGGATTTATAAGAGCTTGATTAATTGAGAAAAAAATAGTTTAGTTGAGAGAAAAAATGCAACCTGGCCCGTACGGGGATCGAACCCACGACCTTGGCGTTATTAGCACCACGCTCTAACCAACTGATCTAACCAGCCATGAGTGCTAAAGATATCCTTTTTCCATGTAATGCAGATAGATAGAAGAGTTGGTCTCACTATCGCAATTCCTTCATACTTTTCTCCTTCCGCCCCCTGTCTGGATTACAATAACAAGAGCTGTGGAGTGCTGCATGCCAGCCTCTGTGCCTCTTCTTTCACTCAATCTCACTGTGTGCTGTGATATCTTTGTAACATCGCTTGTTGCCGGAAAAAAAGGAAAGGAGGGATAGTATTTTTATTCTTTTACAACAAAACCCAAAATGCATCGGCTTGCTTGGTCATTAAGTTTACAAGGCCAGCTGCTTTTGAGATATTATAATTATAGTGGTTATTCGGCGTTGGAGGTAAGAGAGTTTTTTTTAGGTCTGGCCGTTCCTTCTGCTTCAAATTACTTGAGCTCATGTCAACAAAGTAACAACAAAACATAGCCAACGGTTCGTTGCTCAAGCCTTCCCTACTGCGCCTTCCCATGTCTCTCCTGCCGACCACAGTGCAGGAAATCTGAGTTTGCATTTGCGCGAAGAGACGTACAACACAAGAAGGCGCACTTTTGTGCGCCGGGGACCACCCGGCCTGTGCATTCCTCACTGTCGTGAGATCAGTTTACTCAGCAGAGCATGACGCTGCAATTGGTTAGTAGGGCAGGCCTGACCAGAATAGTATATTTGGGGTCATGTATTTGATTGCATTTTTAAAACAGTAACAGAACTTAACTGCAATGTTTAAATAGGTCTAGACATATTTAAACAGTGTCAATTTAATAGAAGAATTGTGGACAATTCAGAGGGGAGGCACCAATGTTTTTTTTTCCCATTGGGTGGATGCGGCATTAAAGAGTTTGAAGACCACTGGTCTAAGTGGACACTAATACACCTGGATGCTCCTGAATTCCTCGCAACAGATGCCAGCAAACCTGGCTGGAGAGCTACTGTGTTGGACTGATCCTGTCGATTCAAGTGGTCTTTCCTAGAGAGTCAGAGGTCATGGAAATAGATGGAGTTGATGGTAATCTTCAGGGCATTGAAGTTTTCCCATCATCATCTGTCTCAAAAAAATGTGCTAGTAATGACAGAGAATAAGGTAGCTGTCTTTTACATTAACCAACAGTGAAGCATGCATTCAAAATCCCTCAATGCAATAGCAGAACAATTGGGTTATTGTGCAGAGATCAACCTGTTGCACATGTCGGCAGTACACATCAAGGGCACCGACAATGTGATGGCAGACAGCTGGAGGTTTCCAAATTTTCTGGAGTTGACGTTATCCAGGTCGTTGTTTTGAGAGATATGCCGAGAGTTTGTGAAACCCTTTCTGGATCTCTTTTCAAACAAGGACAATGCTCATCTTTGCCGATTCTGATCCAGGCTTCCGGAACAAGGAGCCTAGGTAGTGGACGTATTGGTGATAAAGTGGCTGGGAAGTCTCCTTTATACATTCCTCCACTTTTTATTGATCCAGATGGTTCTCTTCAAGTCTCAGCAGGGGCGAGGGAACTTTATTCTTGTGGGCCCTTATTCGCCAGAGATGTCATGGTTTCCTCTTCTGAACCCCTGGCTCTTCTACCTCCTTGGGTACTGCTCAAGTGTGTCTCTCTCAGAACGTCATCCCTGACCTTCTTGCTCCAACTCACTCTATCGCTTTGGAGGTTGAGAAGTCTGGACTGCTAGCAAAGGGTCTTTCCTCTTCCTTAGTAGAGTTAATTCAGCACTCCAGCAGGCCTTCTACTTCGAAGTCTTACTCAAAGAACTGGAAGTCTTTTGAGACGTGATGTTCTGCTCATGATCTTTTGGCACCTACCTGTAGTTTGTCTGCTATTTTGCATTTTCTTCTGAATGGGTTTCACTTGAATCTCTTTCCACTCTGAAAGCACATTGCTTTGCGATAAAGGTTTTTAGGGACTTTTCTGTACCTTCGTCGATGTTACAATCTTTGGTGTCTAGACTGTTCTGATCTTTTGTCAATTGTAAGACCAGTTGAAAAATCCCTTTTCTCCAACTCAGAATCTTCCTACTCTTTTATAGGCTTTGCAATTTTATCTCTTTGAGGATCTGGATACTGTAGACATAAAGATTGTTTCCTATAAAGTTATTTTCCTATTTCCTATCACCTTGCTGAGAACAATTGGGGAGCTGGGAGCCTTAAAATGCTGTCCTCTCTTCATTTGATACTTTGGAAGATGGGTAACTTTAAGGCCTAGCCTTACCTTTGCTGCAAAGGTTAAGTCTATTTTTGATAGATCTTAGGAAATAATTCTTCCTTCTTTCATTCCCTCTCCTTCCTCTCCGGAGGAACATTTGCTGAATACACTTGATGTTTAAAGAGCTCTTTTCATTCATGTCACCAGGCCTCTGCAGTTCAGGAAAACCGACTCCTTGTTTGTGACTTTTGGACAGCCTGGAAAAGACAAGAAGGTGACTTTTATGACTCTGAGTAGGTGGATTAAGTTATCAATTTTTCTGGCTTTGCAAGGCTTTTTAGAATATCTTCCAGTTCAGGGATGGTCTACGAGAGGAATGGCCACCTCCTGGGTTGAATTCCAGTGAGTAACAATCTAGGAAATTCCTAGGGTGGCTACTTGGTCCTCAGAGCATACATTTGTCAAGCATTATGGCTTAATAATTTTTCGGTTTTGCATTTGAGTACCAATGTTTTGAACTCTGCATTACCCTTAGTCCATCTTGTCTTTGTCACAAACATTGCATCCTGCCCACCTTCCCATCAGTCCTTTGGCAAGGGCTTGGCACCCAGGTTGGGTGCATGGGGCTAGCATTTAAGGATCCTCCTGTTCTTTCTTCCTGTTGGAAGGTGACATCACCTTACGTTGTAATGACTGTCACAAGGACGCAATGGACTAAGGCTAATGAAGATTACCAATAAGTAACCAACGCATCACCACTCTTTCTGAATGTGCGTGGCTCATTCCGCAGGACTAGTTCTTTGTATGATTCCTGGATTTTCAGAAGCCCTTTGATGGCAGCACCCCCACACTGAAAATTGTTTCAGCACCACTGTACAAGGGTCAGTTGTCATGCTCATCTGCGGCGTAAATTTGCATTGAAGTAGTCTAACTCCCCAGGCCTTGTCTTTTGCTCAATTTGCCTTTGTGAGTTTTCTCTCAATCACTGTCGACTTCCTTTGATCTTTCTTTCTTCTTTCACTTCACCTTCGCCTTCAGTGTATCTTTCGGCCCTCTTAAGAGACACACCCCCTTGTAGCCACTTCTATACTTCTGTCACCTAATTATTTTCCTATCCTTTCCCCTGTAACGTTGCTGATCCTAGCTATAGCATCACTATCCAGAATCTGTTCACCTGAGTTATGTTCCTCTTATCCCCACGCATCTAATAATCAGCTCTTGGTCTCCCTCCACCTCTCACGAGACATAGTCTGAGGCAGTGTCTCCATCTTGGAGAGACAATCCCTTCTGCACTTGTGTTGTTCTACTGGCGCTGCGGCTTGAGCTTTGGTCAGCAGTGGCAAAAGAAGGACTAATGGAAAGTGAACGTATACTGGAGCAACAGAGTGTATGGATTTATAAGAGCTTGATTAAATGAGAAAAAAAGAGTTTAGTTGAGAGAAAAAATGCAACCTGGCCTGTACAGGGACCGAACCCACGACCTTGGCGTTATTAGCACCACACTCTAACCAACTGAGCTAACCAGCCATGAGTACTAAAGATATCCTTTTTCCATGTAATGCAGATAGATAGAAGAGTTGGTCTCACTATCGCAATTCCTTCATACTTTTCTCCTTCCGCCCCCTGTCTGGATTACAATAACAAGAGCTGTGGAGTGCTGCACGCCAGCCTCAGTGCCTCTTCTTTCACTCAATCTCACTGTGTGCTGTGATATCTTTGTAACATCGCTTGTTGCCGGAAAAAAAGGAAAGGAGGGATAGTATTTTTATTCTTTTACAACAAAACCCAAAATGCATCGGCTTGCTTGGTCATTAAGTTTACAAGGCCAGCTGCTTTTGAGATATTATAATTATAGTGGTTATTCGGCGTTGGAGGCAAGAGAGTTTTTTTTAGGTCTGGCCGTTCCTTCTGCTTCAAATTACTTGAGTTCATGTCAACAAAGTAACAACAAAACATAGCCAACGGTTCGTTGCTCAAGCCTTCCCTACTGCGCCTTCCCATGTCTCTCCTGCCGACCACAGTGCAGGAAATCTGAGTTTGCATTTGCGCGAAGAGACGTACAACACAAGAAGGCGCGCTTTTGTGCGCCGGGCACCACCCGGCCTGTGCATTCCTCACTGTCGTGAGATCAGTTTACTCATCAGAGCATGACGCTGCAATTGGTTAGTAGGGCAGGCCTGACCAGAATAGTATATTTGGGGTCATGTATTTGATTGCATTTTTAAAACAGTAACAGAACTTAACTGCAATGTTTAAATAGGTCTAGACATATTTAAACAGTGTCAATTTAATAGAAGAATTGTGGACAATTCAGAGGGGAGGCACCAATGTTTTTTTTTCCCATTGGGTGGATGCGGCATTAAAGAGTTTGAAGACCACTGGTCTAAGTGGACACTAATACACCTGGATGCTCCTGAATTCCTCGCAACAGATGCCAGCAAACCTGGCTGGAGAGCTACTGTGTTGGACTGATCCTGTCGATTCAAGTGGTCTTTCCTAGAGAGTCAGAGGTCATGGAAATAGATGGAGTTGATGGTAATCTTCAGGGCTTTGAAGTTTTCCCATCATCATCTGTCTCAAAAAAATGTGCTAGTAAAGACAGAGAATAAGGTAGCTGTCTTTTACATTAACCAACAGTGAAGCATGCATTCAAAATCCCTCAATGCAATAGCAGAACAATTGGGTTATTGGGCAGAGATCAACCTGTTGCACACGTCGGCAGTACACATCAAGGGCACCGACAATGTGATGGCAGACAGCTGGAGGTTTCCAAATTTTCTGGAGTTGACGTTATCCAGGTCGTTGTTTTGAGAGATATGCCGAGAGTTTGTGAAACCCTTTCTGGATCTCTTTTCAAACAAGGACAATGCTCATCTTTGCCGATTCTGATCCAGGCTTCCGGAACAAGGAGCCTAGGTAGTGGACGTATTGGTGATAAAGTGGCTGGGAAGTCTCCTTTATACATTCCCCCACTTTTTATTGATCCAGATGGTTCTCTTCAAGTCTCAGCAGGGGCGAGGGAACTTTATTCTTGTGGGCCCTTATTCGCCAGAGATGTCATGGTTTCCTCTTCTGAACCCCTGGCTCTTCTACCTCCTTGGGTACTGCTCAAGTGTGTCTCTCTCAGAACGTCATCCCTGACCTTCTTGCTCCAACTCACTCTATCGCTTTGGAGGTTGAGAAGTCTGGACTGCTAGCAAAGGGTCTTTCCTCTTCCTTAGTGGAGTTAATTCAGCACTCCAGCAGGCCTTCTACTTCGAAGTCTTACTCAAAGAACTGGAAGTCTTTTGAGACGTGATGTTCTGCTCATGATCTTTTGGCACCTACCTGTAGTTTGTCTGCTATTTTGCATTTTCTTCTGAATGGGTTTCACTTGAATCTCTTTCCACTCTGAAAGCACATTGCTTTGCGATAAAGGTTTTTAGGGACTTTTCTGTACCTTCGTCGATGTTACAATCTTTGGTGTCTAGACTGTTCTGATCTTTTGTCAATTGTAAGACCAGTTGAAAAATCCCTTTTCTCCAACTCAGAATCTTCCTACTCTTTTATAGGCTTTGCAATTTTATCTCTTTGAGGATCTGGATACTGTAGACATAAAGATTGTTTCCTATAAAGTTATTTTCCTATTTCCTATCACCTTGCTGAGAACAATTGGGGAGCTGGGAGCCTTAAAATGCTGTCCTCTCTTCATTTGATACTTTGGAAGATGGGTAACTTTAAGGCCTAGCCTTACCTTTGCTGCAAAGGTTAAGTCTATTTTTGATAGATCTTAGGAAATAATTCTTCCTTCTTTCATTCCCTCTCCTTCCTCTCCGGAGGAACATTTGCTGAATACACTTGATGTTTAAAGAGCTCTTTTCATTCATGTCACCAGGCCTCTGCAGTTCAGGAAAACCGACTCCTTGTTTCTGACTTTTGGACAGCCTGGAAAAGACAAGAAGGTGACTTTTATGACTCTGAGTAGGTGGATTAAGTTATCAATTTTTCTGGCTTTGCAAGGCTTTTTAGAATATCTTCCAGTTCAGGGATGGTCTACGAGAGGAATGGCCACCTCCTGGGTTGAATTCCAGTGAGTAACAATCTAGGAAATTCCTAGGGTGGCTACTTGGTCCTCAGAGCATACATTTGTCAAGCATTATGCCTTAATAATTTTTCGGTTTTGCATTTGAGTACCAATGTTTTGAACTCTGCATTACCCTTAGTCCATCTTGTCTTTGTCACAAACATTACATCCTGCCCACCTTCCCATCAGTCCTTTGGTAAGGGCTTGGCACCCAGATTGGGTGCATGGGGCTAGCATTTAAGGATCCTCCTGTTCTTTCTTCCTGTTGGAGAGTGACATCACTTTACTTTGTAATGACTGTCACAAGGACGCAATGGACTAAGGCTAATGAAGATTACCAATAAGTAACCAACGCATCACCACTCTTTCTGAATGTGCGTGGCTCATTCCGCAGGACTAGTTCTTTGTATGATTCCTGGATTTTCAGAAGCCCTTTGATGGCAGCACCCCCACACTGAAAATTGTTTCAGCACCACTGTACAAGGGTCAGTTGTCATGCTCATCTGCGGCGTAAATTTGCATTGAAGTAGTCTAACTCCCCAGGCCTTGTCTTTTGCTCAATTTGCCTTTGTGAGTTTTCTCTCAATCACTGTCGACTTCCTTTGATCTTTCTTTCTTCTTTCACTTCACCTTCGCCTTCAGTGTATCTTTCGGCCCTCTTAAGAGACACACCCCCTTGTAGCCACTTCTATACTTCTGTCACCTAATTATTTTCCTATCCTTTCCCCTGTAACGTTGCTGATCCTAGCTATAGCATCACTATCCAGAATCTGTTCACCTGAGTTATGTTCCTCTTATCCCCACGCATCTAATAATCAGCTCTTGGTCTCCCTCCACCTCTCACGAGACATAGTCTGAGGCAGTGTCTCCATCTTGGAGAGACAATCCCTTGCACTTGTGTTGTTCTACTGGCGCTGCGGCTTGAGCTTTGGTCAGCAGTGGCAAAAGAAGGACTAATGGAAAGTGAACGTATACTGGAGCAACAGAGTGTATGGATTTATAAGAGCTTGATTAAATGAGAAAAAAAGAGTTTAGTTGAGAGAAAAAATGCAACCTGGCCTGTACGGGGACCGAACCCACGACCTTGGCGTTATTAGCACCACACTCTAACCAACTGAGCTAACCAGCCATGATTACTACAGATATCCTTTTTCCATGTAATGCAGATAGATAGAAGAGTTGGTCTCACTATCGCAATTCCTTCATACTTTTCTCCTTTCGCCCCCTGTCTGGATTACAATAACAAGAGCTGTGGAGTGATCCACGCCAGCCTCAGTGCCTCTTCTTTCACTCAATCTCACTGTGTGCTGTGATATCTTTGTAACATCGCTTGTTGCCGGAAAAAAAGGAAAGGAGGGATAGTATTTTTATTCTTTTACAACAAAACCCAAAATGCATCGGCTTGCTTGGTCATTAAGTTTACAAGGCCAGCTGCTTTTGAGATATTATAATTATAGTGGTTATTCGGCGTTGGATGTAAGAGAGTTTTTTTTAGGTCTGGCCGTTCCTTCTGCTTCAAATTACTTGAGCTCATGTCAACAAAGTAACAACAAAACATAGCCAACGGTTCGTTGCTCAAGCCTTCCCTACTGCGCCTTCCCATGTCTCTCCTGCCGACCACAGTGCAGGAAATCTGAGTTTGCATTTGCGCGAAGAGACGTACAACACAAGAAGGCGCGCTTTTGTGCGCCGGGCACCACCCGGCCTGTGCATTCCTCACTGTCGTAAGATCAGTTTACTCAGCAGAGCATGACGCTGCAATTGGTTAGTAGGGCAGGCCTGACCAGAATAGTATATTTGGGGTCATGTATTTGATTGCATTTTTAAAACAGTAACAGAACTTAACTGCAATGTTTAAATAGGTCTAGACATATTTAAACAGTGTCAATTTAATAGAAGAATTGTGGACAATTCAGAGGGGAGGCACCAATGTTTTTTTTTCCCATTGGGTGGATGCGGCATTAAAGAGTTTGAAGACCACTGGTCTAAGTGGACACTAATACACCTGGATGCTCCTGAATTCCTCGCAACAGATGCCAGCAAACCTGGCTGGAGAGCTACTGTGTTGGACTGATCCTGTCGATTCAAGTGGTCTTTCCTAGAGAGTCAGAGGTCATGGAAATAGATGGAGTTGATGGTAATCTTCAGGGCTTTGAAGTTTTCCCATCATCATCTGTCTCAAAAAAATGTGCTAGTAAAGACAGAGAATAAGGTAGCTGTCTTTTACATTAACCAACAGTGAAGCATGCATTCAAAATCCCTCAATGCAATAGCAGAACAATTGGGTTATTGGGCAGAGATCAACCTGTTGCACACGTCGGCAGTACACATCAAGGGCACCGACAATGTGATGGCAGACAGCTGGAGGTTTCCAAATTTTCTGGAGTTGACGTTATCCAGGTCGTTGTTTTGAGAGATATGCCGAGAGTTTGGGAAACCCTTTCTGGATCTCTTTTCAAACAAGGACAATGCTCATCTTTGCCGATTCTGATCCAGGCTTCCGGAACAAGGAGCCTAGGTAGTGGACGTATTGGTGATAAAGTGGCTGGGAAGTCTCCTTTATACATTCCCCCACTTTTTATTGATCCAGATGGTTCTCTTCAAGTCTCAGCAGGGGCGAGGGAACTTTATTCTTGTGGGCCCTTATTCGCCAGAGATGTCATGGTTTCCTCTTCTGAATCCCTGGCTCTTCTACCTC
The DNA here is from genome assembly GCF_031143425.1 of Pleurodeles waltl. Classification (NCBI taxonomy): domain Eukaryota; kingdom Metazoa; phylum Chordata; class Amphibia; order Caudata; family Salamandridae; genus Pleurodeles; species Pleurodeles waltl. The sequence goes on along the minus strand of NC_090451.1, from coordinate 117,261,037 downwards.
CTTGGGTACTGCTCAAGTGTGTCTCTCTCAGAACGTCATCCCTGACCTTCTTGCTCCAACTCACTCTATCGCTTTGGAGGTTGAGAAGTCTGGACTGCTAGCAAAGGGTCTTTCCTCTTCCTTAGTGGAGTTAATTCAGCACTCCAGCAGGCCTTCTACTTCGAAGTCTTACTCAAAGAACTGGAAGTCTTTTGAGACGTGATGTTCTGCTCATGATCTTTTGGCACCTACCTGTAGTTTGTCTGCTATTTTGCATTTTCTTCTGAATGGGTTTCACTTGAATCTCTTTCCACTCTGAAAGCACATTGCTTTGCGATAAAGGTTTTTAGGGACTTTTCTGTACCTTCGTCGATGTTACAATCTTTGGTGTCTAGACTGTTCTGATCTTTTGTCAATTGTAAGACCAGTTGAAAAATCCCTTTTCTCCAACTCAGAATCTTCCTACTCTTTTATAGGCTTTGCAATTTTATCTCTTTGAGGATCTGGATACTGTAGACATAAAGATTGTTTCCTATAAAGTTATTTTCCTATTTCCTATCACCTTGCTGAGAGCAATTGGGGAGCTGGGAGCCTTAAAATGCTGTCCTCTCTTCATTTGATACTTTGGAAGATGGGTAACTTTAAGGCCTAGCCTTACCTTTGCTGCAAAGGTTAAGTCTATTTTTGATAGATCTTAGGAAATAATTCTTCCTTCTTTCATTCCCTCTCCTTCCTCTCCGGAGGAACATTTGCTGAATACACTTGATGTTTAAAGAGCTCTTTTCATTCATGTCACCAGGCCTCTGCAGTTCAGGAAAACCGACTCCTTGTTTTTGACTTTTGGACAGCCTGGAAAAGACAAGAAGGTGACTTTTATGACTCTGAGTAGGTGGATTAAGTTATCAATTTTTCTGGCTTTGCAAGGCTTTTTAGAATATCTTCCAGTTCAGGGATGGTCTACGAGAGGAATGGCCACCTCCTGGGTTGAATTCCAGTGAGTAACAATCTAGGAAATTCCTAGGGTGGCTACTTGGTCCTCAGAGCATACATTTGTCAAGCATTATGGCTTAATAATTTTTTGGTTTTGCATTTGAGTACCAATGTTTTGAACTCTGCATTACCCTTAGTCCATCTTGTCTTTGTCACAAACATTACATCCTGCCCACCTTCCCATCAGTCCTTTGGCAAGGGCTTGGCACCCAGGTTGGGTGCATGGGGCTAGCATTTAAGGATCCTCCTGTTCTTTCTTCCTGTTGGAAGGTGACATCACCTTACTTTGTAATGACTGTCACAAGGACGCAATGGACTAAGGCTAATGAAGATTACCAATAAGTAACCAACGCATCACCACTCTTTCTGAATGTGCGTGGCTCATTCCGCAGGACTAGTTCTTTGTATGATTCCTGGATTTTCAGAAGCCCTTTGATGGCAGCACCCCCACACTGACAATTGTTTCAGCACCACTGTACAAGGGTCAGTTGTCATGCTCATCTGCGGCGTAAATTTGCATTGAAGTAGTCTAACTCCCCAGGCCTTGTCTTTTGCTCAATTTGCCTTTGTGAGTTTTCTCTCAATCACTGTTGACTTCCTTTGATCTTTCTTTCTTCTTTCACTTCACCTTCGCCTTCAGTGTATCTTTCGGCCCTCTTAAGAGACACACCCCCTTGTAGCCACTTCTATACTTCTGTCACCTAATTATTTTCCTATCCTTTCCCCTGTAACGTTGCTGATCCTAGCTATAGCATCACTATCCAGAATCTGTTCACCTGAGTTATGTTCCTCTTATCCCCACGCATCTAATAATCAGCTCTTGGTCTCCCTCCACCTCTCACGAGACATAGTCTGAGGAAGTGTCTCCATCTTGGAGAGACAATCCCTTGCACTTGTGTTGTTCTACTGGCGCTGCGGCTTGAGCTTTGGTCAGCAGTGGCAAAAGAAGGTCTAATGGAAAGTGAACGTATACTGGAGCAACAGAGTGTATGGATTTATAAGAGCTTGATTAAATGAGAAAAAAAGAGTTTAGTTGAGAGAAAAAATGCAACCTGGCCTGTACAGGGACCGAACCCACGACCTTGGCGTTATTAGCACCACACTCTAACCAACTGAGCTAACCAGCCATGAGTACTAAAGATATCCTTTTTCTATGTAATGCAGATAGATAGAAGAGTTGGTCTCACTATCGCAATTCCTTCATACTTTTCTCCTTCCGCCCCCTGTCTGGATTACAATAACAAGAGCTGTGGAGTGCTGCACGCCAGCCTCAGTGCCTCTTCTTTCACTCAATCTCACTGTGTGCTGTGATATCTTTGTAACATCGCTTGTTGCCGGAAAAAAAGGAAAGGAGGGATAGTATTTTTATTCTTTTACAACAAAACCCAAAATGCATCGGCTTGCTTGGTCATTAAGTTTACAAGGCCAGCTGCTTTTGAGATATTATAATTATAGTGGTTATTCGGCGTTGGAGGTAAGAGAGTTTTTTTTAGGTCTGGCCGTTCCTTCTGCTTCAAATTACTTGAGCATATGTCAACAAAGTAACAACAAAACATAGCCAACGGTTCGTTGCTCAAGCCTTCCCTACTGCGCCTTCCCATGTCTCTCCTGCCGACCACAGTGCAGGAAATCTGAGTTTGCATTTGCGCGAAGAGACGTACAACACAAGAAGGCGCGCTTTTGTGTGCCGGGCACCACCCGGCCTGTGCATTCCTCACTGTCGTGAGATCAGTTTACTCAGCAGAGCATGACGCTGCAATTGGTTAGTAGGGCAGGCCTGACCAGAATAGTATATTTGGGGTCATGTATTTGATTGCATTTTTAAAACAGTAACAGAACTTAACTGCAATGTTTAAATAGGTCTAGACATATTTAAACAGTGTCAATTTAATAGAAGAATTGTGGACAATTCAGAGGGGAGGCACCAATGTTTTTTTTTCCCATTGGGTGGATGCGGCATTAAAGAGTTTGAAGACCACTTGTCTAAGTGGACACTAATACACCTGGATGCTCCTGAATTCTTCGCAACAGATGCCAGCAAACCTGGCTGGAGAGCTACTGTGTTGGACTGATCCTGTCGATTCAAGTGGTCTTTCCTAGAGAGTCGGAGGTCATGGAAATAGATGGAGTTGATGGTAATCTTCAGGGCTTTGAAGTTTTCCCATCATCATCTGTCTCAAAAAAATGTGCTAGTAATGACAGAGAATAAGGTAGCTGTCTTTTACATTAACCAACAGTGAAGCATGCATTCAAAATCCCTCAATGCAATAGCAGAACAATTGGGTTATTGGGCAGAGATCAACCTTTTGCACACGTCGGCAGTACACATCAAGGGCACCGACAATGTGATGGCAGACAGCTGGAGGTTTCCAAATTTGCTGGAGTTGACATTATCCAGGTCGTTGTTTTGAGAGATATGCCGAGAGTTTGTGAAACCCTTTCTGGATCTCTTTTCAAACAAGGACAATGCTCATCTTTGTCGATTCTGATCCAGGCTTCCGGAACAAGGAGCCTAGGTAGTGGACGTATTGGTGATAAAGTGGCTGAGAAGTCTCCTTTATACATTCCCCCACTTTTTATTGATCCAGATTGATCTCTTCAAGTCTCAGCAGGGGGGAGGGAACTTTATTCTTGTGGGCCCTTATTGGCCAGAGATGTCATGGTTTCCTCTTCTTAACCCCTGGCTCTTCTACCTCCTTGGGTACTGCTCAAGTGTATCTCTGTCAGAACGTCGTCCCTGACCTACTTGCTCCAACTCACTCTATCGCTTTGAAGGTTGAGAAGTCTGGACTGCTAGCAAAGGGTCTTTCCTCTTCCTTAGTGGAGTTAATTCAGCACTCCAGCAGGCCTTCTACTTCGAAGTCTTACTCAAAGAACTGGAAGTCTTTTGAGACGTGATGTTCTGCTCATGATCTTTTGGCACCTACCTGTAGTTTGTCTGCTATTTTGCATTTTCTTCTGAATGGGTTTCACTTGAATCTCTTTCCACTCTGAAAGCTCATTGCTTTGCGATAAAGGTTTTTAGGGACTTTTCTGTACCTTCGAAGATGTTACAGTCTTTGGTGTCTAGACTGTTCTGATCTTTTGTCAATTGTAAGACCAGTTGAAAAATCCCTTTTCTCCAACTCAGAATCTTCCTACTCTTTTATAGGCTTTGCAATTTTATCTCTTTGAGGATCTGG